>NW_019154167.1:2857665-3155566 GCF_002288905.1 Enhydra lutris kenyoni | reverse complement strand
CAGCTCAGGTCATGATCCCAGGGTCCTGGGATCTAGCCCCACATCGGGCTCTCTGCTCGGCGGGGAGCCTGCTTCCCCCTCTCTCTCTGCCTGCCTCTCTGCCTACTTGTGGTCTCTGTCTGTCAAATAAATAAATAAAATCTTTAAAAAAAAAGAAATTAAATAACAGAGCTACCCTATGACCTTGCAATTGCACTACTGGGTATTTACCCCAAAGATACAGATGTAGTGAAAAGAAGGGCCATCTTTACCCCAATGTTCATAGCAGCAATGGCCACAGTGGCCAAACTGTGGAAAGAACCAAGATGCCCTTCAATGGACGAATGGATAAAGAAGATATGGCTCATATATACAATAGAATATTATGACTCTGTCAGAAAGGACAACTTTTATATCAACCCAACTTTTATATCAACATAGACAGGACTGGAAGAGATTATGCTGATAGAAATAAGTCAAGCAGAGAGAGTCAATTATCATATGGTTTCACTTACTTGCGGAGCATAAGGAATAACACGGAGGACATTTGGAGGTGGAGAGAAGTGAGAAGGGGGAAATCAGAAAGGAGACAAACCATGAGAGACTGTGGACTCTGGGAAACAAACTGAGGGTTTTGGAGGGGTAGGGAATTGGGTGAGCCTGGTGGTGGGTATTATGGAGGGCATGTACTGCATGGAGCACTGGGTGTGGTGCATAAACAATGAATTTTGGAACACTGAAAATAATAAAATAAAATGGGGGAAAAAACAAACCAAAACAAAAACCTTAGCTGGAATATTCTTTGCTGGTCTGAAGACAGTTACGTTAAGCATGTATTAGCGAAGATATTAGACAGACTTACAGGCTCTCCAAGCTATTACACATTTCAGAATAGGAGCAACCTGACATAGGAAAAAAGCAGGGATGCAATGAAATGCTTTCAAACCTTGCTTTTTTGTGTCAGATGAGACTTTGTAAAGGGTGTTTTGAATTTTTGAGGTGCGCACACATCCTTTTGTCAGTGAAATGCCACAAGAAGGTGTGTTTAGAAAGAAGCTGACAGGGAGTGAGAAATGAGGAGAGCTGCCAAAAGGCGTTAATGAGTTGGAAGAAGGTCAACAACCTATTTTGAGCTCATTAAATCTATTATCTGAGTTCAGAGTGGTTCCAGGTGGAACTTGTGCTGATATACCCAGAACTCCCTGAACAGCCCAGAGCAATGGAAAAAAAAAAGTAAATGTGATGGTGGTTTTCATGCTGTGCTTTACTTCTAAGTATGAGGAATAGAAATTTCAGACTCCTTGGTTTTGGGGGAAGATTTAAAATATATACATGGTCAGTGACATCTGTGTTTGAGAGGTGAAAATTTTTATTGGGTGTTTAAATAAATATACAAAATGAAAAATTCTTCACACTAGTCATTTAAATTACATTGAGATATTATTCTCTACCTGTCCTTAAAATCACTCCTGTTTTCTAAGCCTAGCAGTTCTCAGACTTCAATGTGCATCAGAAACACTTGGAGAAATCATAAAGAATGCAGACTCTTGCTCCCCTTTCACTGAAGATTCTCACTAAGTAAGTCTGAGGTTTGGCCCAGGAATCTGCAGTACTAGTGACAAGAATACAGATTTCCTTTCCCTAAAGAAAGAGAATACTCCAAGGTGATACTCTCTCCTACACCATGAAGCCCAGATTGCCACAGCAGTTTGCTTTTGACTTGGTAACCTTAGTTTCAGTCTTCTATTTGACAGACATTCTCTTTTTCTTTTCTGTATATTTCAGTCACTGAGACTACATGCAGGATGGTCTGATACACACACCCACACACACCACATATGCATACCCTTTAGGAATTAAATGTCCAAGTTTACTCCCAGATTGTGTTATCATCTATTTGACTATTCATGATGAAGAAGAGGAACAGAGGCATGGCTAATCCAAAATGCTAAGTAATGCTCAAATTGTGTGATATGGCTTTGGAGTGTGTTTTCTCACTGATGTTTGAAATCTGATGTGCCTTATGGAAGGAGGTATTATATAGAAAATGTATGGAGGGGCGCCTGGTTGGCTCAGTGGGTTAAAGCCTCTGCCTTCAGCTCAGGTTATGATCCCAGTGTCCTGGGATCGAGCCCCACATCTGACTCTCTGCTCAGTGAGGAGCCTGCTTCCTTTCCTGTCTCTCTGCCTGCCTCTCTGCCTAATTGTGATCTCTGTCTATCAAGTAAATAAATAAAATCTTTAAAAAAAAAAAAGAAAGAAAATGTATGGAAAGAAATCCTTAAAAACTCAAAGCATGGTTCCACCTCAAGATTTGTGGCCAAGGTGAATTGACAGTTTCAGGATATTCTAGGGATTGGATTTGAGCCAACATTAAAACAAAAACAAAACCAGTAATCTAAACTCTAACCCAAGGGAATGCTGGGAACTATCCAATTTCTTCTCTTGACCCTTTGTTTAGACGCTTCTCCAACACCATCCTGTTGAGAGTGACCATCTCACTTTTCAAGTCTTCACTCTCGCCTTCACCAAGTGATACGCATGGCCATCATTTATTGAGTATTTACTAGTATAACTACCCTGCCAAAAACTCTATATGAATTACCTCAATTGTCACAATACCACAATGAGGTAAATAGCATTATTAGTTCTGTTTTATAGATGTAGAATTAAGACTCCAATATAGTAAACAACTTACACAAGGCCCCATAGCCAGTATACATCAGTGCTGAGATGAAAACTAAGTCTGGCTTCAAACTCAGAGCTCTTTTTTCTAAACTGTGTTGGTCCTCCATCAACTTATCAAACAAATTATATGAAGAACTGTGAAAGGCACTATGGAGAGCAACATTATACAAGACTCAACAATTGCCCTTAAAAGTTTTAACCAAAATGGAAAATTTAGTATTCATTTATGTTTTGGGGGGGGGAAGAAAGAAAGCTATCTGTAAGATAAGCATTAAGTGATGTTAAGTGTCAATAAATTGAAAAGTGAAAAGCTAGAAGAATAAATTGCCTAAGAAAGGAAAACAGAAATATTTAATACTACATTTCTTATGGAGCTGTTTTTCACTCTTGCCCGTCAAAGATCCCAGCTCTACCATAAATTGCTGTGCAACATGAGCAAATCCTATTTACTCTCTGGGTCTTGATAACCTCACTTTCTTTCTCCCTTTCTTTCATTCTTTCCTTCCTTCTTTCCTCCCTCCCTCCACGCTTCCCTCCCTTCCTTCTTTTCTTTTCTTTCCTTCTTTCAGAGAGAGAGAGAGAGAGAGAGTGCGCGAGCGAGGGAACAGTGCGGGGAGGGGCAGAGGGAGAAGAGAGAATCACAAGCATGCTCCGCACCCAGTATGGAACCTGACATGGAGCTTGATTTCAGGACCCTGAGATCATGACCTGAGCCAAAAATCAACAATCAGATGTTTAACTGACTGAGCCACCCAGGTGTGCCCCCCCCTTCTTAAGTGGTGAGGATATCTGAATGGTCTCTAGTTCTCTCCCTCTGAGATTCTGTGATGATATGCTAATATGGAACTCTTGCCTATGTCATCCGGAATGGAAGAATGGAGACTGAGGAGGATTTTATCAGGGATCTGATCCAGTTATTTGGTAAGAATTCTTCAAAGGAAATGTGTATCTCCAGAAAAGCAGCCCAGAGAACTTGCATGCAGTTTTTATACAGAAATCTAATTGTGATAAGGTGGGGGGGGAGAGCCATATTTCATAACTGTACTTTGCAACGTGTCTACAGAATTTTTAAAATAGAACACATTTGTATCTGAGTTATTCAGGCAAATAGGAAGTGCCAGAGAAGTAAAGACAAATTTAGTCACTGCTTCTGGTACATCTGGTGAAATGTATAGTCCAGCCAAAAGGTTAAAACTGAATAGCCCTAATTGCTAAGAATTCAGATAAGGCATATTCAATAGCCATGAACACCATGACTATCCATCATCCCATCTGATCCTTCTTCACAGCAAATGGAGAGGGATGATGAGGACGTGCTGCCCTGACACAGTCTCAGAAATGGCTCCCTCTTTTCTCTGGCATCCAGAATCCAATTTCAGGAATGAATAAACAAACCAACCCTGACCTGCTTCTCCAGCGGCAATATAATTGTCTAGTTACCTTATTGACTAGAAATTTAGCCTCCTTAATAAAAGGCAAAATGGCCCAGCACTATTCAAGCTTCAATGTCTTATGCAATGAGAAGGCAAGATTCATTCTCAATGCAAGCTTAGGAATGTCTAAGGCCTTGACATTGTAACAGGCAGATGAAATGATTCAAGCATGCCAGAAGTCCCTGTCCTTTGTCTTTCTTTCAGCTGTCTTAGCACAAAATCACAGCTAATCCTCCTATGGATCTTGGCTTTTGACTTAAGGAATACAACACTTTTAAAGTTTGTGTGGATATTAATTAAAGAGGGGAGGCAGCCTAAAGTTTGCATCCCCAATGTGGCCTTCCCTCTTCCTAACTAATCCTTCCTCACCTCCCCATGTTTTGTACCTTATTTTTTTTCAGTCTCACACAACCTTTCCTCTGTCTTGTACTCTCCCGGGTCCTCTATTATTCCTCAAGCTTTTTTTTTTTTTTTTTTCTTGCTTGTGCCTTAAGCCTGTCTGAACTTACTATGGCTTAACTTTGCTGACAGCCATACTAAACTAAAGAAGTCCCTGGCCCCTGACCTTCAAAATGTTCAGATATTGTCTTCATAAATGCCCTGATATTAAAGGCCTGCCATATACTTTTGCATTCTTTACCACATCTAGGGCTAGATGCTGAGAAAATGGTCAATAAATCCTTTTTAGTTAAATGTAATAAATGAATTATTCCTCTAGGTTTCCATATGTTGCTGGGAATAAGACATTTTGGCTTTCAACATCTGATAGAATTTGACATTGACACGAGAACTCAGAATTTGACCTGCTTGAAAGACTATAGATTTTTAATATTCCTATTCTGTCAGTACTGAATAAGACTTACTAATAGCCTCAAAATTCAAAGTTGTCATTTTTTATTGAAAGTAGTAGAGTAGGGAATTGGAATAACTTTTTCATAACAATTCTTGGCAACAATCATTTTTGTGTTTAACTCCCAGACATCTCACTTTTAGGAAATAATTCCAAATTTTAAGCAAGATGTTAGTTCAATTTTGTTTTTGCTGAATAGAAAAGAGTTTTAATACTTGAGTTCTAATAGGTTGTGAGCTCTTCCATCCTTCCATTATAATTGCCTTCCAAGGTCATATAATATAACTTGCATAAAATTTGTCATTATTGAAGACCTGATTCCAAATATAACAAATCCAAATTGTTAACTTTCTAAGTTGGAAAAGCCATGGTCCCACACAGATGTAATCAGACATGCCAGTTCTCACTGAGAGGAGTTTCAACCACACCCAATCATGCAAATTTTATACAAAACCAAGTTTCTCTTCCTTGCTGTCTTAAAGAAAGGAATTTGGCACAGAAACTTTATCTTGGTGCTCAAGTGTGATGGTGTACCATCAACACATTCATTCATTTCATTCTCTTCCCAGTCAGGGAATCTTCTCTCACCTCTCAGAGAGAAAGAGAAATATGGGTTACAGGCCAAATATGAAGATAGATTTAAAAAAAGAAGATATATCAAATGGATTGAAACTTACAATGCTGCTTCCCTACTGCAATTTTTGCTATTTAATTCTTTGCTAGTTTTTAATTAATTAATTAATTATTATTATTTTTTTACTGTCAGGCATTCTGTCCAAGAGAACTTATAGATAAAGGGGGCAACCAAGAACCAAGTCAGCTAGGTCTTTTTGCAGTATGTTATGGAACTAAGAGAGAATGAACACCTTCATAAATTTATAAGTCCTTACTTAGGATGTTTGTTGATAATTATCTTTTGCTTTAGTTTTCCCATAGGAAGATATACTAAATCCAGAGTGACCCCCTCGTTATCAACTCTCTTGAGCTTATACTAGGTTCCCCTTTGTTTATTGATCTTCAAAGACTATGCACACAGGAACAGCTGCTGACCTTGAGTCTTGAAATTCCCAAACAATAGAGGAAAATTAATGATTTCATTATTGAGCTGTATACCAATTTGACAGCAACTTTGTTAAGATGTGGCATTATATGTAGGCAGGCAGAGCAGGGACCTATATGCTGTGAACTCAAAAGTGCTAGGAAGGCCTCTTTATTTCTTAGAATTTCTGCCACCACTTTCACTTATTGACTAATGTGTATAATTCATTCATTCATTTATTTATTTATTATATAGAAAGAGTATGCACACAAGCAGGATAAGGTGGCAGAGGGAGGAGGAGAGGGAGAATCTTTTTTATTTTATTTTATTTTATTTTTATTTTATTATTATTTTTTATTAACATATAATCTATTATTTGCTTCAGGGGTATAGGTCTGTGAATCATCAGTCTTATACAATTCACAGCACTCACCATAGCACATACCCTCCCCAGTGTCCATAACCAAGCCACTCTATCCCTCTCCCCTACCCCGGAGCAACCCCCAGTTTGTTTCCTGAGATTAAGAGTCTCTTGTGGTTTTTCTCCCTCCCTGGTCCCATCTTGTTTCATTTTTCCCTCCCCCCGCCCTTCCTCTCAAATTCCTCATATCAGAGAGATCATACGATAATTGTCTTTTTCTGGTTGACTTATTTCACTTAGCATAATACCCTGTAGTTCCATCCACATCATTGCAAATGGCAAGATTTCAGGTTTTTTGAGGGCTGCACAGTATTCCATTGTATATATATATACCACATATCCATTCATCTGTTGATGGACTTCTAGGTTCTTTCCAAAGTTTGGCTATTATGGACATTGCTGCTATAAACATTCAGGTGCATGTGCCCCTTCAGATCACTACATTTGTATCTTTAGGGTCAATACCCAGTAGTGCGATTGCTGGGTTGTAAGGTAACTCTATTTTCAACTTTTTGAGGAACCTCCATATTGTTTTCCAGAGTGGCTGCACCAGCTTGCATTCCCACAAACAGTGTAGGAGGGTTCCAGAAAGAGAATCTTAAGCAGGCTCCATGCCCACTGTGAAGCCGGCATTGGGCTCATTTTCATGACCCTGAGATTAGGAACTGAGCTGAAATCAAGAGTTGGATGCTTAACTGACTGAGCCACCCAGGCATCCCTTGGCTAATGCTTAAAATCTGACCATCAAATTGACATCTTTTAGACTTAACATTTTGATTTCTGTTTAAAATGTAATATACAGATGCATACACACACCCACTGAAACTCCCTAGGTTGTTTTTGGTGATTTATATCTGAGTGTGAATTTTGCATTTAAATTTAGGGAGAAAACATTTGGTGCCAAGCATCTGTTGGGGACTGCAAAGAGGTTACCTACAAGGACCAGGGGGAAAGTACATGGACATATGACAAATGCCTTTGTTTCATGATTTTGCCAAAATTTGACGCTAATAATGCTCCTAATAGGGATAGTTTTTATTCTCTTTTCCTTTGTTTTTTAGGGTTCTGTGTGATAGCTCAGGAAAGAGATTACAGAGCTAACTGAGCTCTTCTTAGGATTGAGAACACATCTTCCACTTCTCATGTATGCTTTTTAGTGCCCAAGGGTATATACACAAAATAAATAAATAAATAAATAATATTGGTCAACTTTCCCTGTTCAAAAAGAGGGTATAAATGATAGTGTTTGAAAGGAATACAAGAAAGAAAGAATTTCCCTTTCTTATAATCAGACCTACAATTTCTTCCATTAACTCCAAGGCTAATCCCTCTACCCACTTAGTCCCAGTCAACACAATCCCTAAGCAAACAATTTCCCGTGAGAGATGAGGCAAAGGAAAGCCAGAATCTATTCAAAGATAGAAGGAAAATATTACAAAGAAATGTCTTACATTCTTACACTAATCACTACTGCTTCCTTTGGAACTGAACAAAAGAGGAGGGGACAAAGAAAAATGCCAAAAGAGATCAGCAGAAAATAGGATTCAATTTACTTGAATTCAACAAAAACATATTGAGACCTTACATAGTAAGGAAAGGAGGACATGGTTCTTATTCTCATATTCTAATATTGGAAGAGGTTAATGACAAGTGTCAGCTATGCAGATAAATAGTTCAAATAAAAGTCAGAATTAGAAAAGTTCAGTAAAAGAGGTAGAACTCAAATGCTCTCGATTTCCAAATGAAGATATACTACTACTAGTAGTAGCAGAAGTAGTACCAGCAGCAGCAGCAGCAGCGGTAGTAGTAGTAACAATAGCAACAACAACATTAATAACTACTAGTGTCTACTGAGGTCATTATATATGAAATACTGTGCAGAGCACTTTTGTAAGAAAATTTTCTCATTTATTTTTTCTCATTTAATTTAATCTTCATACCAACTCAATCAGTTAGGGACCATAATTATTATCATGTTCTGAATGAATAAATTGAAGCTAAGATATTTAGTAACTTTCCCATGGTTACATTGCTAAAATGTAGTAGAACTAGAATTATCATTTCAGAACCTATGTTGATAGGAAACATTTCACAGAACAGATAATACTTAAGAAAGTCTTTGAGGAATGGGTTGGATTTTAATAAATAAGCAATACAAGCAAAACTGCAGAGACCATAAAAGCGTATGTGGCATGTTGAAAGGGTTGCAAATGGTACAGTTTAGCTGTAGCAAAGCCAAATCTATGGTGCTAGTGGCAGAAGGAGCCAAATCAGGAGGAAAGCCAGTTTAGAGGGGAAAATGATGAGTATGGCTGTGGACTTGCAATAACCTCATCCCTGATTCAAGACTCATATTTTCATCTTCATAGAGGGAAAGATAAAGAGAAAAGAATAGGTCAAGAACAGAAAGTTAAGACACAGCCATACTGATGGCGTATGAAGACAAACAGCTATCAGCAATATGGATGAAAACAAAAGCAGTTAGATGGGTAAGAGGAAAGCCAGAAGTTTTCAGTGTGGTAGATGCCATGGAAGATCAGGATGCCGAAAGAAGGCTTTTAGTCCCTAGTGTCAAATTCTATCAGAATTGAAGGGAATCAGGTCTTATAGTAGGTTAAATTGTTATTACTTCTTGATCACTTTCTGTGCTCCAGATACTATATTCTGTCACTTTATAGGAATTGTCCCACTTGATCCTCAAAACCACTGTAAGGTAGGGGCTGTTATTTGCCCCCATTTGAAAAACAAGAAAACTAAAATTTGGAAAGGTTAAGAAACTTGATCAAGGCCTCATAGCTAGTTAAGAGTCACAGCCTGGACTTAAACCCAAATCTATTTAATTCTGAAGCCTATGTTCTTAATCTCTAGTATCTGCCATTAAATTTATGGTCCCCTTTGAGAAAGAGGTTTCAGCAGAGTAATAAGAATAGGAGTCAAATAACAAAAATTGATTGGGAAGGAGAGGACAGATGTGAGAATGATTATGGAATAAGTGGCTGGTAAGATAGTGGAGGTTATAGGTATCAATTTATTATGTCTACAGTTTAGAAGGATCAGAAAAGAAAGGTAAACAGTAGGGAAGTGTAGCTTGAGATGACAGAAGAGTCAAGGGAAGTTTCTTTTAGATTAGGGTAGGACAGAACCTATTGTTTATTGAAGAGTAATAGCCGATAGAGAGGGAGAGAAGGGGCACGATTTATAGAAAAGCAGTGTGGCGAAGAAAGGAAGGGTAAGATTAAGAGGAGAAAGTTTCAATTTACAAAAAGAGACATTTATTAGCTTGATCCTATCAAAATGTGACTTTCTTGTGTCTGATTCTTTTAACACCTTACTTGGCTAAGTATAATTAATTATAACTGGTATATTTTATATAAACATTTATTCATATAAGTATAATAAAATATGAAATTAATATGAAATATTAAATTTAGTCGGCATTATAAGAGATGAATTAATTGGAGGTGTCAAGGTATTAGATAATAACGTAGTATGTTAACTCTGTGATAGTTAAATTTTCGTAGAAATTTTGGAAACAGAGTACATTTACACTGTTCCAGGTGACCCTCAGATACAGACCTTGTTAAAGTGAACCTGGCATTTATTCAGCAAACATTAATTGAAAGTCTGTTATGTGCCAGACTTTATGGTAGGCATAGAAGATACAGATAAAAGACAAGAGTTAGCATCTCCAAATATCTCACAGCCTAGGGAGGAGGCAGAAAAATCACCATAGCATAGTGTAGCATGATGAATGCTATGATAGAGGTAAAAACCATGAAACACTGGAGCCCTGGATAAGGAGACAAGGGTGAGTTACAGGGAAGGCTTCCCAAAGAGATGATATTTGAGATGAGTTTTGACCTTGTACTGTTGCTTTTATAGGAACCTGCACAAGGGGCCAGGCATTCCCCTAAGAGATCACATTACAGGCAACAGCTGCAACTCACCACCCTGGCTTCATCCTCAGTGTCTGACATCAAGGTCACTGAGCTGAAAGTTTAAGGGGTATGGTAAATAAAATGGCTCTAAACCTAACTCTGGGCTATTGGGTAGTAGGAGATGAAGGCTGTCTGATCCAAAGTATAATATAAATAGGTAGCTTTCCTTTTACCAGGGTCGGGATCATGAGAAAACAGGAAGGGGAAGTGGAGAGGGATTAGAAGAAGGAGGAAAGAAGGAAGAGCTACCTTGTTATTAGATCTTCCTGCCTACTAGGAAGAAAGTCTTATCTCTGCATATATATCACTTGTCTTGTTTCAGACTTCATTCTTGCACTTTTTTCCATCTGAAACGGAAAGTGCATATACCTTACAGCAATGCGGAGACACTTAGAAATAAAAAACAACCACAACAAAGCTCTATTTCTCTTTCCCTTGAAGGGAGAGACTGATTGTAGGTCAGTTTCTATTTTATCTGAACCACTTGGCCCATCTGGAATAGTCACTCTAGGAAATTGAAAGCTAAATTTAAATTTTATAAAGAGGAAATTCCAAAATGACTCCCTCAATCTGATTAGACATACTTCATTGCATCCCTCTGTCCTTGCATGATACAAGTGTCTGAAGAAACTGAATGCTAATTGTCTGTTCTTGGTATTAAATTATTTGGCATTGCCCCCATATCCTTTCATTTGCATACTCAGACATACTATAGAAAAGACGCAGGTCGAATAGTCTGCCTTTTAAGTTTGCCTCTCATGTTTTTTCTTGCAATTAGAAATAACCAGAAATTGAAGCAGGAAAGACTATGGTTAGACATAAGGAAGAACATCAGGTAAATAAAATACTGGGTTTGGCATTGCTTGGAAGACATTACGGACTTGGTACTCCTGAAGATTTTTGAAAGATTCTTGGTTTTTTTTTTGTTTGTTTGTTTGTTTGTTTTGTTTTGTTATTTATTTGGTGTTGTTTCCCTTGCTGTTTGGACAAAGAAGTTTTTAATAAAAGAAGACATGCTTACTAAGGACAATTTGAAGGAGAAAAGAGATAGCTTTACCTTCTGGCTTGTCATTCTGAAGAGGGAAAAGAGCAGCCTTTTACCCTGAAAATTCTACTCTATGATCCTCAGGTTACCTACAGATTCATTAGCCCTGTAATATTGATAGTTTTCTTTTATACCTGGGAAGGTTTCCTGCTTTCCAGAAGCTCCTTTATTGGTATGGAAGAAGAGTAATTCTAATCAATACAAAAGCATTTGAAACGAACCACTATTTCAAATAAGACTCTTCAAGGGAAAAGAAAAGGAGAGGAATATAATTTTAAATAATTAAAACTGTTGGAGGAAATTGAAATGCAATTGAGTTAAATCTTATTAAAAATGAAATATTTCAGTTTTGGTAGCAGGGATTTTATATACCATGGGCACTATGTATGGTGCTGAGTAGACTTTCTTCTGAAAAAAGCAGACCTTTTTTATTCATATACTGGGATTCCCATGATCTGACTCAGGCTTTTATGTTGGCATGGCTTTTATTTTTCTCTTATTCTTGTCCAGAATCATCCAGGAGTGATGCCTCATGAAAAAGTAGTAGAGAAGAAAATTACACTACAACAGGATCTTGCTGCATTGCATGGGACACAACTTACCATAACTCTTCACTGGGCATTTTCCATACACAGCCATGTTAATTCCTCACTCTTGTGAAATCTAGCATTTGTGCAGCACTCAGAATGCCACCATCAGGAAGATATTGAAAATAGAAACTTTAAAAGGGTAACAGAAAATCTATAACATACCTGGAAGCAGAGGAGTTCTGTGCTTAGAATGAAAGATAATAACTTACAGAAATGAAGAGCCTTGTAATGAGCACTGGGCGTTATACGTAACTAATGAATCATTGAATACTACATCAGAAACTAGTGATGTACTATACATCTAGTATAGATGTAGATAGATGAACTATAGATGAACATAATAATAATAGAAAGAAGTGAAGAGCCTTAAAAAAGGGTGAACCCTTGTAGAAAACTAGAATTAATTTCCCCATACAAGTGTTTTGCTTCTAAAATTTACTTTATCTTCATACCAATAATCACCATTGCTCATCTTTATTGTAGAATAGCCATCCAGTTCCAGTTCTATTTTTTCTGAAATATCCTTTAATAGATTTTATAAGCATTCATCTAATTCCCTCACTTCTCCTCTCTCCCCAAAAAGAGGAAAAATAACAATAGAAAAGGAAAAACTGCCCCCACAAACTCACACAGAAAAACCATGAGTTTAAAAGACCCAAGATTTGGAGCCTATTGGCAGAAGTGACAGGCATACTATTTTTCATGGACTATTGTGGAGTCACTGGTTTCTTATTATAGCCACTCAAGTCATGTCAAACTTCAAGCCTACCCTTTACCATCACTTACATCTGCTAAAGCTTTGAAGAGAATCTTTGAAAAGCCGCAACTATATCTCTCTATCCATATTTATGTTTTATATCTAACTGAAGACTATATGAATTACTTATGTTTATGAAATATATAGGAGGAGCTTTAAGTAGTTGTTACTGTTGATATAATTCATATCTAAATTCATTTGGGTATATGTGGGGATTCTAATTAAGGCCAAGAGCTCACTTGAAAAAATAAATTTGCTACCATCTGTCACTATGGTAGCTACATTCATGGTGAGCATCACATAATGTTATTGAATCACTATGTTGTGTACCTAAAACTAATGTAACATTATGTGTCAGCTATCCTTAAATTAAACACAATGTTGAAATTAAAAAAAGTAAAGAAAAGAATTTGCAGAAAATTTTAGTGGCCTAGCTGATCAGGAATGGCTAGTAGCGACATGGACCAGTCACAGATTTATAATAAAACACCTCTACTCAGTGTCCCTTCTCCCTTCCCCCACCATATTAGCCATGACAGGAATCTTCTTGCTATTTTAGTTATTTTCTCTTGTGCAGTAACTACAAATAATGCTGCAGTAGACTCAAAATACCCACATCCTTGGCCCCTGTTACAAGAGGATCATATAGGACAGATTTTTGTGTTTGGAGATTAAATTGCTGATAGTGTTTGCTTTCATTGTGCACAGATGTCTGGGGCAGACTAACAAGCTATTTGCCTAAAAGCCCTAAACCATTTCAAAATTTTTGAAAAAGTAATGTAAGGATTGGTCATTAAGGTACAAAAAGCCTTTTGAGTAAAAGATATTAAGACAGCCAAACAGGTTTGGCCATTTGTGTTTTTCCCCTCCCTTAAACCCAGGCTCTTGGGCTTCCCAACTAATCTGTTAATGGCTGGAACTGATTGACAGGTGCAACAATGCCAGTGTAGGCACTGTAGGAGTCCTAATTGGGTAGTTCTTTATAAAGGGAATTAATGGCTGAGTAAATACAACATTGAAAATAGAAGGAATACTCATGAAAATTAAGCACAAAATAGCTAGATTTAGGTTCAAAATACTTAATATCAGAGAAGTCTAGGCTAACATCTCAAGTTCTGCAATTTAGTCAGCCTATAAGGATGTGAGCCCCGTGGAAAATAGATTTCTTTGAGTAGATATGTCTACCCACAAAAATCCTTAATTTGCACTTGAAAGTTTGTTTGGAGGTTTGAGTATGATATCCAACAATTTATTTTAAAACAAATTTCTTGAGTTCATTCACTCATTCATCAAACATTTACTAAGCACATAATCTATGCCAAGAATTCTATTAAGGAATACAGAAATGATTAAGATACAACCTTTGTCTGAGAAGCTCACAAGCTAGTAGAGAGGCCAAAAAAATAGCTAGAAAACCTTGACACCATGACAAAAACTATGGCAGGGCTAAGCATAAAATTCTGTGAGAACTCAGGGGAAGCATACCTCACCTTTTGGAGAGATAGACAAAGGGGCCAAAAATACAGGCTTTCCTGAGGAGGTGATGTCTGAGCTAAGTCCTAAAGGGTGAGAAGTTAGCTAGTTCAATATGGGTGATGGATGGAGGAGTTCGAATATTCAGAGGCACATGGATATGAATTAGCATTGCAAGTTGGTGAAAGAGAAATAATTTTATATAAGTTAGAATAAAAGGAACATATAAAAAGTGATGGATGATGAGAATAGAAAGGTAGATTGCAAACCATGTCTTATTAGCCATGTAATGGAGTTTGGGGTTTATTTGGTAAGTAACTGGAAGCCAATGGTGTGCAAAGGTGTCACATCAGTAGAAATCTTACATTACTCTCAGCATTATGGAGGATCTGACAGCATTATCATGGGAGAAAGCTGGATACAGGCAGATTGATTTAGGAGACAGTTGCAATAATCCAGACAGTAAGCAAGGTGAACTTAAATAAAGGCAATGACAGAGAGAATGGAGAAGGCATAACAAATATTTGAATTTCTTAAAAACATAGCCTTGGATCTATAGGTGTGGTAATGGTTGAAAGAGAGATGGCATGATGAAGAAAAGGAAAGATTCTGGAAGGAATTCTATATTTCTGACTTGGATGACAAAGTAATTAGAAGGTGATCCCATCAACCAAGATGGAGAGTACAGAATATTTATGGATGCCAATGACATCTTCTATGGTGATCATGTTTTGTTTTTGAGGTGCTTGGTGGGACATGAAGATGTGGATATCCAGTATGCAATTGAACACATGGGTATGGAGCTCAGGAGAAAGGCTTGAACCTTTATGTTTTTTTTGTATGTCTACAACTGATATTTATAAAGCTTTTTGGTTCCACTTTCACTTTCTGACCCTTCTGTGTATTATTCTCCCTCTAATGCCACAAGGTTTTTTCAAGTTCTATATATCCTTACAATGTTCACTGACTCCCTTGAAATCCCTACTAGGGAAGAAGGGCATAATTAATTACCTGATCTCTACTCCTAAATAACCCCCCCAAATTCTGGGACATTTTCCCCTTCATACAATGACTCCTGAACTCACTCCCCCTCTGTACCCTGCTCCCATCAACATTTAGCTATCTTGCATCCCATAGCCTCAGTGCCCTTCTAGGTGCTTGGATAGTGTAAAGAAAGTAATTTGTATTCAGGTGTAAATGATCAATTCTAGCTTTATGTGGTATACTTCCCTAGTATATTAATATATATTCTTTATAATAGATACAAAGAATGTGGAATTACAGGGATGCCCGGGTGGCTCAGTTGGTTAAACATCTGCCTTCAGCTCAGGGTCCTGGGATCGAGGCCCACTTAGGGCTCCCTGCTTAGCAGGGAACCTGCTTCTCCCTTTCCCTCTTCCTACGCTCCCTCTGCTTGTGTGTGCTCTCTCCCTCTCAAATAAATAAATAAATAAATAAAATCTTAAAAAAAGAATGTGGGGATTACAGTGTAATGGTAGAATAACAGAAGACATTGGACATCAGTTGAGCACCTTCAGTGTTCTTTAAGCACCGTCATTTAAACATCATTACTCACTTATATTCCACTTTCATTAAAAACCCTGTTACTGAACTCTAAGTCCACTAGAAGTCTTTGCTCCAAATGAATTACTACTCATTAACTATACCCCCATTCCCTGGATCAAGGATGTGCAACTAACATCCAATTTCTGATCTCTCTTATTTTGCTGGGAAATTCATTGCTTTTATTTCCAGATAAAGCTGCGTCATTGGAAATCAGGCTTCTGGGTGTCCATAGAGTCATTTGTACCCTCTTCCCTTGCCTGTTAGGCAATAAATTAGTCCTAGATTATGAGTCGTGGAATTGACCCAGGAGGTCATTTAATTGGATAGTTTCTTTATTAAATAAAACAAAACACAAGGCCTGGAGAAGGGACAGGACTGACCCAAGCTCACACAACAATTTGTAGTTGATTTTGGCTAGCACCCAGTTCTCCTAACACTAGGCTAGTTTTCTTTCCACTCTATCACAACTGCCTCTATGGGCATGCTGCTATCACTTGCTCTGTTCAAAACACAATCCCCTTTCACACTTTAAAATTAATTATCCTGGTTGACAAGGCTCTGTCCCCCGTAATCTCCTTTTGGGTTGTTAGAAGCCTGAACATGCAACCAATACAAATTCTGGATTTTTAAAAGTGTCTTTTCAATGGAGAAATATTCTTCTATGCTGGGTGTCCCATCTCCCATCTTGGCAATAATTCCAGACAAGCTGGCATAACTAGTGTAGGCCTTACAGGGCTGAAGTGGATGGTGGGACTGTCTCACCCACAGCTGGAGGTGTTTGTAATGCTGATGGTATGTACAAAGTTGAAGGCTAAAAATTGTATACAGATAGCTAAGGTAAATAAACCAGAGAAGGCTAAACGCATTGTTAAAGCAAGGAGGGCCTATGATAAGAGTTAGCAGCCAGAGTGTAGGGCCTTTAGGATCTGAGAGTCAGGAAAAAGGAGATCTGGTTGAAATGAGTGAGTAAGAGGCTAAAGACCTAAGGAAGAGTGCTTTTGCTTACACTTGGACTTCTGTATGTACCCTTTGGTATGTTAAAGAGATGGGCCAAAACCACATAAAGGACTGGGATGGGGACAGAAACAATGCCACAGGTTGGCAGAAAACAGTTAATATATGTATTCTCCATGGGTCATGTTTCTGGTTCTTTGCTTCTTTACAAGAAAATTGGATTCAAGTTGATGGTCCCAGAATTTTACTTGCTCTGTTTCAGAAGTTTCACAGCCAGACAAAGTTTTATATAGTGTCAGTAGCTGGGCAAGCTCCTTTTCGGCACTGTCCATATGCCACCTTTCATGCCCAGTCAGCCTTTGGCATCTTGGCTGAAATTGCTCAAGATGGTGCCATTTGTGCTGGTGATTTGATCCCACCCAGTGGTAACACTTTGTGATGATGACCCATATGGCTTATATTGACAATGTTGTCTTATGGTACAATAATATATTCAAGCAAGTTTTTCCATCATACTTCTTGTTTCAGAAACAAGGTCTCTGACCTGATGTCTTAGTTTTCAGCACTATTTTCCAGGTGGCTCTGTGGAAAGTCCTGCATTCTCTATTCTTATAAAATGATGGCAAATTTCTGTCATAAACACCTGAGCACGATGTATTTTCTTCTCTCTTTGATTGTGTAGCTCAAGGTTGCCAAGTCTTCAGGAAGCTTTGCCTGATGGACGCAGCCCAGTCTTGAACCTGCTATAATGATTCCCTTTTCCCAATACACTTTCGTCATTTTTGGATTCCTGGGTTGCTTTTGTATGTTTGTTTCAAGAGGTTGAGTTTACCTTCTTTAATCAGATGGTAAAAAGCTGTGGTCTTTGATAGCAGAGACCATGTATAATCTTATAGACCCCAAATATCAAATACAACATATTATAAATAATCTTGACAGTCTAGATGGTCTTGATAGGTGAGGAAGCAAAGTAGTATATAGAAGGTAAATTCATCTAGAAGA
The DNA here is from genome assembly GCF_002288905.1 of Enhydra lutris kenyoni. Lineage (NCBI taxonomy): Eukaryota > Metazoa > Chordata > Mammalia > Carnivora > Mustelidae > Enhydra > Enhydra lutris. The sequence goes on along the minus strand of NW_019154167.1, from coordinate 3,137,831 downwards.
ACTGGGTTCCTAATTCAGCTCTGCCATCTATTAGCTGTGTGACTGTCCATAAGGGAGTTATCTTAGAAAACTTTGTTGTTTCATCTGAAAATGGGAGTATACTAATATCTATTTTGCAAGCTTATATTTAAATAATTATTTGAGATACAGATAAAGTGGTTAGCACAGAACCTGGCACATGGGTGTTCAACACATGGCAGCTAATATTATGGTTGGTGTTTATTCAGGTTAATTGCCTAAAGAACTGAGCTCTTGTGTCTGCAGCACTGACAGGTGTAATCTGCAGCCTTGGCCACCCTGGTCAACCCCCAAGATCATTATTACGGCTGTGCTATTATTTCTAGCATAAGTTCAGCTTTATTATCCTTTCTCCTCTTTTGTTCTCTCTCATGCCTTTTCTTACTTCAACTCTCCCAGATGCCTTATTTCTCACTCCTATTTTCTCTTCCTATCCTGCCCATGATATGAACTTGACTCCACATTGGGTAACCAGGAGCTTTCCTAAGGTCTCTTACTTGCTTTAAATATGACCCTGTGGGTTAAGGCAGTTCTTCTGTGTGCTTAGAGCTGTTTTGCTCTCCAGAATGAAGACGTGATTGTATTTTATGAAGTTGAAATTACATCACAGCAATGTGTGGAAGGGTGAGTGTGTGTGCATATGTGCGTCTGGATCTGTGTGTGTTGATTTAGAAGTGATTTGGGGAGGCTATGTAGACTAGTTCAAATCCTGAAGCTTTTCATTCTGTGAGGAGGGTCTAGATTAGGAAGGGCAAAATGTTATAATTGCTCCTATTATTCTTAATGGTTGTAATTGTAATTACAAGTGTTTGTTAGCTTTTTTTTTTTTTTTTTAGGGCTAGTCATTTCAGAAGCCATTTAAGGAAGGTATCATCCCATTTTTGCAAAGTGTCATAAAATCATTTTTATTACTTTGCAAGAAGGAAGACTACTGCTAGCTAAGTGATATTCAGTCCATATCAATCACCAACCACCTATTTTGTGCCTATCAGGTGCTGTGAAAGATACAAAAATGAATAAGACAGAACCTCCACCTTCAAAAGAATTTGGTTAGTAAAATGTGGGTAAACAAACTTTCCTAATTAGATCAAAGGCCTTGAGTAGACCCGTGAATCTAACCCCACGTATATACCCATTATAGAAATGAAAATCTTTCTCTCAGTTTTCCCACTATGGGAGAGTGTAACTAATAGCCTTAGGTGCTGCGCTCTGCATATACCACTGCTTTAGGGGCCAACTCCTCATAGAGTGCCACCAGCCTATGACTTAACATGGAAAGAACACAATGGCAGGTCCATTCCTGGGAGATACAAGACTCCTCTGATGGATGACTTTAGCAGGGATTCCTGACTGGCTTTGCTGAAACTTTTTTTAGAATTGCTCTGCAATTTAAAACTCATATTAACTAACCCTTATTCCTTCCCTCTTTTCTCCACAAGGTTGAGAACTGCATCACAATCTGTTGGCTTTACTGGCCTCCTTTCACTTCCTCCCCATTTCCTTCTCAGGTTGCCCCACCCCCACAATAAAGCTCTTTCATGTCTAATCCTGCAATGGCAACTGCTTCTCAAAGGATCTGAACCAATATATCCAGGAACTCTATCAGGTGACTTGACAAGTGACTTGTTCACAAGCTAGACCTGGTGAGCAGTTTAATGCTTCAATAACTATAACATAGTATGAGAAAAAGAACATAAACTTTTCACTTAAGTTCTCTGACCCTGTTGCCAAATGCATAAAATGAGGTACATAATATTAATCTGCTTTTTTGCTGGGAAGAATCATGATAATAGATGTAAAATCCCCATCACATGGTAAGTACTTGAACATTTATTCAGATTAATGAGTAAAGAACTTTCCTAATAATGGCAGATCTTATTTCCTGCTTATGGCAGCTTTGTAAATGAATGATAGCACTTTCTCATTAGGAAAAAAATAATCCACAGAGGGGACTCAGAAATGTTTCTGGTACTCGGAATTGTACTTTTTTTTTTTTTTTCTTTTCTAGTAGAAAAGATGAGAGGTAGGAAATATTCAATATGGGGGTCTGACTTCCTGGAAATTCTGCCTGTGGCCTAAAATGCTGGGAATTTGTCTAGCTTGCCTTTTTCAGGTTATCTCAGGCTGGTAGGGGACAAGAAAATAACAGACAGTGAAGGGAGTAATGAAGCAAGAAAGTGAATTTCAAGTTCTAAGATGCAAATTAATAATCACATTTGCAGATATGGCTATCTTTATTATCTTCAACACTTTCACCAGGTCTGTGATACTGCAGGGAATAAGTAGAGCAGTGAAGTGTGCTGCAAGAAGAAAGAAATAGGAGGAGGGCAAATTCTGATCCCCTCGGGACTGCATCTTTATGACTTAGCTTTTGCTGTGAAAGAGAAGCTTTTAGGTGTTTAACATACTTGGCACGGAGCATTATATTCTGTTTTCTAGGGCAACAAAACAAAACTGTGACCCTCCTTTGGCAAAAGGCACAAGCAAGTTGATCATGAAGTTAGTGTACTTGTCTGAGTGTTGAGAATTCCTGTGAAGCCACTGAAAGGGTAGGGAAAGCACAACACAGCCAGGTTCCTAGTACAGTCAATCCCCAAGCATGAGTGTGGTCTCAGAGCCTTGGGCTGAAGGCAAAGCAGACTAATAATACACCTAGTGAGCAGTGGGTGAGGAAATTCAGTAGGTTATTTAAAGCTAGGATTAAAGCCTTTTAAATTGCAAAAGTACCACTTTCTGCATTACAGGTAGCTGATAATAGGAAATTATAACTGGGAGATCCATTATGCAACTTAAGGCAGCACAGCATTTTTAGCTCTCTACTTCCCGTGTTTTCTATGTTACTAGATTTCAAGAATCATCAAGATGTAGGCAACAGATTTCCACAATGGAGTAAACTCTATTCCCTTTCCTTAGTCACCCAATGATACTTAACTAAGGGCCTAATTCTTTCCCCCACAACTCCTTAATTGAACTGATTCCTCTACCCAGCATCAGTCAAGCAAAATGAGACAGAGACAGAGGATTCTAATAATGACCCTAAGGCAATAAAAGATCATAATGGGCCATTTAAATTGTCAAGTAGAGATTAAATGATATTCGCTATAGTTTATATTTAGTGTATTTGGTTTCTTTCCAATTCCTTGATAAAACAGTGATTTTCACATGGCATCTCTAATGGCTTTCAGTTAACCAGAATGTTTGATTAACCAGAATGACTCATATTGCTTCCATTACTAAATTATGTCATTACGAACTTGAAAAAATATTAGCCAGACTTAAATCACAACGTAGAAAATTTCCCAACAAATATTTGAGTTGAGTGTACACAAGTGTAGCCAGAACCTACAATAGGGTAGAAGCAAAAAAAACGGAGGAAATGGTGTGTGGAAAATCTGCATGGGGGTAGAAATAGAAGTGTTCAAGAAGTAGGGCAGGACAGCTTGGCTATCTCTGAACTCGAGAGGAGCATTCCTGTCATCTCATAAGAGAAAGTGTATATGCTCACTCAGGAACTTCTGACAAGACTAGAGATCGAAGTACAGGCAGTGGGAAGTGCACAACCTTTAGAGGTAGAACTTGGCATAGTCTTCATAAGGAGGTAAGGAAAAGTATCTTGAATCTTCTGAGGTCTTCACATCCTTCAGAAAATAAGGAGGACTGAGGTAGCAGGGCCAAATATGCAGCACATTAGTAGAAAAACAACATCCTGAGGAAACCAGAATGTGACACAAACTTCAGGCTACAAAAGCTGTCTTCCCCTAGATCGTGGTGTCAATCAGTGGTGTCGATCAGAGGGCCTTCTTTAAGCTAAGCCAAGATTTCTTAACCTTAGCACTCTTAACATTTTGGGCTGGGTAATTATTTGTGCGGGGGCCCATTTTGTTCACTGTAGGACATTCAGCAACATCCTTGGCCTCAATCCACTGGATGCCAGTAGCCCTATCATCCTTAGTTATAACCAACAAAAACTTTCTCCAGACATTGCCAAGGTCTCTGGGGGGCAAAATTGCCCCTAGTTGATAGTCACTGGTTTACAGGGACATTTAGAGGATCACTTCATGATGATGGAGAGAAATGGAACTCTCACAGAGTAGCTGAGTTACAGCTATTATTCTATTAAAAGTTAATGCCAAGGTTCCCTATGTGTTTTTGTTTGTTTGTGACCAATGTTAATGGGATTCATAGTCTTCAAATTTTTACTAAATCAAACAGGCCATGGTGGAAATGCCTGCTATTTATTTAAAAATATGACATTTTCCTCAAATCTTCTTTTTATAGAAATAATAATATTGTACTGCACATAAAGAAAGATAGCATGTTACCCTGAACGGAATTCCTTGTCGACTCTTCTCTTAAAAAAAGAACAGCACATTTAGGTGCATGGGTGGCTCAGTTGGTTAAGCACCTGTCTTCGGCTCAGGTCATGATCCTGGAGTCCCAGGATCAAGTCCCACATTAGGCTCCCTGCTCGGCGGGGAGTCTGCTTCTCCCTTTGACCTCTCCCCTCTCATGCTCTCTCTCTCATTCTCTTTCTCTCTCAAATAAATAAATAAATAAAATCTTTTAAAAAATAAAAATTAAAATTTAAAAACAGCACATTTGCACAACATCAGGTCTCTATTACAGATTCACAAGGTTCTTAGTGCCTACGTAACAGAATTAAACTAAAAAAGTTCACATGGTAATCAATTTTACCCTCTTTAGTATGGGACTTACACCTGATTCTACCAGGAACCTAGGGGCTCAGCTTCCAAGTGAAGAGCCAAACAAATCATCAAAACTTTATGAATGTACAGTTAGGTTGGTAAATTATACTGCCTTAGAAACAATTCATAAAGCTTTCATCTGAATTACAGGGGTGAGTCAGAGTTGGCTTAGTATATTTTAAAATTGATTATGAATTTCTCAACCCTTTGACAGTATTTTTCCCCTAGGTTTTGGGAAAAGTGTTATTTTATTATTTGAAAGCCTGGAGATTTTCCTCCACCATTAGCTTTATTTAGGTTACTGAGGAGAACTAGGAAAGGTGAGTTCAGAGTTCAGGAATATAACCCTTGCCTGAGGCTATGTAAGTTGGTAAAACTTCCTATGTCTGTGGCATTTTGAGTAATTTTTCCTTTTATGTAGCTACACAATTTACCCATGAAGACAGAAAAAAAAAGGGTTGATTTCTGTCCGCAGCAAAAATAATTCTTCTGCACAGTTCAATTCCTTAGAGAAATACTGTTTTTTAGGTTAAGTAAGATTTTCCACTGGCATTTGTCATTGAGAAAAGGAAAAAAAAAGCCTAATTTTTAAAATATTCTTGGCCTTAGAAATCTGGGTGGATATATGCTCTTTTTTTTTTTTAGTTAGAGATTTAATTGCATGATTATTTGGCATGAAATACAGCAAGATTGTTTTTTTATTATAAAGCCATCCCAGCAAAGAAATGATAAACACCAGGAAAATAAACTGAAGAAGAGAAAACCAAAGGGAATTGAGATTGTTCAACCCGTAGAAAAGCTGGATAAGAGGTGATTTAGTAATGATCTTCTAGGACCTGAAGGACAATCATTAGGACCAGATGTTCTCCATCTGCAGTGAGGGTGGAGCCACAGGAAACAACACTATAGAATTAGGAAGTTCAAGAAAGAAATTACTGGCAGTGAAGGCTGTCACACATCACAATACATCACTATGTAGGTTAAGAAATTACCTCTGAGCTGTTTTACAGTTTGGTTTCGAACAGGATAGATTCTCTCTTGTCTGAGATGATTGAGGTGAGGTTAGATCAGGAATATGGGCAAAGGGATAGATCAAGATCTTTCTTAAATTCTATGATTCTTTGAAGCCTGTATTTTTATTTGCACCATGTCCCTTAAGGTGCTAGTTTTACAGTGTGGTTTTTTTTTTTTTTTGCATTCTATTTCCACTTAATGAAGTTTCAATTTCTGAGTTATTCCCCATTATGGAAATTTATTGTATGACTTCTTTACCCTCTTAAATTATTGAAAACTGTGACTTTGCACCACTGTTCTTCCTTTCTTTTTCAGCTATTTACTTTCTCCTTTTGCTAATTCTCCCACTTTTCAGCTTTGTGTTCACTCTCCTGGACAGATCATTTGAGAACTGCAGAGACTTTGCACAACATTTGGCACATTGTTTGAGGCCAATTTAATTGCTAATTATTGTTTTATAATTTCAGGGTGTGATGTAATATGGGAGAATGTGATTCCATACGATAATAATTTCAGTGTAATTCATAATCTTCTCACTTGGCCTTCAGTGAGTGTATGTCTTTGAAGCCATGTTTGCTGTGTCTACATCAAAATCACCATTTGGCTTAGTCATTCTTAGGCAAGGGGTAAGAGGCTGGAATCAAAAAGAGAAACTGTCAATCCACTTAATAGATAACTTTTTTTAAAGACTTTATTTATTTATTCATGAGAGAGAGAGATAGGGAGGTAGAGGCAGAGGGAGGAGAAGCCTCCCTGTGGAGCGGGGAGCCCAGTGTGGGACTTGATTCCAGGACCCTGGGACCAGGACCTGAACTGAAGGCAGATGCTTAACTGACTGAACCACCCAGGCTCCCCAATATACAATTTTAGATAAAAACTTTCATTTGGTTGTCTGAATCTTTCTTTGCACTGAGTTGCATTGGGGAAATATAGGTACATGGTATGCCTCTTAGTCAAAGTATCTAAAGAACCATTAGATTGCAATAAGAATCTATCAAATGCCAAGGGGTCCTCATTGCCTATGGAAAAGTAAGTTTTAATGCATCAACCTGACACTCAAAGTCCTCCTCAATATTGACATGGACCTTCCTCTCTGTTGTTTTTATTCCTCAGAATGAGTCCTCTATTGTTACTGTTCCCATCATGTCATGCTTACTATTAAAATCTACTCTTTGCTTAGATGCTTTCTACTACCTAAAAATTGCAAGCCTCTCCTTTTATCTAATCCTCTTTTTCATCTTTTTCCCATGATCATTCTCATCATTATACGTATACTTGTCAAATATTTACCATGTTTAAGACACTGTGTTAAGCCTTCAAATTCATTTGCCTACTTAGTATTTGCAAGAACACTGTGAGGCATATATTATTGTTCCAGAGATTGTTTATTTTTTTAAGATTTTATTTTTTTATTAGAGAGAGAGGGAGAGAGCACAAGCAGGGGGAGGAGCACAAGGATAGGGAGAAGCAGACTCCTGGCTGAGCAGAGAGCCAGATGTGGGGCTCAATCCCAGGACCTTGGAATCATGACCTGAGCCAAAGGAAGACGCTTAACTGAGCCACCTAAGCACCCCTAGAGCTCATTTCTAGCAGTGTCTCTTAGAGACTTCCTTTAACTAAATGAAGCCTAATAATGTCCCCTTTTCTGAATTCATAATACGCATTGTCTTTACCATTTATTGAGACAGAAAATCTCAATAGTTTTTTAAAAAGATTTATTATTGTTATTATTATTTAGAGAGAGAGAGCACGCAAAGGCGGGAGGGACAGAGGGAGATGGAGAGAGAATCCCAAGCAGACTCCATGCTGATTGCGGAGCCTGACTTGGGGCTTGATCTCACAACCCTGAGATCGTGACCTGAGCCAAAACCAAGAGTTGGATGCTTAACCTACTGCACACCCAGGCACCCCAATAGTAATATTTCCTCATGTAAAATCTGTGACTCATACTAATTTTCATGCCATTAAAATGCAAGGTACATAGTAGGCCCACAATAAATATAATACTCTAAGGAAGGAAGGAAAGAAGGAAAAGGAAGAGAAGGAAAGGGAAGGGAAGGGAAAAGAAAGGAAGGGAAAGAAGCATAAGAAGGGTGATCACTTTCTGGTGAAGTAAACTGTGACATCAATGGTATATTATCACTTCATTAACAGATTTTTATTGGACATCTACTGTATACCCAATACCATGCTGTGATCTATGAGGAATAAAAGAGAAGGGTAAAATATTGCCTCTGCTCACAGTCTAGATGGGAAGATAAGAGTAAATGCACACTTACAGAGGAAAATGCAATAAGGGTCAGTAAGAAAAACAAGAGCCAAACAAACCAAAAGACACAATACCAACATGGTGCTGAACTGAGTAGTACTGTGTAATACTAGAATGGGGAAAAAATACCTTTGGCATCCCTAGAAAATACCCTCTGTTTGGATTTCAGATATTGTTTTGTTTTGGTGGCCACTTGGATTTCCCCTTCTTCCTTATGCCTGGCATCAAAATACTTGAGAATGTAGCAGAACAGAATAATAGAAATAATTTGTGATGCTTAAAAGCAGAGCCTTTACCCATTTCCTGGCAAAGTAATAGCACACTGCAGATGTACTATAAAACAGAACACTTTTGAAACTTAGTGAGTTAATGAATCCAGGCAAAGGGATTCACACCATATCTGACATAACAATGACATTTTATGTATCAGCCATTTTCTTTCCCTTCCTTCCTTTCTTCTGTCCTTCCATTTGCTGAGAATTTTCTTTCTTTAAATGAGGTAGACAGTTATGATTTTTTTTTCTCCTGGAAGTACAGTAATTAAAAAACCTAGAAAGAAAGAGAAAAATAAAATGCCTTCTCTTTCTCACCTTTGAAAATATATTATCCACATGAAATTTTTCTTAAAGAAATGTCTTCAGAATTTCTCTAAATATATACTGCTTCCTCTCTGGGATTAAATGTTTTAAGAGAACAGGACCACGAGAGACTGTGGACTCCGGGAAAAAAACCGAGGGTTTTTTAGAAGGGAGGGTTGTGCAGGTTAGCCTGGTGGTGGGTATTAAGGAGGGCACATATTGCATTGGGCACTGGGTGTTATATGCAAACAGTGAATCTTGGAACACTTTATTAAAAACTAATGATGTACTGTATGGTGACTAACACAACATAATGAAAAAAAAAAAAGAAAAACAAAGGGAACAGGACCATCTAATGTATTGCATGTGTATGTGTGTTTGCCTGTACATATTATTTGGGGGAATAAATCAGGAGGCTGAATATCAATCTCCTTTATAAACTGATTTTAAGGTCTTATTTTGTAACTTTCACAATGTGTGTGTACTTATACACACAAATATTGTGTGTGCACACTCCTTATGTTAGAGAATTTGAGTGCTACAAGTCATATCCTTCAAAGGTGCTCGATTTAATCCACAGATAAGGAAGAGACCATGGAAATGGCAAAAGCAAGCCCTGGAGAGTCCAGTGACTTGGCTGTGAGTTAGTCATCCTTTGAACTTTGAGGTGACGGTTGAAACTGAATGCTTAAATCTTTTAAAATCTTCAATCCAGAAAAATCTTGTGAAGTATTATAAACTCTCATCAATATTTCTAGAGACCAGTAGAAGACAGAAATTAGGTCTCGTTCTCCCCTAAGAAAACGGAAAAGCAAAAGTTAGCTTTTCTTTTAGGCCATTTATTTCCTCTCTAGGTCAATACTTCATAGGCCAAAATTCCACTTTTTTTTTTAACCTGCTTTAATCACTTCCCTTAGCCTGTGAGACATGAAGGTTTAAATTGAAAATGAAGAGGTTTTCTTTGACATTTTGAATGAAAGTCTTATTTAATATTTAATATTAATATGGAGTACTTCTATATTAACTCAAGAGAAACTCATAAGTGGCCTGCCTTGGAAGTGGTCTCAAATCTGGTCATCTTCAAGAAACTAGAAATAACTGAAATGGGGGCGCCTGGGTGGTTCAGATGGTTAAGCATCTTCTTTTGGCTCAGGTAATGATCTCCAGGTCCTGGTATCCAGCCTAACTTTGGGCTCCCAGCAGGGAGTCTGCTTCTCCCTCTCCCTCTGCATCTTCCCCTGTTTCTGCCTCCTCTCTCTCTCTCTCTCTCTCTCTCTTTTAAAAAAATGAAATAACTGAAATGGTGGAAAATCCTCATTTCTCATTTTCAGAAGAAAATTCTTCACTCCTTCTGAGAGTAAAGCTTCTTCAGTAGGACCATACAACATGACTTCTTTTCACTAAGAATTGTATTTCCATGTTTCCTACTGCTGTAAGTCAATAGTACTTTGCTTTAAGGAAAGTAAAATTATGTCTTATTCCTGATTTGTTGAGCCAGGAATTTGCTTCCTACCAAGTGTCCAAGTATTACTTTTCTTTTTTTTTTTTTAAGATTTTGTTTATTTATTTGACAGAGATCACAAGTAGGCAGAGAGGCAGGCAGAGAGAGAGAGGGGTAAGCAGGCTCCCCACTGAGCAGAGAGCCTGATGCGGGGCTCAATCCCAGGACCCTGAAATCAGGACCTGAGCCGAAGGCAGAGGCTTAACCCACTGAGCCACCCAGGTGCCTCCAAATATTACTTTTCTGTCCTGAAGACAAAATATATCTTGAGCTAAAAGCCAGAACTCAAACACCAAGCACCAATATTTAGTCTGTATATATATACATACATATATATGTATGTGCGTGTGTGTATATATACATATATATATGTATATATACATAATTTGTTTAATTAGAAAATAAGCATTTATCTTCTAATTCTGAAAATGTCTTCTTTATTGCCAATTACTTTGTAACTTTTGGCTTGTTGGGCTTTATAATATTGTCCAGACAATGTTGTTCTTCTTACATTCCAGTGAACATATTTGGCTGCAAAAGTGTTATGAATAAACTCATCTTATTTTGCATCTATATATTCCTTCAATGTTAGGGTACAAAACAGAATGCATTTTTGATGGAGATAATATATTTACCATATTACTATAAACTTAGGTCTTTGAAAAACCATGAATTAGAGAGTAGAATGTGTAGCAATGAGATCAGTATTCTTTTCTGATTTTAATTCCTCTAACAATGATATTTTGTTGAGTAAAGAATTAGATCATTAGTATCAACATGATACATCTGACAGAAACTTTGATCATTGCAATCAGGTTTTTGTCTGAGTTGAAACATTGGGAGGTTGACCTTTGTCTTTAATATTTTGTTCTCATTTTTTTTTTTAATCGTCTGGTCATTGTGGAGGAGAGCAGGTAGTAAGAGAAGAAAGGAAAAAATGAGCTCTACATATACATGTTCCTATTATTTGTTTCTTTGTTTAGGGGTGGAGACAGGTAAAAGAAAAAGAATCACAATACCTTAATAACAAGTCTTCATATGACAGCCTATTTTTCTATTATTCAGCAGAAGAGAAAAGACAAAACATATTTCTTGAGCACGTGTTTTGTGCAAAACAGTTTATCAGGTGTTCCGGGACACCAAAAATGACAAGATATAGTTATGTCTGCAAAGAGTATATTGCTCAGTGGTTATTTCATTTTTTTTTCCTTTGAATATTGAATACATGCCTTATCTTTGCTTTGTTTTCATGCAAGGTGGAGACCATAAGACTTAACCTATCACTCCTTTGGGTCCCTCTTAATAAGTGGTACCTTGGATTTTACCTAAGATTTTACTGGTCATCATGTCAATATCTTTCGGCCATGTGGTTTTTCCCTTTCCTTTCGCAGAGCGTATAGTTGACAAATTTTGCAACGGATACTGTGGATTTTTCAGTCTCTCAGACCAAAAGTTTTGGATTTAGCTGTACAAGCAGCACATTCACTATTTGTAAAGAAAGCAACAACTCACTGTTCAGAATGTTGTTTGTTCTACTTCTGACTTGCCCCAGACTCATGGATCACACATACATTACACATAACTTTCCATTAATCTTTTTAAAGATTTTGTTTATTTATTTGACAGAGAGAGACACAGCGAGAGAGGGAACACAAGCAGGGGTAGTGAGAGAGGGAGAAGCAGGTTTCCCGCTGAGCAGGGAGCCTGATGTGGGGCTTGATTTCAGGACCCTGGGATCAAGACCTGAGCCGAAGGCAGATGTTTAATGATTGAGCCACCCAGGCGCCCCTTTCTACTAATATTTTTAACCATTAAAACAATTTAAGTTTTTTTGAAGAGAGACAATATCCTTGTCATATTTATAGGCCCTACAAAATTTACTATTATCCTTGCCACTGCAACTATTTGTGCTCTCTTGTTCTCACTCTTATTCTGTCATTCTCTTTCTCTCAATCACGCTATTCTTCTTTTTTAAGATTTTATTTATTTATTTGACAGACAGAGATCACAAGTAGGCGGGGGGGGGGGGGGGGAAGCAGACTCCCTGCTGAGCAGAGAGCTCAATGCGGGGCTTGATCCCAGGACCCTGGGATCACAACCCGAGCCGAAGGCAGAGGCTTTAACCCACTGAGCCACCCTGGCATCCCTCAATCATGCTATTCTTGACAAGACCATCAAGATATGTATGGTTGTGGTAGGATGATGCTATCCATGATATCAACCTCAAAAATTAAGAACATCCCTATATATTCCTATCTGTCCTTAATTTGTTATCAGTCTATCATCTAGGAATTTATTCCAAATTCTCCTTGAATCTAATAATGTATTTTTTAAATTTTTATGCTAGTACAGTTATCATGCAGTGCTATATTATTTTCAGGAGTACCATATTCAACAATTCCATATAACATCCAATGTTCTTCATGAGAAGTATACTCTTTAATCCTCATCACCTATTTTATCCATCTCCCTACCCACCTCCCCTGTGGTAAACATCAGTTTGATCTCTCTGGTTGAGAGTCTATTTTGTAGTTTGGCTCTTTATTTTTTTACCCTATGCTCATTTGTTTTGTTTCTTAAATTCCACATATGTGTGAAATCATATGGTATTTGTCTTTCTCTCACTGACTTATTTCGCTTAGCATAATACTTTCCAGCATCATCCATGTTGTTGCAAATATCAAGATTTAATTCTTTTTATGGCTAAATAATATTCCATACTGTATATATGCCACATCTTTATCCATTTATCTATCGATGGACACTTGGTCTGCTTCTATAATTTGGCTATTGCAAATAATGCTGCTATAAATATAGGCGTGCATGTATACTTATGAATTAGTGTTTTGGTATTTTTGGGTAAATACACATTAGGGCAATTACTAGTTCATAGGGTAGTTTTATTTTTAACTTTTTGGGGAACCTCCAGACTGTTTTCCAGAGTGGCTGTCCCAGTCTGCATTCCCACCAACAGTGCAAAAGGGTTCTTTTTTCTCTACATCCATGCCAACGCTTGTTTCTTGTGTGTGTGTGTGTGTGTGTGTGTGTGTGTGTGTGTGTGTGTGTTAGCCATTCTGAGATGTGAGGTAATGTCTCATTGTAGTTTTGATTTGTATTTCCCTGATGATAATTGATGTTGAGCATTTTTTTTCATGTGTCTGTTGGCCATTTGAATATCTTCTTTGGAAAAATGTCTTTTCATGTCTTCTGCCCATTTTGTAACTGGATTATTCATTTTTTTGGGTGCTGAGTTTTATGAGTTCTTTATATATTTTGGATATTAACCCTTTACTGGATATGCCATTTGCAAATATCTTCTCCCATTCCATAGGTTGCCTTTTAGTTTTCTTGATTGTTCCCTTCACTGTATATAAGCTTTTTATTTTGATGAAATCCAATACTTTATTTTTGCTTTTATTTCCCTTGCCTCAGGAGACATATCTAGAAAAACCTTGCTAAGGCTGATGTCAGACACATTATTACATTCTCTTCTAGGATTCTTATGGTTTCAGGTCTCACATTTAGGTCTTTAACCCATTTTGAATTTATTTTCTTGTATGGTGTAAGAGAGTGCTCCATTTTCATAATTTTGCACATAGCTGACCAGTTTTCTCAAAACTATTTGTTGAAGACACATTTTCTCGTTGAATATTCTTTCATGCTTTGTCAAATGTTAATTGACTATATAACTGTACGTTTATTTCTGGGTTTTCTGTTATGTTCTATTGATCTATGTGTCTATTTCTGTGCCAATACCATACTGTTTTAATAACTACAGCTTTGTAATATAACATGATGTCCAGGATTGTGATGCCTCTAGCTTTACTTTTCTTTTCCAATATTGCTTTGACAATTTGGGATCTTTTGTGGTTCATATAAATTTTAGGATTATTTGTTCTAGTTCTGTGGAAAATGCCATTGTTATTTTGATGGGAATTGCATTAGATCTGTAGAATGCTTTGGGTAGTATAGTCATTTTGGCAGTATTTGTTCTTCCAGTCCATGAGCATGGAATGTTTTTCCATTTTTTTCCTGTCATCTTCAATTTCTTTCATCAGTGTTTTATGGTTTTCAGGTATAGGTCTTTCACCTCTTTGGTTAGGTTTAGTCCTAGGTATCTTATTATTTTTGGTGCAAATTTAAATGGAATTGTTTTCTTAATTTCTCTTTCTGCTGCTGCATTATTAATGTATAGAAATACAAAAGATCTGCGCATTGATTTTGTATCCTGTGACTCTACTGAATTCATTTATCAGTTCTAGTAGTTTTTTTGGTGAAGTCTTTTGGGTTTTCTATATAGGGTATCATGTCATCTGCAAATATGAAAGTTTTACTTCTTCCTTACTGATTTGGATGCCTTTTATTTCTTGTAGTTTTTGTTGTCTTATTACTGTGGCTAGACTTCTAGTAGTATGTTGAATAGAAGTGGTGAGACTAGACATCCTTGTTTTGTTCCTGAACTTAGGGAGAAAGCTCTCAGTTTTCCTCCATTAAGGATGATGTTTGCTGTGGGGTTTTCATATGTGGCTTTTATTATGTTGCGGTATGTTCACTCTAAATCTACTTTGTTGAGGATTTTATTATGAATATATGTTGTACTTTATCAAATGTCTTTTCTGCATCTATAGAATTAATCATATGATTTTAATCCTTTCTTTCATTAAAAGCAGAATGGATTTTCATAATTGAACCCTTGTCCTGAATGGTTATACCCAAGGAGTTAAGCCTTAGATCAAAAGAAACTTGATGAGCCCTTATTGTGTATGGGTGTGTGTGCACACACGGGTATAAGTTTAGCCACCTTAACACAATAGTATGATTTATTATTTTTCTCCTATCATTAGAGGGAATAAAACCAAACTACAAGAGCAAATCGTTGTATTTTTATGGATGGACCTCTAGAATACTTGATTTTTTTAAATTACATCCACTGTAATACTATTTAACATTATTTGTTTTTATAAAAAGGACAAACAGCAAGATATTTTCTTTCATTTTGACAGATTAGAAGAAATCAATTTCACTGTTATTTACTGAGTTACTGAAATAAAACATTAATTCACTAGCTGAGTATATGTTTATTGAATTTATTTTTTGTCTCTTTTCTTGTAGATTTTTTCAAAATGGGTTTTTGCTTCTTTGAGCAAAGATGGAGTGCAAAATATAGAATAGTTTATGAATTTTCCCAACTTAAAAGCTAAAACAATAAAAACCACTTAGTTTTATGATCTAATTCAAATAGCTTTAAAATTATCTAACATAATTTTATGTTTATTACACCTCACAATTAGTTTATTTCTTTGTGATTTAACAATGTTTTCAACATTAGTGTCTAAATAAAAATAAAGTTATGTATTTTTGTGAATTATATAGATTTTAAAATACCTTAGGATAAAAAATGGGATCCTTTACCTTCTACAAACAAGCAAAACAAAAAAGATTCCCTGCATCAGTAAAGTCTCATTCAGTCCTCCTTCTGGGTTCCAGTGCTCCACTTTTCTCAGTGTTCTGCAAATGTACTTATTATCACTGAAGGATAGGAAAGATAAAAACATTGTATATCACCTATATAGAGGAAAGCCTGGCTTGCCCCATTCAAAAACTAACCTTGGCTCCCATATGCAAATATTTCAGATTTTTTTTTTTAAAGATTTTATTTATTTATTTGACAGAGAGAGATCACAAGTAGACAGAGAGGCAGGCAGAGAGAGAGAGAGAGAGAGAGGGAAGCAGGCTCCCTGCTGAGCAGAGAGCCCGATGCGGGACTCGATCCCAGGACCCTGAGATCATGACCTGAGCCGAAGGCAGCGGCTTAACCCACTGAGCCACCCAGGCGCCCCTCAGATTTTTTTTTAATTGAAATTCAATTAATTAAGTGGGGCCGGGGGGCTCACTGGGTTAAAGCCTCTGCCTTCAGCTCAGGTCATGATCCTGGGGTCCTGGGATTGAGCCCCGCATCAGGCTCTCTGCTCGGCAGCTAGCCTGCTTCCCTTCCTCTCTCTCTGCCTGCCTCTTTGCCTGCTTCTGATCTCTGTCTGTCAAATAAGTAATAAATAAAATCTTTAAAAAAATAAATTCAATTAATTAAAATGCAATGTATTATTTGTTTCTGGGGTACAGCTCTGTGATTCATGAATCTTATATAATACTCAGTGCTCATTACAAAACATACTTTTTCCAATGTCCATCACCCAGTTACCCCATCCTCCACCCTCCTCCCCTCAAGCAACCGTCAGTTTGTTTCCTATGACTGAGAGTCTCTTATGGTTTGTCTCCCTCTTTGATTTCATCTTCATGTTTTTTTCCTCCCTTCCCTTATGATCCTCTGCCTTGTTTCTTAAATTTCACATATCAGTGAGGTCCCATGATAATTGTATTTCTCTGATCGACTTATTTGCTTAATATAATATCCTCTAATTCCATCCCCATTGTTGCAAATGGCAAGATTTCATTTTTATGGCTGTGTAATATTCCATCGTATGTATACACCAAATTTTTTCTATCCATTCATCTGTCAATGGACATCTGACTCTTCCCATAATATGGCTATTGTGGACAATGTTCCTATAAACATTGAGGAGTGAGCACCCCTTCAGTTCACTATATTTGTATATTGTAAATTGTATATTGTAAATACCCAATAGTGCAAATGTTGAGTCATAGGGTAACTCTATCCAACTTTTTGAGGAGCCTCCATACTGTTTTCCAGAGTGGCTGCACCAACTTGCATTCCCACCAACAGTGGAGGAGGATTACCCTTTCTCTGCATCCTTGCCAACATCTGTTTTTCCCTGACTTACTAATTTTTGCCATTCTGACTGGTGTGTGGTGGTATCTCATTGTGGTTTTGATTTGTGTTTCCCTGATGCTGAGTGATGTTGAACACTTTTTCATCTGTCTCTTGGCCATTTGTATGCCTTTAGAGAGATGTCTGTTCAGGTCTTCTGCCCATTTCTTTGCTGAATTATTTGTTTATTGGAGTGTTGAGTTAATTTTATTTGATAAATTGTGAGACTTATTTCAAAGTTCATTATTTTTGCTTAAGGATATCCCATTATTCCAGCACCAATTGATGAAAAGTCTAACTTTTCTCCATTGGCTTGCTTTTACATTTTTTGTAAAATATTGGCTGGGCATATTTGTGTCAGTCTATTTCTACGTTTCCTGTTCTGTTGATCTGTGTGTCTATTTCTGCATTAATACTGCACAGCCTTGATGACTATAGCTATATAATACACATCTTGAACTTACATAGACAAATTTATCCTACTTTGTTGTTTGTTTTCAGTATTGCTTTAGCTATTCTAGGTCTTTTGCCTTTTCATATAAATTTAGAATAATCTTGTTTATACGTATAAGAAGTCTTGCTGGAACTTTGTAAGAATGAATTAAAACTTTATTTCAATTTGTGAAGAACTGACATCTTTACTAGGTTGAATGTAACAATCTATTAAACAGTGTGTTTCTCCATTTATTCAGATCCTCCTTTTAGATTTGTTAGATGTATACCTAAGCATTTAAGTTTTTTTAATGATGATAAATGACATCCTATTTTTATTTATTTCTTTTTTTATTTTTTGTTTTTGTATTTCTGGTTTTGCTATCCATGATTTCATGATAGCTTATAGAAATACAATTGATTCTTGAATCTTTATATTATATCTTGAAAACTTGCTGAATTTATAAGCTTTAGGGGGGTTTTCTTTTTATAGGTTATTTGGAATTTTTGACATAGACATCATGTCATCTTGCAAATAAAGGCAGTTTTACTTTTTTGTGTCCAATATGCATGCCATTTATTTCCTTTTCTACCTTAGCACCAGCTGGAATTTTCAACAATAGATTGCATAAAAGTTATAATTTTCATCTAATAAGTAATGTATCATTTTGTTCTGTCTACTTTCAAAATTTTGTCTTTGTGCTTATTTTCAGAAATTTAAATATAATGTGCCTTGGTATGGATTTCTTTTTTATGTTTATCCTGCTTAGAGTTTATTCAACTTCTTGAATCTGTAGGTTTATGTCATATTCCATTTGTGAGACATTTTCAGCCATTGTTTCTTTGAGTACTTTTCCTGTCCTATCGTCATTTTCCTTTCTTCTTAGAAATCCAATGAATAAATGTTACATCATTTGTTTTAGTCCCTCTCATAGGTCCCACAAACTCTGTTTAATTTCTCTAGTCTATTTTCTCTGTTTCTTCATAATTGGTTATTTTTATTGTTTTATTTCTACTTCAGTGATTCTTTCCTCTGTCCCTACCACTCTGCTGTTGAGGCCAACCACTGGGTTTCTTATTTTGATTATTGTATTTTTTCAGTTCTAAAATTTCCATTTGGTTTTTCTTTATATCTTCTAATTATTTGCTAACACTATTCTTTGCTAAAGCTTCCTATTTTTTCATTTGATTCAAATGTTTTCATAATCGTTTGTTGAAACTTTTTTATCATGGCTGTTTAAACCATTGTCTAATAATTCTAACAACTCTATCATCTTAGAATTGATATCTATTGTCTTTTTTCATTTAGTTGATATTTGCCTAGTTTTTGCTATAACTAGTAGTTTCCAATTTAAATATGGATATTTTTCTATTATGTTTTTATTTAAACCTTTCCTTTTATCTGGCTTTCTTTTATTTTCTTTTTCAAAGATTTATTTATTTATTTGAGAGTTAGAGAGAGTGAGAAGGAGGGGCAGAAAGAGAGGGAAAGAGAAACTTTAGTAGAATTCTACCCTGAATGAGGAGCCTGACATAGGGCTCATTTCCAGGACCCTGAGATCATGACCTGAGCCAAAACCAAGAGTCAGATGCTTATCCAACTGGGCTACACAGATACCCCTTAACTGACTTTCTTTTGACATTGTTCTATCTGAGGAAAATGGGAGGGATCATCATTTCTTTATTGCCTGGTGAAGGTAGAAGTTTAGGTTCACTACTCAGCCTCTGTTGACACTCAAAGTGAGGCTTTCCTCACTACTGCTGAATGGGTGGGAGTTCCAGTCTCCCCCATGTTCTCCACTGACACCATAGTGTGAATGACTTCATTATCACTCAGCAGTGGTGAAATGCCTCCTCTGACAGCAACTCAGTGGAAAGGTGGAGAGATGCCTGATTACAACTGGGTGAGGGCAGAAGTCCAGACTCCCCACATTGTCTCCACTGACACCACAAAGGGAGAGGAGAATGGTGGACCTTGTTACAGCTGGTGGGGATGAAAGTCTTGACTTCCTATTTGACCTTCTCTGATTCTACCCTGATAGGGATGTTAAGGTACCTTGTTACAGCATCCTGAGAGTAGATATCTAGACCTACCCCCCGTAAGTCTTTCCTGGCATGGATAAGAGTGGGGCCACTTGTGTGTATGATGTTTACCTAGAGTAGTGTGATTATTGTCTAAAAGTTTTCTATTTTCCTAGGTTGCCCTTTTCCTGATCCTTTAGTTAGAGAGGACAAGTCTTTGTTGGACTTTTGTTTGTGCTTGTTGACATTTCTAGGTTGCTGGCTTGTTGAGCAACAAATCTGGAACATGTGAGATGCAAAGAAAACCCAGAAAACTCACCATCATGTCATTCCTTGCATCCTGAGATCCCTAGTCTGTATTTTTCTCTCTGCCTTTTGTCTTCTTATGTTTATTTTATATATAATATCCAGAGCTTAAGTTGTACTTAGCAGAATGAAAAGGGAAAAGTACATCTGCTTCATCTTCTCAGAACCAGAAGTCTAATCAAGCAATTTTTAAAAGGAAAAATTGTGTCCAAATGTGTACCATTCCCCATTGGTAAAAGGTAATGACCCCTTTCAAGATCATGGAAACATCATAGGCCAGGATAGACTTCTACTTTTCAGTAACTTCCATCATCTCATGGTAGTTTGATATAGGCTGTTGGTAGTGATAAACATTTTCTCAAACACAATTGCTCTTTTATTGGTCAGTTGGAAGGCAGGAGAACTGTTCAGTGTCTCCATAGGTGGTCAGAGATGATTACGAAGAGACCACAAAAAAAAACCCTGTCTTTTCCTTGATGGCATTAGGCTCACTAGAATTCAACTAAGAACTTCTCAAAAGCTAGCAACTTTGGGGCCAACTAAAACAATGTAGGATAAAAACATTCCCTTGTACCCAAATACTACCACTTTGGCCAAAAGGAATTTCTATCACGTGAATATCTACATCACTGAAGGGATCTTTAAAAGATTACTGATACAAATCTTGGGAGATCTGTTCCACCTTAGATTCTGTTTGGTACCATACTGGAGGGGCTGCCACCCAAGGCAAAAGAATTGTTACATGAATGGCCTCTTAAGTAATTACATAGCAACAATTGAATGGGTAACTACATAGCACTTTGTCAAAACTGGATAATAATTACATGTATTTTTCACTTCCCTAGTGAACTAGGGAACTAGTGCTATTATATCAGAAAAACAAGATACTAAGTCATAATGCTTTAGTGACTGCATATTTATTTACAAAAAATCAGGTGGGGCATAAAATTCAATTCTTAAATAATATTTGACAAGGCACATAGTAATTTTCTACTGTTTCCTATGTAAAGTAAACCTCACATTTTTTAACATTTCAAATGTCTCTTGGAGTTATTAGTACTCTTGTTGTTTTAGTTATTACAACTTTTGATTAAGACTTGTGTTTCATAAAGAGGTACTTTACTCTGTAATTGAATAATGTAAATAATTTAGTATAGTTTCTATCTTCCAGTTTCCAGTCCTGTGCATTGAAGATTTTTAAAGTTGATTATTTAGATTACAAGGGAAAATTGTCACTGAACACTGCTAGATCAAAGAAAATGTCATCAGTTCTAACAGTTCCTAAAAAATTGCTCCTGTTTGTAGTAAATGTAAATATTGGATCTCATAGGATAAATAAAGCCTGCTTAACTTCATAGAATGATTTTATTCACTAAGCATCTATATGTATTGCACACTTCCAAATTCACACTACTTTCCCATTCTGTATTATTTAAGCTTCTACAATTTCCCCATTCCTTATCACTAGGCTCTAAAACAAGGAAATAGAAATACCTTGGTTAAATTGCAGACAATATTAAGAGTCTGATTCTAAGAAAGTAAAAAAAAAGTTTATTTGTTTTTTATGGGCAGTCTTTATTTGAAATACAAGTGGTTTAATATCAGGCAGATAACACTGTTGGCACGCTAGGCCAAGGTTTCTCAAACTCAGTTACTGTGGACATTTAGAACCAGAAAATTATTTGATTTTATATATATATATATATATATGTATATACACACATACACACACACATATACATATATATGATGGAATATTATTAAACCATCAAAAGAATGAAATCTTGCCATTTGCAATGATGTGGATGGAATAGAGAATGTTATGCTAAGTGAAATAAGTCAGTCAAAGAAAGATTAATGCCATATGATTTCACTCATATGTGGAATTTAAGAAACAAACAGATGAATGCAAGAGGAAAAAAGAGACAGGCAAACCATAAAAGAAACTCTTAAGTGTAAAGAACAAACTAAGGGTTGCTGGAGGGGAGGTAGGCAGAGGGAAGGGCTAAATGGATAATGGGTATCAAGGAGGGCACTTGTGATGGGTACTGGGTATTGTATGTAAGTGATGAATCACTAAATTCTATTCCTGAAACCAATATTACAGTATATATTAACTAAATAGAATTTAAATTAAAACTCAAGGCAAGGTGTGCCTGGGTGGCTCAGTGGGTTAAGCCTCTGCCTTTGGCTCAGGTCATGATCTCAGGGTCCTGGGATCAAGCCCTGCATTGGGCTCTCTGCTTGGCAGGGAGCCTGCTTCCCCCCCCGTCCTCTGCCTGTCTCTCTGCCTATTTGTGACCTCTCTCTCTGTCAAATAGATAAATAAAATCTTAAAAAAAAACCTAAGTCAGGGACGCCTGGGTGGCTCAGTTGGTTAAGCAGCTGCCTTCGGCTCAGGTCATGATCCCAGCGTCCTGGGATCGAGTCCCACATCGGGCTCCTTGCTCATCGGGGAGCCTGCTTCTCCCTCTGCCTCTGCCTGCCATTCTGTCTGCCTGTGCTTGCTCTCTCTCCCTCTCTCTCTCTGACAAATAAATAAATAAATAATCTAAGAAAAAAAAAAAAAACTTAAGGCAAAAAAATGTTCTTATGGAGATTACAGTATAGTCAAATTTACTAACATGTCATAGCCTATTAGAAAAGTGAAGCTATTCCAAAAGGAAGATCTCCTGAGAGGAAAGCTGTACCCTCTGCCTTTTACTAGTGAAGTAAAAATTAGGAGTGTTGTCATCTATGGGAGCTGTAATTCCTTACAGATATCAAAACTATGGATCCATTATCTTCTGATTTGTGACCCAAATCAAAATATGTCCATAAACACATAGGGAGTAGAGGTGGACAATAGAAGGAAAGAGTAGAAGGAAAGAGGATAGATACAAATACTAAAGAAGTTGTGGTATAAATTTTATATATATATATTACTCAGCCATAAAAAAGGAAGGAAGTCTTGCAGCTTGCAATGATGTGGTTGGAACTAGAGTGCATTGTGCTAAGTAAAATAAGTCAGAGAAGGATAAATACTGTAAGATTTCACTCATATGTGGAATTAATCAAAACAGATGAACATAAGGGAAAAAAGAGAGAGGCAAACCATAAAAGAGGCTTAACTATAGAGAACAAACTGAGCATTGCTGGAGGGGAGGTGGGTGGGGGAATGGGCTAAACAGGTGATGGGTATTAAGGAAGGCACTTGTGAGGAGCACTGGGTGTTTTATGTAAGTGATGAATCACTAACTTCTATACCTGTACTACTATTACGTTGTATGTTAGTGAACTAGAATTAAATAAAAACTTGAAACAAAAAAAATTTTTAATTCAAAAAACCAGATAGTACATAGGCACTTTAGTAAGATTTAGTATTGTCATGATACATGGGTAATAGATGAACAATAGACTTAATGGATTTGGAGATATTAGCTCACATTTTATAGGAAGACCTAGAGTTGGTAACTGCCCTTCAGGTTATAGAATCAACTACCTTTGATTTCTTGATTTTTTTTCCTGTCTTCTGAATAGCTCATAGTAGGAGTCAACAGGATAATAGCCACAGTGACAAGAGTAAGATCAAGAATCTCCAAAAAAAAAAAAAAAAAAAAAAAGAACCTCCAACACTTTACAAACACACACACACACACACTCCATGCAGAGGGCCCTGAGGAGCTAGATACCCAGTCTCATCAAATTCCAACAGCTATTTTAAGTCTTCTTTTGCAAACTGGAAGATAATGAAAGCTTATTTATGTTGTTTATAACTAAAATAGAAAATAAGTTAACAAGCAGACACATTAGTTTTAAAATATGCATACACAACCAGAAAAAGAGGAAATGGGGCATAAATGAAGAAGATGAAATATGATTTGGTTAGGGGATAAATTACATCCTACAAATACATCAAAAATGGCTTCCAGAAAACTCTGTCTTGTTTTAGTAGCATGTAATAGCAAAAGTAATTTGTTAGTCTCTATAGCTTCTGATTCTCTAGATTTGTTTGCTGTATGGAATCATTGTGGAAAATGGGTGAAGAACAGACTATGAAACTGAAATGACACTAAAGCTTTATTTAAGTTGTCACCCAGATTACATGTGATAGCAGGTCAAGCACTTCTTTTTATGAATCATTTTTGTTAAATCATAAAGTTCCCTCATAGAACATATAAACTCAGGAAGGTAGTCAAAATAATATCTATTAAAATATAACAAAGTATGATTATGACTTTCATACAGATATAAAAATAAACATGGGTTAAAGTTTTATTTTACTAATGTGATATGAAGAAACCAAGCAGGTATTATAACTGGACCAATAGAAAAGTCAAAAGAACAAACATTTTTATAGAGTCAAAAAACGTTGAAATGAATTGCAAATGGAAACAAAACTATTTTCTCTCCAGTGGTGTGGGGGAATCTATTAAATTTCTATCAGACAGGCCTGATTTTTTTTTATTACAATTCTACCCTCCTTTGATCAAAAACTATCTCAAAGGAAGATTACCTTCATCACAAAATTCATTTGTCTCAGATTTGACCTGATTATTTACATAGGTGCAGCAAGTGTGTTAATTTGCCAGGTAGTCGTCTGAAGTTTGCTTTGATAGAAATTTTCATGAGGAATATCAGAATGGACTTTTACAAGACTATTATTATTTGCAGTCCTGAGGCTAGGAAACAAGCCAGATTTTACCTGTAGTACCAATACATTTAAGTGAATTCTTCTTTTCTTAAGGTCTTTAAAATATCCTAGGTTTCTGGTCTGCCAGAATGTTAACATTCTTACTCATCTCTAAGAATGCTGGAAGCCAGGTTGCAGGCCAGTTTTCCCAAGAGGGCTTTTTAAGCTTTGGCTTTACAAAGTCAACTACAGTCTCTTAAAAGTATCTTATTACATCTGATAAACGAGAATAATTCTCAAATATAACATCCTCAGCGAGTCTGTAGTTGTATAACCAATAATTTCAATTATGTCCTAATAAAAGGGGAACCGATTCTTATTGAACCTATGCAAATAACTACATTGATATGATAATAAGAATATTCAGTAGAGCTTCTGAATTGTGAAGGGGTCAGATAAGGAGAATAAAATCATTTATAAACGTTTCATTCAGTTTATAAAAGTAGAGTCTACTAAATTGTTATGAGTTATAGATATAGTTTAAAAAAGAAATGAAAGACTTTTTTATGAAACCAGAAAATAAAACATTAAAATATCAAGATTATTCTTTAAAAACAAATCATATCATTTCATTGTCGTATATAATGAATTCTTGTTCTACAGGATCTTGTGCTAGCAGAAGCCTATACCCAAAAGTATTTGGCATAATCCTTTTCTTGATGAAGCACACAGGCCTGTAGTTGATTGCAAATACCTCCAGAGAAGCATCAGAGTAAAACAAATAAAAAAATCAAATCTATAAAACAAAACAAAACAATATGAACAACCAACAGAGTCATAAATATAGAGAACAAACCAGTGGTTGCCAGAGTGGAGAGGGGGAGGGACAGGTGAAATAGGTGAAGGGGATTAAGAGGTGGTACAAACTTCCAGTTACAAAATAAATAAGTCACAAGGATACAAAGTTTAACATAGAAAATATACTCAATAATATTGTAATAATTTTTTATAGTGACAAATTGTAACTACACTTACTGTGATTAACATTTTGTATTGTAATTGTATGTAATTATCAAATCACCATGTGCTATACCTGAAACTAATGTAATATGTTAACTATACTTCAGTCTAAAAAAAAAATCTATACATGACAAAATACTTAAAATGGTTGTGGGTATTTATTGCAGATAACTTTCAAAAGGGAAAGATCTGAACTGATTTAATTAGAAGAATAATGCAACTAACAAGAAAATTGTGTTATTTTTTTTGATAGGCAAAAGAAAATAGTAAAGTCTGTCCAAAAATATTTTAGACAAAATAGTTATAAACATAGTAGTTAAGTTAACCTTATTCTCAAAAAAAGACAGTGAACATTATATGTAACATTTTGAAATAGATTAACATAATTTTTACATAGAAAAGAATCTTAAAATATATAATAATCCTGACATAATATACAATGAATATTCCAAGCATACAGTAAGAATATATAAAGAACATATTCATATCAACTAAAGTGATTTGGTGCAGGGTACATTCTAAAGATCTCTATATTAATAAATTTCCATAGGTAAGTGGTATGAATCTCCATTTGAAAACCACTGCCCTAGAAGATGCTAGATT
The DNA here is from genome assembly GCF_002288905.1 of Enhydra lutris kenyoni. Classification (NCBI taxonomy): domain Eukaryota; kingdom Metazoa; phylum Chordata; class Mammalia; order Carnivora; family Mustelidae; genus Enhydra; species Enhydra lutris. Next base: position 3,111,963 of record NW_019154167.1, on the reverse strand, counting down.
CTAATTTAAAAATCAAAGCCATGACTTACTATGCACAGCAAGGGCTTTGACAAATCTCTTGAACAACCCACACTGCATACAATTTCTGAAGTATTTATACTAATCACATTTTACCCACACAAATTTAAGTTAGAGAAGGTTGAACGTCTTTCTGATTTGAAAACTTTCCCCATACAACTCATCAATAGTAACATATCAAATAAACCTAATTACTTCTATAACCTCTCTTTTTATGAAAATCATATCTGTGTGCTTTTCCAGGAAGCCTTAAAAAATAACTCAGAGGTTATATTTTGCTATATTGTATTTTACATCTAGGAATCAATTTTATGAAGGCAAAATCAGTGGAGAAAGAGATCTTTTTCTTTCTTCTTATAAGGCCATGGTTCTATTAGATTAGGGCCCCACCCTTACTTAACTTTGTCTCCTAAAGGCCCTATCCCCAGGCTCATTGGGGGTCAGGGCATCAACATATGAATTAGGGACTATACAGTTCAGTCTATAGCACATGCACACAGAGAAAACCCTTATAATTTCAATTCTAAAATTTCAGCCATGGGTCAAGTTAACAAAAGCATATAACTTACTTGTTTACATCAAAAAGCTATTCTCCTGGGTGCCTGGGTGGCTCAGTGGGTTAAAACCTCTGCCTTTGGCTCAGATCATGATCTCAGTGTCCTGGAATCAAGCCCTGCATCAGGTTCTCTGCTCAGCAGGAAGCCTGCTTTCCCCTCTTCCTCTGCCTGCCTCTCTGCCTACTTGTGATTTCTCTCTCTGTTAAATAAATAAATAAAATCTTTTAAAAAAAAGCTATTCTCCTCTCAGTAGGTAAAAATACTTAACAGACATGAGTTTAAAATTGACAGGCACACAATCAGAAAATCTTAATAAACCAGAATTCCTCTTGTCTCTCATCCAACAGGCGCAAGCTCTCTTGGTTCCTACTGGGCCAATTGGTTCAACTATTAATCAATTTACAAGGATCACCAAATGATCAAACCATAAAACCAAATTCCCAATCAAAAAGGCAAAGAAATTATACTCTCTGTTGTCTTTCGCCCTAACAAAGAATATATTTCTATGAACAGTCTATTTACAAAGATCACCAAATGGTCAAATCATAAAACCACATTCTCAGTGGAGAATAATTTATTGGCTGTAAACAAACCTAAAACAAGATTAGTAGAGAGGAAGAGAAATTAGAAAAACACAGTCAACATAGTTTTACTGCCACTTTGGATTCACCTCTGGGAATCAAGAGAAGACATGCCAGGACTAAAACTTAAAAGATACTTTTAAGAAAAAGGTAAAAATTATGACACTTATATTGATATAAAATGAACATGTGCTAAGGATTTTTACTCTTACAAAATGAGGGAGCCACGCAGATGTTATAATCTGTTTAAAGGAAAAGACAAAAGTGCCTAAATATATATAAGATAAAGTATATTACAATTCTGGGCTTCAAGTGATATTACAAAGCCATAGTAATCAAAACAGTATGGTACTGGCACAAAAATAGACACATTGATCAGTATACTAGAATAGCAAACAACAATGAACCCACAACTATACGGTCAATTAATCTTTGACAAAGCAGGAAAGAATACCCAATGGGGGAAAAAAAAAAACAGTGTCTTCAACAAATGTTGTTGTGAAAACTGATCAGCTACATGCAAAGGAAAGAAACTGGACCCCTTTCTTACACTATACACAAAAATAAATGGAAAATGGATTAAAGACCTAAATGTGAGACCTGAAACCATAAAAATTCCAGAAAGAACACAAGCAGTGATTTCTGTGGCATGCCATAACCCCATCTTTCTAGATATGTCTCCTGAGACAAGGGAAACAAAAGCAAAAACCAAGTATTGGGTCTTCATTAAAAACAAACAAACAAGAAAACCTTCTGCACAGTGAAGGAAACAATCAAGAAAATTAAAAGGCAACCTACAGAATGGGAGAAGATATTTGCAAATGACATAATAAAAGGTTAGTATCTAAAATATATAAAGCACTTAAAAAACTCAACACCCAAAAAACTAATAATCCAATTTTAAAAGGGGCAGAAGACACGAAGAGACATTTTTTTCCAAAGAAGACATTCAGATGGCCAGTAGACATGTGAAAAGATACTCAACATCACTCATCATCAAGGAAATGCAAATCAAAACCACAATGTACTATCTCTTCACACCTTCCAGAATGGCTAAAATCAATAACACAAGAAACGCAGGTGTTGGCAAGGCTATGGAGAAAAAGGAACATCTGTGCACTGTTGGTGGGAATGCAAACTGATGCAGCCACTTTGGGAAACAATATGGAGGTTCTTCAAAAAGTTAAAAAGTAGAACTACACTAGAATCCAGCAATTGCACTACTGTGTATTTACCCAAGTAATACAAAAATACTAATTCAAAGAGATACATGCACCCTGATGTTTATAGCAGCATTATCCACAATACCCAATTATGGAAACAGTGCAAGTGTCCATCCACTGATGAAAGGATACAGAAGAGGTGGTAATCATATAGCATGGAATATTATTCAGACAAAAAAGAATGAAATCTTGCCATTTGCAATGACATGGACAGATATAGAGTATTATACTAAGTGAAATAAGTCAGAGAAAGACAAATACCATGTGATTTCACTCATATGTCAAATTTAAGAAACAAAGCAGATGATCAACAGGAAGAAAGAGAGACAAACCAAGAAATATACTCAACTATAGAGAACAACCTGATGATTACCAGAGAGGAGATGGGTTGGAGAATGTGTTAACTAGGTGATTGGGGTTAAGGAGTGTAATTGTTGTAAGGAGCACTGTTGAATCATTGTATTGCATATCTGAAACAAGCATTACATTGTATATTAACTCATGAATTTTAAATAAAAATCTAAAAAAAATAAAATTATGCCATGTGTTAACTGAAATGTAAATAAAAACTAACTAAATAAATGTTAAAAACAAACAAGCAAAAACTTTAAAAAATAAAATAGTATTTATATGAATTATGAATGGAGACAAAATTGTTTTTCCTATGAGGGTGAAGGGAAGGAAATCAATTATACCTCTCCCAGGAAGATAGGAATTATAATTTGCAAACAGTTACAAAATAGCTCAAAGAAAAATGAACAGAGGGGCACCTGGATGACTCTGTAGGTTAAGTGCCTGACTCTTGATTTTGGTTCAGGTGGACCCCCACCTCAGGCTCTGCACTGGGTGTGGAACCTGCCTAAGATTCTCTCTCTCCCTCTTCCTCTACGCCTCCTTTATGCTGGCTTGCTTTCCATCTCAACAACGAAAGAAAGGAAGGAAGGAAGGAAGGAAGGAAGGAAGGAAGGAAGAAAAGAAAGGTAACAGGCTAGAATAAGACAGGCCACAACTTTTCCACTGAAATGTAGATTTCCACTGAAAGACAATACTCTTTTCACATATAGAAGTAACTGAGAACAGTTTTGTTTTAGAATACATTCTGTAACTAGTTTTTTTGGAAATACTGCAGATTACATTCTTGACTTAGTATTGTTCCAGGTAATCTTCAACTGAGTTCATACACTCTCACAGACTTTGGAGGTAACATCACCACCACCACTACCACCACCACTATCATCATAATGATTATTAGTACTTACATAACACTAACTCTGCTCCATACATCTTCTAAGCACTTTACATGCATTAATTGATTTATTCTCCACAAGTTCATAAAATAGGCACTAATATTGTCCCCATTTTATAGGTAAAGAAACTAAGACACACAGAATTGAAATGTCTATGATTGCACAACTAGCAAGTTCTAGTAGTTAGGCCAATGTGGTGTGAGCTTATTATTTGGAGAATCTCATCTAGATCTTACTAAGTTGTCTCATATGATCTAAAAAATGCAAAAATAAAAAAAAATCAAACTGGACATTACTGAAAACCAAAAGATATTTCATTCTTCCTTTGGCTCATTGAATAATTATTAAGTACTGCTATATCCTACGTGCTGTGCTAAGTGCTACACAAGTGCAAAATGATGGTGTTCAGGACATGCTAGCTCCAAATATGCCATCTTGGCATATTGAATATTTTAAATTGAAGAGTTTTGAGAAAATAGCAGAAGCAGGAAAATCACTCTGACCTCTTCCTACATACCCTTCACTACTGAAACAGGTCACAAAACCCTCATGTGGGAGGTGCCCTCCCTTTACTTGGAAGGAGCAACCTTCTTTCTGGAGACAAAAGGACTCCTAGAAGAATCCAAACAGGCCTTACTAAATCTTTCCTACTTTAGTACACTTACTTCACACTCATTAACCTATTGTTTTTCTAAACAACTGCCTATTCTTCATCAAATCTAGCATAAAATACTCAGCTCTGACTGATTCTCTGGGTTTTCATATTCTTATGAAGTATACAATGTCACTTAAATAAATTTGTGTGTGTTTCTTCTGATCTCTGTCAGTTTAATTTTCAGATCCAGCCAGGAACTCTAAGATGGTCGAGGAAAAACTTTTTCTTCCCCTACCATATATAAGTGAAGGAACATCCATAGCTTCAAGTTGCTAGTCTAGGGAGGGAAACAGACATGTATTTAGACAATTATAAATCAATATGCACTAGCAAGAGCTTGACGTTTGCTGATGAAGGAACACACATTTCAAAAAAATATATAAATGTTGAAGGAAAGAAAAGATTGAAGATACTGGCAAAGTTAAAATTGGGGAGAGCTTTGAATACCATGCAAAGTGACTTTAGCTACCCTGATGGTAAAAAAAAAAAAAAATTACAAAGTTTGAAGTAAGAATTGCATTTTAGAAAAATCACTGCAACTCTAGTTTGGGAAGTAATTAGGTAATAAGCCTGCATCCAGAGAGACTGATGTATCCACTGTCTGAAAAAAAACTCTCAAAACTTAGTGGACCATTTGCTCAAGATACTGTGTATCAGCAATTCGGGCTGCACTCAGCTCAGCTGTTCTGCAGTTCTCTCCTGGGGCCTCATCTGCATGTCTGATCATTTGTGCTAGCTGTTTCCTGGGCCTTTCTATCCCTGTGTTTTTTTAATCTTCAAGAAGGATAGCCCATACTTTTTTTCATAGAATGGTGGGTAGAATAATGCCTCCCTGAGGGCATCCATTTCCTAATCCCCCTAACATGTGAATATATTACCTTATGTGGCAAAAGAGACATTGCAAATATGATTAAGTTAAGGATCTCGAGATGGAAAATCATTCTTGAGATAGTATCCTCAATTACCCATGTGTGCCCAATCTAATCACAAGGGTTTTTATAAGAGTGAGGCAAGAAGATCAGAGTCAGAGAATGAGATGTAATGACAGAGCAGAGATGAGACAGTTGGGGAAAAAATTGAATACCCTACAATGCTAGCTTTGAAGATGGATAAAGGCGTCATATGCCAAGGAATGCAGGTGGTCTATAGAAGCTGGAAAACATAAGGAAACAGATTCTTCCTCCAAGCCTCTAAAAGGAACCAATCAGATGGGCTGACAACTTGATTTTAATTCAGTGAATCTGATTTTGAACTTCTGACTTCCAAAACTATGTGATAAATCTGTGTTATTTTAAGCCACTGAATTTGTGGGAATTTGTTACCACAGCAATAGGAAACTGGTATACATGGCAACATTAGAGCAGCAAGAGGTTAAATAAAAGCAAAAGCTATGAAGCTTCCTGAGTCCTTGCTCAGAAGTTGCACAATGTCATTTTTGCCACATTCTGTTGGTCAAAGCAAGCCACAAAGACAGCCCAAATTCAGGGGTGAGGAAATAGAATTTCTCTCTTGATGGGATGAACGATAAAGAATTTGTTGCCTTTTAAAAATCAACACAAGTATAGGAGGCAGTTAGAGTAATCCATGTAAGAAGCTTCAAGGTGCTATAAATTGAATGAAAAGAAAGGGGGAGGTTCAAAAGATATTTAGTAGATAAAACCATCAAAATTTGGTGCTTAATTGAATGTGTGGTGAGGGAGATAAATGTATTTAATTCTCACATGACGTTAAGTAAACATTATCATTTACCTTTAGCACAGGAAGAAATATTTGTACCTACCTTAAACCCAGAGGGATTAAATGATTTGTCTGATGTACCTTAGCTTAAACTAGAACACAAGACTCCTGAACCTCTGATATTTTCTCCTGGCTGGACTATGTTGTTTACGTATTGCCATATCCCTGCCTTTACCTCACCCCTTCCTGAGGTCCCAAATTAATGGAAGTATTTCCCCACTTCTTTTTTATCTGGAATGGGTGCCCATGTTTAGGCACCCATTTGAGATTTCATATAACTTGAGATTTCATATAACTGTTATAGCAACACCAACATATTCCAAGCTACATAATGGGAAACTCAATAAAGAAGTTAGTAACAAAAATGCAGATCCAGATAAAGCCATCTTTTAGTGATCATACCAAAAGGACAGTAGGTATAAAATGCTGAGCTGACTAAGGTTAATCTGAGGAGTTGAGGTTTACAAGGGAATAAGGGTCCTTTAATGGCTTCTTTCTCTAGAAAAGAGATTGTTTTCCTTCTCTTTCTCTTTCTCCTTAGGAATCATTAGTGAATGAAGGAAGCAACAAGCATCCAAAATTGAAGAAGGTGAATCTTATTTCTTAAGAGCTATTACATCATGTAGCTTGTTTCCTTAGCAACCATATACATATCTCCCTACATAGTATCATGAAAACTGCAAAGGCAAATACAGTAAGTGGTGTTCTTAAAATTAACAACAACAAAGATGCTTCTAAGTACTCTAACTTTGAATTTCCATGTAAACAGCTACATTTTAGCTTTTGGTCTCAATCCCAGTAGACAGTTACTCTAATATTATGTTCTGAATCAATAGATAAGTGAGGTAGTGAAGAAACAAATTTATCATATTTTCAGGAAAAACATTCAGACACAAAGTAAGTTTTCGCATTGAAAATCTCTGTGCTACCAAGTACAGAATGTCAAGTATTATATGACCATATTACTTCCATGAGGCTTACAGCTAAATAGTATTAACCTGGGGAAATTATCTTATGGCAAGAAAGCTAACCAAAATAATTGTTCAATAAATGTTAGATGGCATTATTAGTTACTATATTAAAAGTTAATACCAAAAAATCTAAAAAACATGAATTCCAAAACCTACCCATGTATGGGATGAATGGACAGTCCTAAGCTGCTCACCTCCCAGGTCAAAATTGGTTTAGAAATAGAAAGGTCTTGGAACACCTGGGTGGCTCAGTTGGTTGAACAGCCGACTCTTGATTTTGACTCATGATCTCAGAGCTCTGTGTTGGGCTCTATGCTCAACATAGAGTCTAGTTAGGGTTTTCTCTCTCTTTCTGACACTCTCCTTGGAGCTCATTCTCTCTAGACATATACACACATGACACTTGAAGACTGAATCATTATTACATTTTATGAGCATGTGTGTATATGATGTTTTTGAGTTGTGTACAAATGTGATGACTAAAATGTCAGTTTATTTCAAAGCATTAGTGAATTAGTAGATGTTTTGTCATTAAATATTTTTCTAAAAATGCATGCTAAAATGAAAGTTATAACTCAGGGAATTTTTTACATTGTTGCACTAGGTTCTAGAGGCCCTTTTTACAAAATCACTGCATGAACAACATAGTTATACAAGCCAACAGTTTTTCCCTTCTTCTTCCTGAGATTGAGATCAGAGCATTATGATGTAATTCCTACAAGGGATGTTCAAGGGAGAAGAGTACATACAGCATGAATGACTCTTAAACAGCCTAGTATGGTTTTTCCAGTAAATTGTTACTTTCTACAAATGTCACTAGGGTACATTTTTGGTGAGGCAAAGTGGTTTATTTTCTCATTCTAAAACTATATTCACTTTTATACCTAATTCTATATTTGTAATTTTGTATTGTTTTTCTTAAAGACACCCACTTGAACTGTGGAAACATTAGGCCCACAAAACCTAGATTGGTCCCCTGTATGTGCATTGTTATTTAATCTTCAGAATATTCCTAGGTATGTATTTTTTACACATCAAAGAGATACACTTTAGTGATTCAGACTTTCGGCAAATACTTGTTTAGGACCTACTATGTGTCAGTTATTATTCTAGGCTCTGAAAACATCAGTGAACTTTGCATACAAAAATTCTTGCCTTCAGAGATCATACATTCTAGTGAAGTAAAAATACATTATGTAGACAAATTGTTGCTTATCCTGTGTCATAGATTTAAAAATGAGTAAATAATATTACTCCTGACCACAAATGTTTTCCCTTTGGTACATTTCCCTTTCTTTGAATAGTTTAACCTACGATGGCTCTTGCTTCATCTTCCACATCCTCTGTGGGATGAGGTTTAAAATCAATTATCTTCTAGTCTTGGACAAACCTCTACTCTTTCTCAAGGGTCATAATATGAAGTGAGATACATTTCTTAGAGAGGCTTAGTTATTTTTAACATGGCTTTATTTTTTCTCTTTTGGATAAAACACACCCTGCACATAAACTTTTGGGGTTTTTTATCCTTTTCTCTAGGTCACTGCTTAAGATTCTTTTTTTTTTTTTTTTGAGTTACAAGATCGTAAGCAGCTCATGTTGTTGTAGAGAGAACAAATTATTAGCCATCAACTTTTAATTTCTAGGTAAGAGAAAATAGTTGATTACTCCTTTCAAATATCTTCCAGCATCAACTGAATTTCTCTCAGTAGTATCTTTTATCTCCATATAGTCTGTGTTGTTTCTTTTGGTTTTGGTTTGCCAAAAGAGTTTTTCTCTCTCTGGCTATTTCTCCCACTTTTCACTCATTGTGGAAATGGTTGGTGTTAATAAGAGAAGATAAATTTTCCTAAGGCTATAGAGTACAGTAAAAACAGCAATATAAATTGGAGTGAGCTAAATTGTTCAGTAAGGGTTACCTTTTCTACATTGCTTTTGGCTCCATCAGTGTATTCAGGGAAAAGTGATTTCTGAGAGTCAGTTTCCTGGACAAATCTGGCAGGGAGCTAAATCTGAGGCAGGAGTGGGTTATTTTGACACTGAATTACTGAGGTAATTGAGTCATAACCACATTATTCTCCATGTTTAGACAGAACTTTACACATCATTTGACTTTCTTCAGACATGTACATTGTGAAAAGAATTTCCCTAAGTGACTCACCTACTCTCCTGGACTCAAATCCTATAATTTGATTTCCCTCATTCCAGTATAAAGTATAACTGCCTACCATTCTCCTAAGCGCTAGAGATTGAAGTTCTTAAAAATTGCTTAAATCTCAGTGGGACTTTATGGTGACATTTTGCTGGTGTTCTTTGGTAACAAAACGTTTTAGGTTTGGAAATCAAAGCTCATTTCTATGGTTTTGTTTTTATTTTAAACACATTGATAAGAAAGAAAATATGTCAGAGAGATCAGACTTACTACTAAAGTATTCATTTGCTTTATTACCAGCCTAGAACTTGTTTATCAGAATCTATTTAATAGTATTAAGCATTTCATCCTTTGTTATAGAGAAAAATGAAAAAGATATCCTTGTGATAATGTTGATCCAATTTGCAGATTGAAAGGTTTTTGAATTTTTTAATACTAATAGCTTGAAAAAAAATTGAAATCTTTATTATTCCATTGTCTTTTTAAGTACACCCTGTCCTTCTCAAGTGTTCCCCAGTGATGCACCATGTTCATCATCCACATCTGCCTTCCCCCTCCTCTGAACCACATTAATATTTCCTCCTGGACCACATATCCTGTCTGCCTTTGGGATTTACTCTCAGGTGCCCCAGTGAGGATCTACCTTAAACGTGAATTAAATTTGGATGATGAGAATAACTTTATCTCTTACCCCTGTTTTTCTCCCAGGAGTTTTTGGATTTTGATAAGGGACACCTGAAAGTAAAATGCATTAACCTGAGGAAGGAATGATAGATGGAATAACAGGCACTATGTAGGCCAATTAAGTTTGCAGGAAGGATGAAGGGTATGGAGAAGCAGGAGAAGAGTGTGAACCCTTAAGTTATAAAACATATAGTGGTCTGTTATGTACAAGTATGTGCCTAGACCTTGAAACAACTTACAGGATTCTAATCTACTCATTTAGACATTTGACATCTGTTTAAGAAATTAATTTTTGCAATAAAAACTGCTGTTCTTAAAACAGTTGGGCACAGAGTATTTCTTCTTTACTATAAAGCTGCACTGAATTTCTGCAATTCCTCTAGCCAACAACTTAGTTAAAAATGTGTATGTTATTCTAGTCTAGTTAGATCTGTATCAAGCTGATCACTTCAGTGCAGCTGTGGGTTTATGTTCCAAGTCATGGAAGAACAGGCTCTTTACCTGCCTGCCTGCCAGGTAGAGCAGCTGTTATTTTTTGACTCTCCTCTATACTCAATAATGACTGCTCATTCCATTATTTATCCATTTGAGCATTTTAAGAACGTCCTCGTAGATTTCAAATGAAAAACTATATCCTTAATTTTTGCATGATACTGTGTTTGTATTGTGGTGTTGTTATTGATAGGTATGTGCTTTTTGTTTTGTTTTGCTGTGTTTTCTTATTTTCAGAATTTTGTTCTTAGATTGCAAGAGTGACCTCTAGTGTGAAACATCTGTATAGTTATAATCTCAAGCTCCAGAGCCTCTTATCCAGCCCTAATTTCCATAGGTATTTGTTTTATACAAAATATAGCCAGCCAGACCCCCACAAATATGATAGGTTATTATCCAAGAACGAAAGCCCGGTTTTGTCAGGTTTTTTCTTACTAGTCGTCATGTATTTTATTCCCAAACATTGGCTACCAAAAGACACTTGCACCCTGGGGATTATAAAATGGCAAGGACAACACTTCCAAAATGCCCTTGCAAGGAACTGGAAGTAAATTATGACATTCTTTATGAGCTGGATGGATTTGACTGCAGAAAATTGTTTTGCAGGTCTTTTGTTGCCCCTGGCAATCCCGTTGTGAATAATTGGCTGCTGCACTCACCTGTTCTCTTTCTTCTCCAGAGGAACAGTGTTTTCCTTACCACCACACTAGGTAGATACAAGGCATAAAGAACACACTGTACTCTTCACGGGAAAAGTTAAAGTAGACTTAAGCATATGCCCTGCCTTCACACAAGGTCAGCCAGAAAATTTGTAGTACGGTCAATGGCATTTCTTTTTCCCTACACAAGGTTACATGGAAGCTTTACCTGCCTTTCAAGGGCTAGCTCCCCTTGCAGTAAAAATAACAATCCTTCACGCTGGCATAATGCTTTAAAACTTACAAAACATTTTCATGCATATAATTTTACTTCCTCCCTTCACTTTCTTTAGGAATTAGACATTATTTATCCTATTTCAATGATGAAAAATATGAGGACTGGTAAGCTTAAATTGCATGTTTAAGGTTAAACACCTTGATGGAGTTTTAAGTCTTTGGACTCCAAGCTTAATGTAATTTTTCTCACAGCTGCTTCATAGTCTAACAGTCAGATTTTCCCAAAATAATGTATATATTTTTAAGTAGCCTACATATTAATTTCTATGAGGCTTGAGAAGAGAAAAAGATGATCTGGTTATAAGGACTGGGGAAAATTTTTATGGAGAAAGTCGCATATAATTTAGTTTTTAACAAATAAGAAGAATATGGAAAGATGAGTAAAGCCATTCCAAATTAGGCAAAATCAAGGCAATGGAAAAGTATGGAACATGTACAAGAAAGAAAAAGTAGTCTAACTTTTTTTTAAGTATCAGAGGCAGTGGAAAATAAGATTAGAAAAGAAAATTGAGATCAGGAGATGAAAGTTCCCTAATTCCAGAAAAGCGTTTCTCAACCTCAGTACTATTGACATTCAGTACCACATAGTTCTCTGTTGTTGCAGTGGTGGGGGGCGGCATTGTTCAGTGCTTTGCAAGATGTTTAGCAACATGACTGGCCTCTATCCACTAGATACCAATAACTCTCCCTTCCCCAGTTGTGACAACCAAAAATATCTCCAGATATTGCCAAATATCCCCTTGTAAGGCAAAATTGCCCCTTATTGAGAATCATCTAAATTGGTAGATTATGAAAGCTATTTCAGATTTTAAAGAATAGTGTTGTGTATGAATCTATGCTTAGGGGATACAAACATGGTAAAAATCTATAAGACATATAGTAAGGAGTAAGGCATTGAAGGCAAAAACAAACAAACAAACAAAACCTGTTTGGAGGATATGACAACTGTCTCAATGTAAGGACCAGAGGTAGCTACTATATTGGAAAAACATTAAACTTAGAGGCAGGATACTTGGATTGCATTGCAAGTTCTACCAATAGTTAGTATGTGTTCTTAGACCAGTAATTTAAAACTTTGTGCCCTCCATTTCTACAGTGTGAGAGGGTGAGGCATTGATGATCTCAAAGTTCCCTTCTAATTCTGTATATTGTGAATCTGTTAAAGACAGATATGCAAATGTTTTTGCTAGATAACTGCATCTACTCTTTTCTGTACGTCCTTCAGAAGACTCTTGGTGGGTATCAGAGGTGTGTCTGCTTTTCTGTTAAAGATAAACAGCATAGTCTTACTTCTCAGACTAAGTTGGGTGAAAAAGCAATTCAGAAATAGTGAAGAATTTGAATTATAAGATACATTTTAAAAACATGTAGATGCATTACTTTCAAGTACATGAAGTACTTAAAACATAGATGTTGAAGCATTGCCTAAGTGAGGTATTTTTGGAAGCTAGTTTAGCTAATTAATTTAGCATTTACTGAAAGCATACTAAGTGCAAGACACCGTGCAAAGCTTCACATGGGTTACAAAGAAGTTAGTTATGGAGCCTACCACAAAGCTTATAGCATAGTAAGAGAGATCAACAGTATACACAACTATAATAGAACAGAATGTAGTACATGCCAGAGAAATCATTTGTGTAAGTCTCATACACTTCAATAGGCTAATTTTCAGGTTGTTTAGTGTAGAATACAGGTTAATTTCAGGTTTAAAAAAATCAAATCAAGTTTTGAAAATACATATCTTTTTCATTGAGTTGTTAAAAATGGTTGAGTAAGAAAAATATATAGCAAAAATTTTTTCATCAACTCAATATGTCTGAATAATATATATGTTATTATACTGTTTTCAAAGCCTTATTTTCCTTCCTCTTATCTTCCTTTAATAGTAATTTTTCCACACCTAGGCTGACCTCAGTTGCCAGTATAACCTTAACGAGTAGACAAGAATGGCTGGCAAAGAACAACTTGTTTATGTGTAAATGATTGTTTTAAATAACTTAACATCTTTTTCCTTTTTAAAGCTTTTGACATAATAAATATGTTTCTTAAATCTTATCTATACTATTTTGTTCCTGGCTTTAACAGTCTTCGTTCTAAATTATCAGCATTTTTAATGTTAAAGTTTTATTATATGCTATATAATTAAGTGCAAATTTTGAAGAACACATTTCCTATTAAGCTGTTTTCTATTATTTTCTTTCTTGCCCTCCCTTCAGGCCATCAGCAGACCTATGTATATAGCAGATATATTACTTCTGTTAATAGGTCCTACTTGAGATAATTTTTGAGGTACATACACACTCATGTGCATACATATACAGTGTAAAAGGAATATGGTAGAGACAGATGTAAATAATTCAGGGGAAAATGCCATGTCATTCATAGATAGATAGATATTAAGCACAGTAAATAATAATATCTACACAAGTGTATATGTGGGTGAGATTAAGTGTGTATATGTATGTCTAGGCCAAAGATAAAAAGCACAGATAACTGGCAACTATTCTGGAATTAGTTTTGTCATTTCAATGGCTTATTTTTCTTCCTTTTACCTACCAAGTTACTGTGTTGCTTTTTCTTTCCTTATGCATGAAATTAACAGCCAAGTCAGTTTGTCTCCTTTAGCAATCTTCTGGAGAAAAATACTGTAAAGAGAAGTTCAAATAATACACAGTATGTGGTCTTATACTATTTATGGATTTCAATAAACTCTGTTTTCCTTGTCCCCTCTTTGCAAATAGCCATGGGTAATTATGTTCAGATAATTTTGACCTTGCATAGACATCTGGAATGATACATACATATCTTGTAAAATTAGGAAAAGAGGAGATAAACAGAAGAAAATTTGAAATGTAAAGTAGAAAAAGAGAAAACAAGAATGTTCTAAGGAAAAACTCAGGAGACAAAGAAGTTGCTAACTATAAAATGCTATTCTAGCATGGATCTACCTCCTGTCTATAAGTATGTTCAAGGTAACAATATAAATGAAAACACAAAAAAGAAATTATTCACAGAACTTTGGAGAGCTAAGACTAACCATTTTTAGTTTAAAAGGGAAGGTTTAAGGTAAATATTAGGAACAAGGAAATAAGAAGAAGTATAATTGGAAATAGACTACTAAAGGAAGGCCTAGACATTGTGGTTGGTTCAGATAATTAAAAAGTGACAGCAGTGAAAACTAAACTGTGCTCTAGAGCACTATCACTTAAAACAGAAAAAAACCCATAAATGAAACAGATTTAATTAAAACAAGCAAACCTTCATTTTCTGTACCCATCTATCCTTAAATTAGGGGTATTCTAGTTAAAAAAATAAATTCAAACCTTTTGGGTGCCTAATAGCATTCTAGCTACTAAAGAGGATAGGCAAAAATGATCCAGTTCTTTATCTTCAGGAAGCTCAGTGTATGATCTTCTCAAGAAAATCACATGCAGAAAACTGATGCTTTTTTTAAATTGTGTGGTTCTGATAAAAAACAAAGAATAAAGATAACAGGAGTATTGGGTCTTTTGCATTACCAACTGTTCTCCTAGTTACAGAGGCTTTTTGATATTATAAATTTGAGTATTTCTTCCAAAAGGTGTATCCCTGTTTCTTCTGTTTACAAGCTGCCTTCCTAGCCCACTTCTAGCTAGTAAATTGAATATCTTTCCTCATCAAAACTTACTTGCCTCTGTGCAAATAAATAGGCTGCCTCTTCCATCATATAGTCATGAACGTTAGTATGGCAGAAGACCAGTCCGCATACATAAGATATACCTCACAATGGACAGTTTCCTACCCAAATGTATTGGGAAAGATGCATTCCTTTATTTTCTGAATTGAATAGTTAAGGAAAATCATTTTTAAGTGTTTACTTAACTTGAGAGCTGCAATGGAAAGAGATTGTGTACAATCAGGCCTTGACTACAGGGAGTAGGTGAAAAAGGGTATAGGGAATGGGCCAAGGTAGAAAGATATTGAGAGGTCCCAGTTAGCTCTAGTCAAATACAGAGGAGGGTGTAACAGAAAAAAAGAACTGGCTTTGAGATCCTTTTCCAACAAGATCACTCCCAGCCTACTGTTTGTACAATACTCACACTGTGGGAAATATGGGGCGGCATAAGATACAGCGCTGGCCCCAGAAGCTTGTGAATAGTTCAGAAGATAGAGCAGAAAAAAGTGATATGAAACTACAAATCTAAGAAACACCGTAAAATTATCTTTGATAAATAGTTCTTAGTGACACTGTGAAATCTTTGAATACAGAGACTGATCATGTATTATTTAACTTTATATCTCCTCAGTACCTAAGAAAAGACCTTGCCCATAATAAACACTTGTTAAATGCTTGTAGAGATGAAGGTGCATACTTGTGGAAGAGACCATAAAAACTTAAAATATATAAAAAATTAAAATACATGTAGGTCATTATTTCCATAAGCCTACTTACAGGATAACTGGGAGGCTGCAGTGTGTGACAGTATTAGGAGAATAAGGGATTTTGATTTTTTTTTAATTTTGTGCACTACTGAATTTTATAAGCATTTATTATTTTTATACTGAAAAAAATCACAGCTTTCTAGAGCCTTTATAAAAGAAGAAAGAGGTTGGAGACAGCTGGGCCATGGGGTCAGGGGCACCAGGACTCCTGGCAAGAACCGAGATCCACAGCATGGGGAGGGGAGACAGGACGAGCTGATGGTCAAGGGGTCCCCAAGGGGCCCAGGGGGTTTGCCAGGGCACCGGGTGAGGACACATTCTGGAAAGGACAGGGAAAAACTCATGGAAGATATGAGCTAGATCCAAAGGACAGGAGGAGTGGGGATGATTGAGGAGACAGGAGAGTTCCCTGGAGAATGGGGAAAGAATTTTACAGGAGAGAGAGAAAAGATTGTGAGCATCTGCTTTGAAAACTTCGCATCAACAGGTGAATAGAGAATAATTTTTAAAAGCTCTGCTGTATTAAGCAATTATTATTACACACCTTTTTGAGGTGTATAAGTTAGCAAGGCTGACTGATTAGGAGCAGTGCAGAATACCAACAAGGAAGGGGAGAGCAACGATGGACAGAGTATTTCTCCCTAGCAGGGTGGTTGGCTTAGTGTTGAAGGAGGAATAAAGTAATAATCAGATCTGTAAATTATACATAGTCCAAGGAATGGGGATAAATAGTGGAAGATGTACAAGATCCCCAAATCTCACTTCTTCAAGTTTCAGAATTTGATTCAGGCTATTTCTGGTATAAGACTCAGAACTTGGCTTCTGACTTTCTCTGTGAGCAATGATAGGTCTCCATATCTTTTAATCATCATGCCTTTCAGCAAAGGCATATAGAGAAGGTAGTTTTCCTGTGTTATTATATTGCTAACTATAATAATTTGCTTCAAAATCCTTTTTCTGTTGTTCATGCATCCTTCTGTTTTTAAAGTATAAAAAATTTATTTGAACTTATTAAGTAAACAGAATATAACTGTTCCACTCTTCTTCTTTTGATCCATTGAACTCACTCTCTTTCTTCTTCTGGAATTTATGGACATGGGGAAAGAAGAATTCAAGATACAATAGAAAAAAAAAACAAGAAGTGATGGTGACCGTCTTTGATTGCTATTGCATGAATACAACACTCTGGTTAATTTGCACAGGCATATAACCATTGCTGACACTGCCTTGATGGACCTGTTCAAAAGCAACATGGATCATGTCTGTTCCTCTTTTTTTTTTTTAAGACAGAGAGTGTACAAGATTTGGGGGGAGAGGCAGGAGAAAAGGTGAGAGAAAATCTTAAGGAGGCTCCACACCCAGTGCAGAGCCCAACACGGGGCTGAATCTCACAACCCTGAGATCATGACTGAGCCAAAATCAAAAGTTAGACACTTAACCAACTGAACCACCCAGGTACCCCAGTGTCTGTTCCTCTTTTGTTTTCTTTACTCCCTTCTTTTTTAAGAGGGTTGGGAAAAGAAAGGAAAAATGTGAACTCCAGGGCATTCATTTATTATTTGTGCCCTATTTTATTTCAGAATGAATTAGTGATGGCTTACAAAAGTATATTTAATGCCACAAGAGAAAACTAGTTTAAAAAGAAGAAAACTTGGGGATGCCTGGGTGACTCTGTTGGTTAAGCATCTGACTCTTGATTTCATCTCAGGTCATGATCTCGGTGTCATGGGATCAAGTTCCACATTGGGCTCTTCACTCAACATCGAGTCTGTTGGAGATTGTCTCTTTCCTTCTCCCTTTGCACTTCCCCCTGCTCACATAATCAATATGTAAATACATAAATAAATAAATAAAATCTTTTTAAAAGTAAAATAAAAACAAGAAAAATTAGAAAATTTGATCTAAGATTTTGAGAATTAAGAAAGTACTATTAAGCACACTATGTACCTTGCTAGTTTCTCTAAGGAAATGAAAGCAGAATATAGGATGGTTTCCACCTTTAAAAACTATACATTTAATTGGGAAGATGAGACAAATATCTGTGAAAAGGCAGTATAGAAGAGTGGTTAGGATCTTTGGCTGTGGAGTCAAACTGTCTAGTTTTACATTTCTGCCACTTAGGATGTTTGTGACTTTGGGCAAGATGTTTAACTGCTTACCTCCATTAGCTCATTTGTAAAGTGAGAATAATAGTGAGAATAATAATTAATAAAAGTGAGAATAATAATACCTTATTCATTGGGTTTCTGTGAGTGAGGACTAACTTAGAACATACTAAGAATTTAGCTTGTTTTTGTTATAATTATTATATGAAGTACAGCACGACTAAATGTTTAACTCTCTATGAACACATGCAAATAGGTTTTAGAGAAAAGAGAGAAGTCAGTTTACACGTAGTGTAGTCAGGGTCAGCTTCGTGGTGTAGGTGACATCTGAGCTAGACTTTGAAATGTGAGGATTTAAGTGGGCAAAGGAGGCAGATAAAAACATGTCAATCAAGTAAGCAGCCAAATATAGTAAATGAATGGCAAGACCAGGGTGCTCTGTAGTAAAAAAATAATAATAATCATACTAAAGAACGCTTATGGGACTTCAGACAATCAATAATGTGACACGAATCTGATCAGTAATCTGTAGATAGCCTTGGATTGCATTTTCTCAATGAGGCATTAAACTTGATGCTTCCATTTCCTGAAGGATTAAAGGATCCTTATAGGACTATTTTAAACATCAATTCTGGAGTCACAGCCTACAAACAGCCAACAAGACTTATCAAAGTGAATGGCACCTATGTTAAAACCATAGCCACATTTTATGTTTATTTTATTTTCAAAATATTTTTAAAGCTTTCCACAGCCACATTTTAAACCACACTATTATGCTCAGAAAACACCCTAGTATTTTTGTCAGTCACTATATAATACCTGGATCGATCTTCAGATACACTGTAAGAATTATCATGTTTGTATCGATGCATTTCTTCCTCCAAACTGGTATAGTAGGATTTGACTAATAACTCATTCTTTGTACCAGAAGTTGTGATCTTATCATAAGGGATTCACAAGTACTTTTGATGATGCAGAAGGAGAGAACGTGAAAAAGATTTCTGTTTCCAATCAGATGTTCTGAAATGACAAAGATGACCTTGTTCAGAGGAAGTAATGGTTATCCTTGTTCTATTTTTACTACTCTCTTGCCTGGCTGCTAAAATAGACCTAACTTTATAAACCTTAACACCTTATTTTGTATAGTTTGAAATCAAGTAAATAACTTTTGAAAGAAATGAAAATAAAAACTTTAAAGTATGAATCTCATATGGATTAATCATTTTTCCAATTGGTATGATTACAAGGTTGACTACATAGGTAGATTTCTAGATCAATAAGGGAATTTTTTAAAAAAATGAAGTCATTTAATCTTAAAACTTTTATAGAATTTATCTGGTTTTTTTCTTCTACATACCAAATGTTATGCAATCATGTGCATTTAATTTTAAAGAATTAATTAAATCCAAATGGGTTATTTCACAATTTTATGTATACTTGAATACATAGACATACAGAGTATTTGCTTACTTCAACTCTTCTGTCTTCTTAATTTGCTGAGTATGAATTAGACTTGCTAGTGTAGTGAGTTAATTCCAAGGTCTTTGTCTTTTCCCATAGGGAGCTTTTTAAAATCCCTTTGTCAAACCGAGATATGGAAAGCACTGGATCAAGGGAAGCAGGACCATAAGCCAAGATCGGTGGAGCCAACATAAGCAGCTAGGGGCCGGGGGGGCAGAGAGGAACTAGGGTTCAAGGCAAAGTAGGGTTCGCAGGGAGGAAAACCACTCTGCAATAAATAGAGAACAGGGAATACACAGGAACTAGGACGCCAGGCATAATGGTCAGGCAGACTCAGACATAAAACACCAGAACCAAGGGACTTTGGAGCTAAAGCCAAAACCTATCTAAGGCAGAAGTACCCATATCCTCTTCCTCTTAAAGAATCAATGACTGGTACTCTAGGTCTAGGTCTCCAAGTGAAGCAGTTCTCCACCTGGAAAATCCTAACACTCACTTTCACTATTTTAGGCCAGCTACTTAAAATATGAGAGTGCCAATCCAGAAAGAGTCCTTAGAAATTCTCTTAGCAGACTCTATTTTTAGAAGAGGAAACTGAGGCTATTTGGGAGAATGAATTTGTCCAAAATAATAAAAAAATCACAGCAACTTAGTGGAATGGCTGAGGCTATAATTCCAGTGTCCTGACCCCAGTACACTTTCCATAACATGTTTCAGCCTTGCCTACATCTGGTGCCTTTGAATGGAAAATATGACTGAGAAAACTAGTATTGTTAGACACTGAGTCAACCAGTCCCCCTTCTAAGAAGATAGAGGAGGAGAAAATAAGTGAGGTTTATAGGGATGATAAACAGTCACAACAGAAGTTCCACTTACTCACCCTTAATGAAATTCAGTAACAGAAACTTCTATTGGGATTAAGATTACTTGAGGAGGTTTGGTAAATCCTATAACTCTAAGTAATTCATCCTCCAGTGGACTTTGCTCCACTTACCCTACGAGACAATCATAGACTAATGCAGCCCCACTGTGCATACTTTTAACCATGGTAACAGTCCCCTGCCTTATCTTTGAGGCCTGCTTCTGTACTACTTGCATAAAGCATACACAAACAACTATTGGCATGTTCCATACCACCCCTAAAAAAGATTTCCTGGCTTTACATACATTGTAAAACAAGAAACAGTAGAAAGTTTGAGTCCCCCTGCCTTTGTCTCCCTCTTTCCCTCTCTTTCTCTCTCTCTCTTTCTCTCTTACACACATGCGCATGCACGCATATGCACACACACACACACATTTTAACCATTTCCAAATAAGAGTACCCATGGACTGTTTCCCTTTCTCCTTTCTTTCCTGATCAATTAGCTTTGGTACTTCTTCTTTTTCTCATGAAATCTTACTCTTTCAGGGGCATGTAGAAAAACCTACTATGCTGCACTTTCCACCATCTGGACAGCTAACCTATGTTTCTGCCTTATCAACTTTTCATCTCCCTTTGGCTCTTACCAAAAGAAATACATGCTCTTCCAGCCTTTAACTTCATAATAGTTTCTTCTCAATTACAATTTATAATTCATTTCAATGGCTGTTATCATTTAATTTAGAAAATGATTGGAGTTATTTCTTCCTTAGAAAAAAAGGAGGAGAAAGCAGCACAAAATCACTCTGGAATATCAAGGCTGCTTTCTTTTCTAGATATATAGGAAGGGCAAGGCAACATTGTCTCTAGTAGATTGAACACTGTACTAATATATTAGAAAACATTAATTCTTTTTTTTTGCCATTGAAACTGGATGATTTTTATTTATTCTTTTTATTTTTTATTATTATTTTTTAACCTCAGGAAAGCTAGATGATTTCTAACTGAGCCAGTTTCTAAATCTCAATGATCCATTCAATTTGACACTGTAATCTCAGAGAAATCAAGGACACTGGTGTGTAGCTGGCTGCAAATGATTGGTTAACATATTGGATGACTGATAGGAAAAGCTAGTACGAGCAGTGAAGAGCTATCCTGTGATTAAACCATAACTGAACTATTTTGTTATATATGTATTTTTTTCAAAATGAGAGTCTATGTGTTCCTCTTAAACTCAGGCAAACCGCATCTCTGGAATAGTGGTCCTCAACTTTCTCCCCCTTAACACACTGGATAGAGATGACATTCATTGTCATGCTTTTAATGGGCATTTCCCATGTGCAAAGACTCTATCCTTGATCTCTCACTCAAGAAAAAGTATACTAGAATTGATATGACTAAGAGGGATATATATACACACTCATATATATGTTTATAAATAATATATAAAGGGATATATATACATATATACATACACACATATATACATATATACATACACACATATACATACATACACACGCACGTGCGCACACACACACACACACACACACACACACACATATATATATATATATATATATATCTCCTCAGTACTGCTGTAAATTTTTGAGGAACTTACAAACTTCAGCACATTATTGGAACAAATATAAAGGATAGAGTCTTTGCACATGGGAAATGCCCATTAAAAGTGTGACAATGAATGTCATCTCTATCCAGTTTGTTAAGGGGGAGAAAGTTGAGGATCACTATACATAAAATACATATATAACAAAATAGTTATATATAGCACCTCTTCTTTATTATATCTTCTTCTCTGTCAATGGACACTTGGGCTGCTTCCATAATTTGGCTATTGTAAATAATGTTGCAATACTCATAGGAATGCATATAGCCTTTTGAATTAGTGTTTTTTTTATTTTTGCATAAATACCCAGTAGTGCAATTACTGGATCATAGGGTAGTTCTATTTTTAACTTTCTGAGGAACCTCCATACTGTTTTCCACAGTGGCTGCACCAGTATGCATTCCCACCAACAGTATAAGAGGGTTCCCCTTTCGCAACATACTAGCCCACACTTGTTTCTTGTACTTTTGATTTTAGCCATTCTGACAGGTGTTAGGTGTTATCTCATTATAGTTTTGATTTGCATTTCCCTGATGATGAGTGATGTTGAGCATCTTTTCGTGTGTCTGTTGGCCATCTGTATGTCTTAAGAGAAAAATGTGTATTCATGTATTTTGCCCATTTTTAATTAGATTATTTAGGGGAGTTTGTGTTGATTTCTATAAGTTTTTAAATATATTTTGAATACTAACCCTTTATTGGATATGACATTTGCAAATATCTTCTCCCAATCAATAGGTTGTCTTTTAGTTTGTGGATGTTTCCATTGCTATGTGGAAGCTTTTGTTTTGGATGTAGTCCTAATAGTGTATTTTTGCTTCTCTTTCCCTTGCCTCAGGAAATATATCTAGAAAAATATTGTTATGGCCGATGTCAGAGACATTACTGCCTGTGTTCTCTTCTAGGATTTTTATGGTTTCAGGTCTCACATTTAGGTTTTTAATCCATTTTGAGTTTGAGTTTATTTTTGTGTGTGGTGTAAGAAAGTGATCCAGTTTCATTC
Organism: Enhydra lutris kenyoni; assembly: GCF_002288905.1. Lineage (NCBI taxonomy): Eukaryota > Metazoa > Chordata > Mammalia > Carnivora > Mustelidae > Enhydra > Enhydra lutris. Next base: position 3,089,237 of record NW_019154167.1, on the reverse strand, counting down.
TTTTGCATATTGCTGTCCATTTTTCCCAACACCATTTTTTCAAGAAAGTTTCTCCCATGGCATATTATTGCCTCCTTTGCTGAAGATTAGTTGAGCATATAATCATAGGTCTATTTCTGGATTTTCTATTCTGTTCCTTGATCTATGTGTCCTTTTTGTGCCAGTTTTATTCTGTATTGATTGCCACAGATTTGTAGTATAATTAAAATATAAAATTATGATAATTCCAGCTTTTTCTTTTTCAAGATTGCTTTGGCCATTCAGGGTCTTTTATGCTTACATACAAATTTTAGGATCATTTGTTCTAGTTCTGTAAAAAATGCTATTAATATTTTTATAGGGATTGCATTAAATCTGTAGATTGCTTTGGGTAATATAGACATTTTAACATTTGTTGTTCCAATCCACAACCTTGGAATATCTTTTCATTTCTTTGTGTCATCTTCCACTTCTTCATCAATGTCTTACAATTTTCAGAATATGGGTCTTTCACCCCCTGGGTTAAGTTTATTCCTAGGTATTTTATTATTTTTGGTGCAATTGCTAGTAGGATTTTTTTTTTAATTTCTGTTTTTGTTACTTCAGTATTAGTGTATAGAAATGCAACAGATTTCTGTATCCAGCATCCTTACCAAATTTATTTATCAGTTCTAGTAGTTATTTCGTGGAGTCTTTAGGATTTGCTATATAAAGTGTCATGTCATCTGTACATAGTGAAAATTTTACTTCTTGCTTACCAATTGGATGACTTTTGCTCCTTTTCCTTGTCTGAATGCTGTGGCTAGGACTTCTAGTACTATATTAAATAAAAGTGGTGAGAATGTAGATCCCTATTTTTTCCTGACATTAGCAGAAAATTTCTCAATTTTTCACCATTGAGTATGGTGTTAACTGTAGGTTTTTCATATACGGTCTTTATAAGGTTGGGGTATGTTCCTTCTAAACATACTTTGTTGAGAGTTTTTATCATAAATGGATGTTTTACTTTGTTAAAAGCTTTTTCTGCATCTACTGGAATAATCATATGGTTTTTATCCTTTTCTTGCCAATGTGATATATAACATTGATTGATTTGAGAATGTTGAACTGCCCTTGCATCCTGGAAATAAATCCAACCTGATCACGGTAAATGATTTTTTTAATGTACTGTTGGATTTGGTATGCTAATATTTTGTTGAGCATTTTTGCATCTGTGTTCATGAGATATATTGGCCTACTATAGATCACTTTTTTTGTGTGTTGTCATTATCTGCTTTTTTGTTTCAGGGTAATTCAAGCCTCATAAAATGAATTTGGAAGTTTTCCTTTCTCTTCTATTCTTTAGAATAGTTTGAGAATAGGTTTTAACTCCTCTTTAAATGTTTGGTTGAATTTACCATGAAGCCATTTGGTCCTGGACTTCTGTTTGTTAGTTTTTTAATTACTGTTTCAACTTCATTGCTGGTTATCAGCATATTCAAATTTTCTATTTCTTTCTGATTCAATTTTGGGAAGTTATAAGTTTCTAGAAATGAATGCATTTCTTCTAGGTTGTCCAATTTGCTAGCATATGATTTTTCATAATACTCTCTTAATCTTTTGTACTTTTTGGTGCTGGTTGTTATTTATCCTCCATCTCCGATTTTGTTTATTTGAGTCCTCTCTCTTTTTTGATGAGTCTGGCTAAATATTTATCAATTTGTTGATCTTTTCAAAGAACCAACTCCTGGTTTTGTTGATTTGTTCTATTGTTCTTGTTTTAGTTTCCATTTATTTTGGCTGAAATCTTTTTATTTCCTTCTTTCTACTTGTTTTGTTTTGTTGTTTGTTGTTTTTTTCTGCCTTCTTTAGGTGTAAGGTTATGTTGCTTACATGAAGTTTTTCTTGCTTTTTGAAGTAGACCTGTATTATAATAAATTTCCTCTTAGAACTCCTTTTGCTGCATCCAAAGATTTTGGACTGTTGTGTTTTCACTTTCATTTGTCTCAATTTATTTTCTTAATTTTCTCTTGATTTCTTATTTGAGCCATCCATTGTTTAGTGGCATGCTATTTAACTGCATGTATCTGTGGTCCATCCAGATTTTTTTCTTGTGGTTGATTTCTAGTTGCATAGCACTGTGATCAGAAAAGATGCATTGATTGACTCAGATCTTTGTCAATTTGTTGAGACTTGACTTGTGGCCTCATATGTAATCTAGTCTGGACAATGTTCCATGTGCACTTGAAGATAATATGTATTCTGCTGTTTTAGGAAGGAATGTTCTGAATTATTTGTTCAATCCTTTTGTCCAAATATGTCATTCAAAAGCCACTGTTTCCTTGTTTATTTTCTCTTTGGATGATCTTTTCATTGATGTATGTGGGGTGTTAAAGTCCCCTAATATCAGTGTTTTACTACCAATTGATTAACTCATGTATTATTAACTTTTTAAAATTTTTGATTTGTGGTTACCATTTTGTTTGTATATAACATTTTAGGTACATAACAGTCTATATTAAATTGATGGTCATTTAAGTTTGAACCTATTCTTTACTACTCTCCTCCCCACATTTTAGGTATATGGTGTCATCCTTAACATCCTTTTATTTGAGTCTTTTATTTGAGTCCTTTAATTTTTACAGATATATTTATATATATATTTATTCTTACTACTTTTGTATTTCCTACTTTCCTTACTCTTGCTTATCACCTTTCCTTTCCACTCAAAGAGTACTATTTAATATTTCTTCTAGAGCTGGTTTGATAGTCATGAACTCCTTTAGTTTTTGTTTGTCTGAGAAACTCTTTATCTTTCTTTCTGTTGTGAATGATAGCTTTGCTGTATAGAGTATTCCTGGTTGCAAATTTATTTTCTTTTAGCACTTTGAATATATAATGCCACTTTTCTGGCCTGCAAATTTTCTGCTGAAAAATCAGCTGATAGCTTTATGGGGTTTCCCTTGAATGTAACTGCCTTCTTTTCTCTTACTGCTTTTAACATTCTTTATTCATCACTACTTTACTATACTAATTACTATGTGTCAATGTGGACCTCCTTGGTTTGATTTTGTTAGGGTATCTCTGTACCTCCTAGATCTAGATTTCTCTTTCCTTCTCCAGATTCAGGAAATTTTCAGCTATTATTTCTTCAAATAAATGTTCTGCCCCATTTTCTTCATACTCTACTTCTGTGATCCCTATAATGTGAATGTTATTTTGCTTGATGGTGTTGCTGAATTTCCTAAGTCTATTCTCATTTTGTATAATTTTTTTCTCTCACCTACTCAGCTTGATTACATTCCATTACTATGTCCTCTAGGTCACTGATTCATTCTCCTGCTTTGTCTAGTCTACTATTTATTCCATGTAGTATATTTTTAATTTTAATTATTATGTTAATCATCTCTGCTTTTTTTTTAAATCTCATTATTAAGGGTCTTGTTAATGTCCTCTAGTCTTTTCTCAATTCTAGTAAGTATTTATGACCATTGCTTTAAATTCTCTATCAAACATATTAATTATCTCCATTTCCCTTAGGTCTCTTGCTGTGATTGTGTCCTGGTCTTTTATTTGGTACATATTCCTCTGTCTCCTCATTTTTTCTAACTCTCTGCCTCTGTTTTTCTGTGTTAGGAAAGGCAACTATGTCTCTTGCACTTGAAAATAATGGTCTTACGAAGAAGAGACCCTTTAGTGCCACACACTGTTGTGTGTGGTTATCTTTCTCTCTCTAGGGAAAGAATCACTTTGGAGTGGTGCTAGATATTGTAGGGGCTGCTTGCACACTGTCAGGCTTGTAGTACCATCCTGTATGGGTTCTGGCCAAGAGCATATTGGAGAGTGTGGATCAGCCAAAGAACAGCGCAGAGTTGAGGCATTGGAGCTATGATGCTAACAAGCTTTGCATACATCTGGTCCTCTGTGGAAGGGGCCCTTCAGTGCCAGGGCTGAGGTGGGCCTATGCAGAGGAGTGGATCCTTGTAAGTACAGCACAGTGGGGTGGGACAGTGGTGCTAGCCAGCTTTGTGTGTCCTCATTCTTCAGGAGAGGCCCTGCAGTGCCAAGACTGAGGCAGAACTGTCTGGAAGGTTTATCCACTCTGCTTTTCATCCATCTTGTAAAAGTCAAATGTAAGTATAAGTCCATGGAAGAAAAGAGAAACTCTACTTATGTTAGTAGTAATAGGAATAAAAATTCTAACTCCTTGGATGAAAATAAAATTAACATGATCATTCAGGCCTAAGATGTACAACTTACATGTTTCTGTCATGTAACTTTAGACACCTAGTTACTATGATAGATGGAATTACTATGGTAAAGACTCAGTTCTTGTTCTAAACACAGACAGAGGCTGAACAAAATAAAACAAAGATTGTGCATGCTTAGCCCAGCTTGAAAATAAGTAAGGGAAATTCCCAGACTTTAGAAATGAAAAGAGAAATCAAACCCAGAGAAGGGAGCATAAACTGAAGCTAAAACCTCCAGGAAATATCAGAAACAGATATGGACATTAGGGGTATAAGGGTTTGGGATTAGGGTCAGACCATAGAGCCACAGATCTATGTAAAGTGTACAGCTGGAACTGAGATACAAGCAAAAATATAGAAGCTTCAATAGTCTGTGAAGCCTAAATATCTATGAAGAGGGGATAAGAAAACTGTCCTTATTGGTCCAGGAAAGCAGCGAGGAAATTCACACTCCGTTGAGGGCCATGCCATGAATGAAAAGAGATACTCAAGAGAAATCAGAACTCTAAACTTGTACCAGTCATGGATGTGGACTCTAAATTCACACAACCCACATGTGGTACAAACCCCCAGGCTAAGAAATTAACAAGAAAACTTGTTCCAAACCAGTGAAACTTTTAAGGCCTTGGCAGAGGCAAACTTGGAACTACTCTGAAGGAATGCCTTTGCAGTCGTCAGCACCCAGGACTCTCAGAAAAAAAAAAAAAAATCCCTGTTGCAGCTAAAACACAGTAATGAAATTAGAAACCTCACAAGAAAATTAACCACCATGAGTGTTCTTCCATTGACACAAATGGGGAAAAAAATTGTATCCCAAGAAGTAGAGATAATAGGACATTTTAAAAGAGAGAAAATGGGTTCATTGAAAATTGTCTAAGAAAAGACAAGAGTTAAGAACAACTATGTGGTAAGAATATGTTATTGATGGCTAATCTAAGGCCTTTATAAAATCAGTAGCCCATCAAGAGATTGGGGTGGCAGAACTAAAGAAAGTAGAAATTAATTTTTACCTTGATAAATTCTTAGAAAATCCCAGTACATGGGGAGATTATGATGTGTGGCCAACTGTTAACTATAGAATACAAACTGAGGGTTGCTGGAGGAGAGGTTGGTGAGGGAATGGGATAACTGGGTGATTGGGCATTAAGTAGAGCACATGATGTAATGAGCACTGAGTGTTATATGCAATAGATAAATAGCTGAACTCTATATGAAATTAATGATACATTAGATGTTGACTAATTGAATTTAAATTAAAAAAATAAGTTTAAAAAAAGGTGTGGGGGTGCCTGGGTGGCTCAGTTGGTTAAGTGGCTGCCTTTGGCTCAGGTCATGATCTCAGGGTCCTAGGATTGAGCCCCACATCTGGCTCTCTGCTCAGCAGGAAGCCTGCTTCTCCCTCTCCCTCTTTGCCTACCTGTGATCTCTCTCTCTGTCAAATAAATAAATAAAATCTTAAAAAAAAAAAGATGTGTGGCCAAAATTAGATTTTATTTTTCCACACTTACCTGCAATTCCCTCACGTTAGGTAAGCCAGTCTCAGGTCCTTTTAAAGCTATCTCACAGCTATTGTATGGGTTTGAAATGCAAAACAGAATCTCTCTGAGCTAGATGAAACTTATGCATAGACCATTCAATGATTAGGGTGATGACTTTAGCTTTGAAACAAACAAACAAACATTAAGAGCTCATAGAATATGTATACAAAACTACATTATATTTAATTTATTTTGTGTATTGTCCCTTATGGGTCTACTCCCAAATGTAAATTTCCCAAGGACATTGATTTTTTTAACTTTTAACAGCTTTGTTGAGTTGTAACTCACATGGCATACAATTGACCCACATAAGTGTACCAGTCAATGGCTTTTAGTAAATGTAAACATTTCTGTAGCCCTCACTACAATGTTGCTTTAAACATTTCCATACCTGAACCCAGCCATAAGTAACTACTGATCTACTTTCTGTTTCTATAGTCAAGTGTTTTCTAGAAATTTCACATAAATTGCATCATACAATATGTAATCTTTTGTGTCTGGCTTCATTCACTCAGCATAATGACTTTGAGGTTTATTCATGTTGTAGCATATATCAGTAACCATCCATGTGTTGGTGGAAATTTTAGTTGTTTTGAGCTGCTACAAATAATGCTGATATGGGGAGGTAGTTCAAGATGGTGATGTAAGAAGGGACTGAACTCACCATAGAGACACCAGATCTACAGTTATACATGTAACAATTTACTCTGTACAAAACCTGAAAACTGCCTGAGAAATTTCTTCACATTGAGCAAACAAGAAAAAGGTCATATGGTAGTAGGTAGGACAAGCTAAGACACAGTCTCACCATAAACCTCACCCCTGGTGCAGCAACTTACAATCAGGGGAGAATTCACAAACCTGGAGCTTCTCCCTGAGGAGAAAAAGATTCATTCACTGCTTTGGTTACCACCAGTTTTTTTTAATACCTATAACTAAGAGAAGAGCCTTCAAATGTCTGGTTTTAAAAATCACTGGGGCTCATGTCCCCAAGACCCAAAGGGCTGTAGTGAACTGCGAAACATTTGTTAAAGGGCCCATGAATGGACTCACTCACCCCAGGGCCCAGTACAAAAACAGTTATTTACAAAGCACTCAAACTTATGTGAAAGAGATTAATTTGTTAATCTTAAAGCATTAGCTGGAGTGTCAGGAGACTGTCAGGATACTCTCCGGAGATGGAGGCTAGTGGGCACTGTTTTCACATTCTTCTTCTGCCCTGCTAAATCTGTCAGGCACCATCTTTTTTTTTTTTTTCTTTTTCTCAGGAAGAGCCATCTTTGGGCTCTCCTTCTGCTGTGCTCCAGAGCACCAGTATCTCCTAGATGGGAGATTTTGCACACTTCTTGTACCCTAGTTTTTGTGTCTGGTGCCCTGTTTTGTTTTATTTTTTTTCCCAGCTGATACCCAGGGAATGCCCCTTTATCTCTTGGTCCCAGAGGCCAGGGGCTTTATGTTCATGGGCCCCATGGGACTGTAACAATAAAAGAAAGAGTTCTTCATAGACTTCCACCCCAGGGTGCTGCACAGACAGCAAACTGAAACAGACCCTCAATCTGTCTATGAAAGAGGTCTATTTGCTTTCCTAGAACTAAAGCCTGAGAAGCAAGCTTTAGGTTTGGCACATATCTAGTGGCCTATGTAGGTACTCTCAGGGAACATAGGCTGGGGGATACCATATTTGCACCCCGCCTTTCTCCATCTCACTGGTATTTCCCAGAAAGATGCTTGTATGCTTGTCTGGAGCCCCAATTTTTGTGACTGTCACTAGGGGATACCTCCATCTCATCTGATCTGGAGGCTAACAGGGCTTATGCTTGCAGCCACAGAGGACTATGTATATTTGCATACTCTAATCAGCCTGAACTTAGGGGTGACTGAAACACTCCCTTGTGAGATACTGATGGGTCTTTACACACCCTCAACTACTGGGGACTATTAAAAATATAATAGGCTATTTGGACAATCACAAAGGTTTGAGATACAGTGAAGACTGTAGAGATACAACTGGGGCAGTTGAACAACAAGAATCATGTCCTATACAAGGCCACTACAAAACTAGGAGAGGTGCTTATTTTGTCTAATATAGAGAAACCAACACAGTGGATCAAGTAAAATGAAAGAGAGGAAAATGTTCCAAACAAAAGAACAAGGTAAAACCTAAGGAAAAAACAAGTTTAACGAAATGGAAATAAGTAATTTATCTGATTAAGAGTTCAAAGTAATAGCCATAGACATGCCCCCCAAACTTAGGACAGGGTGGATAAACACAGTGAGAACTTCAACAAAAAGATGGAAACTATAAGAAAGTACCAAGTATAAGTGACAGAGCTGAAGAATACAATAACTGCACTGAAAAAACACAGTACAGAGGTTTAACAGATTAGATGAAAGAGAAGAAAGAATCAGTGAACTTGAACATAAGACAGTAGAATTCACCCAATCAGATCAGCAAAAAAGAAAAAAAAAGTGAAAAAAGTGAAGATAGCTTTTGGAACTTAGGGGACAATATTAAGCAGACTAATATTTATGTTATAAGGATTCCAGAAGAAGAGAGTCAGAAAAACCCAGAAAATTTATCTGAAGAAATAATGGCTGAAAATTTCCCTAACCTGGGGAAAGAAATAGGCATCCAGATCCAGGAAGCCGAAAGTACCCAAATAAGAGAAACCTAAAGATACCCACACCAAGATACATAATTAAAATATCAAAACTGTTCACCAAGGTGACACAAAAATAAGCACCCCAGAACAGTCCAGACTCACACCACTGTGGCTTCAGATAACTTGGTAAGGCACTCCACATGCAGAACACTTTGGAAACTCTTGGCTGATGTCTGCTTTAGGTCCAGCCATCCTGCCAAATTGTTCCTTGTGTGGAGTGCCCTGGAAACCCCAAGTCTATTCCTGCACTGGTTTCAGCCACTCCACTAGAGCACCCCTTGTGTGAAATGCCCTCAAACACTCCTGACCCTGTCAGCCTCAGTTCCACTCACCCATGTAGGTAAACCACAGTGCTAAACACCTTGGGATACCCCGGCTTGTACCCAATTCAACTTCAGCTATCCCACCAGTGTGGGAGTCCTGGGGCTCCCTTGCTAATACCCACTTAAACTTTAACCATTCTGCCAAGGCAAATATTGTGTGGAGAACCCAGAGACAATACCAGACCATGCCCATTCTGGCTTTAACCATCCTGCCAGGATGCCTGCTTCATAGAGCACCATAGCACCTCCCAACCTATATTCCATCTTTGCTCTAGCCACCCCTTCAGGGAGCCCTTTAAACAGAAAGTCCAGGACCACCCCAGTTTACAACCACTTCAGCTTCAGCTATCTTGCCAATGTTTCATCTGTGGGTAGGATTTGGGGTACCCCTAGTTTGTACCCACTTCATATTCAGCTATCCTGCCAGTGTACTCTGTGGGAAATGCTCAGGGGCTCCCAACCTGCACACTATGTCAGGTCCTGCCACTCTGCCAAGGTATCCCCTGAACATACTAGTTTGCACCCAATTCAGCTTCAGCTATCCTGATAGGGTGCTCTCAGTGCATAGAACCCCAGACACCCCAGCCTGTATCCACTTCAACTTTGCCTGTTCTTACAGGGCAGCTGTTACATGAAAAGCCTGAGGACCCCCCATTCCATGCCAGTCATAACTCCATCTAGCCAGCAAAAGTCACTAAGTACACACAATCTACATAAGAGACAACTGTATACAAGACCATCATTTCCAGTTTAGGAGAAGTAGCTGTTTTGCCTAATCCACAGAAACAAACACAGAAAATCAAGGGAAATAGAAGAATATGCTCCAAATGAAAGAAGAAAATAAAAATCCCCCCCAAAAAATTCTAAATGAAATGTAGACAGGCAATATGCCTGATAAAGTATTTAAAATAATCATTGTAAATATATTCACTGGGATGGAGATAAGAGTGGAAGAACTCAGTGAGGCCTTCAAAAAGAGATAGAAAATACAAAAAAGAACCAATCAGAGTTGAAGAATACAATAACTGAAATAAAAAATATACACCAGATGGAGGGAATCAAGAGTAGATTAGTGGATGCAGAAGATATATCAGTGATCTGGAAGACAAGGTAATAGAGCACCCAAGCTGAACAGCAAAAATATAATTTTATTTTATTTATTTTTTGTTACATTTAGTTAGTTGATGTATAGTACATAATTAGTTTTTGATGTAGTGTTCAATGATTCATTCATTAGGTTTAATTGAATTTTAAAAAATGAGGGTAGTTTAAGGGATTTCTTAGACAACATCAAGTGAACAAACAATTGCATTATAAGCTCTCCCCCGCCCCCAAAAAAAAGAAGAAGAAAGAGAGTGGCAAAACACGTATTTGAAGAAATAATAGCTCAAAACTTTCCTAACCTAGGGAGGGAAATAGACATACAAGTTCAGGAAGCACAGAGAGTTCCAAAGATGAGTCCACAGAGGTCTAAACCAAGACACATAATAATTAAAATGTCAAGGTTACAGATTAAGAGAAAATCTTAAAAGTAGCAAGAGAGGAAAAAGTAACCTACAAGGGAAAACTTATAAGGTTATCATCTGGATTTTAAGCAGAAAATTTGCAGGCCAGAAGAAAATGGCATGATATATTCAGTGTCCAAAGGAAAAAACAAAAAGCAAACAAACAAAAAAAAAACTAACCAAGAATACTCTGCCTGGCAAGTTTATCATTCAGATTTGAAGGAGCAATATTTTCCCAAACAAAAGAAAAAGAAGTTTACCACCATTAAGCCAGGCTTGTAAGAAATGTTAAATGTGATAAGGGGCATAAAATGGCAGAGGAGTAAGAGGACCTTGATTCATCTCATCCCACAAATAAAACTAAATATCAAAATATTCAAAATATCCAAGAAATCAACCTGAAGACAGACAGAACAAACTGCACAACTAAAGAGAGAGAAAAAGCAACACTAAAGAAGGTAGGAAGTATGGAGATATGGCTTGGGGGAGAAAAGAATTGCTGGTGTTCTGGAGGGGAGGGAACAGTGATTGTGTAGAAAGGCAAGAGAGGACCACAGAGGGGAACATATCAGGAGATCATTTATCCAAATCCATTAGCTTAGAAAATGACAGGGGCTGAATTTTGTGAGTTCTTGCAATCAGTGGAGCTTAAACATTGAAGTTTAAGTGTTGGTGGGCTTAGCTGGGATAGATCCTGGAGGACACTGGACTGTTCCTAGAGAGAAGGCAGGGAAACAATCCAGGGGAAGATGTCATGGAAACAACAATTTAAGGAATGCTTAGGGCATATGGTAGGGAGATTATGTGCTTTTCTTGGGCAGTGTCCCTGAGAGGCAGTGTTCATGAAGATGCCTCTCTGGGGACAGAAAAAGGAGCTGGCTGGCAACATTTTCCTCCCCCACCCCTCAGGATAAACATCGAGTTATCTGTGGAAAATACCTCAACCCCAACACTGGCTGCCTAACTTCCATACACCAAGCCCCACATCCCTGTGTTTTGGCAGGACTGCCCTTCTCAGTCAAACTTGTCACAGACCCAGAGTGGCAGGCTTCTCCCCCAGAAGACTAGCATGGGCCACTCCCCCAGAAGACTAGTGTAGGCCCCTAACCACACCACATCCCTAAAGCCTAGAGTTTTACAAGTCAGGAGGTTTGGGTGGGAAAATACCCAGAGAACACTGCACTGTTACTGGAGAAAAGAAGACAAAAAACCTAGAGGTAGATGGTATGGAAACAGCAATCTGAAAATAACACCTCATACACACAGCAGGGAGATTATTCATTCTTTTCAGAGTGCTTCCCTGAGAAGCAGCTTTCATGGAGTTGCCTCTCCAGGGACAAAGTCACTGGCTGGCCCCATTGCTCTCCCCCAAGCTTCAGCATAAACATAGAACCACTTGTTGGAAGTAACACTGTGCCCACACTGGGTGCCTAACCTGCTTATCCAAGTTCCACAGCCTTGTGCTTTAGCAGGACTGCCCTCTTTGGTCAAGCGTACCTTCATCCCAATGCATCAGTACCCTTCCCCAGAAGACCAACAGAAACCCCTGCTCACACCACATCTACTGACCAGAGCTCTGTAGGGCTTCATTTCTAGTGAAAAGTAATATCAAGTCTTATTTAAAAAGCAGACCAGAGCATAACTAGTTAAAACTTGCCACATTCTGGCCAAGGACCAAACACTGCCCACTGTGAGCAAGGAGAGTCTCTGCAGGTGATGGGTCTGAAAGATAGAGCAGCCAAAACACAATAACAGAGCACACACAATATACACCAGAGAAACTCCCTAAAGTGCCAGGTCTTGGACACTATATGACCTCTCCTTCATAAAGCCATCACTCTCAGGAGCAGAAAACATAATGGACTTTTCTAACACAGAGAAGGCCAAGACAGACAATATGCCAAGATGGAGGAATGCATCCCAAGTGAAAGAACAAGATAAGATTATGGCCAGATATCTAAGCAAAAGAGATATAAGTAACATGCCTAATGGGTAATTTAAAGCAATAATCATAAGGATACTAGCTGACCATGAGAAAAGAAGGGAAGACTTTAGGAAGACACTTCCTCATGGATAAAAGAGTTTAAAAAGAGCCAGAAATAAAAAATGCAATAACCGAAATTGGAAACAGGCTTGCACACAAGTCTGGAAGAAGCAGAGAATGAATAAGTGATATAGAGAACAAAATAATTAATCTGAAAAAAAGAAAAAGAGTTATGGAACACGAGGTTAGACTTAGAGAACTCAGTGACTCCATCAAACATAATAAGATTCATATTATAGGAGTCCCAGAAGAAGAAGAACAAGAAAAGGAGACAGAAAATTTATTTGAGGAAATAATAGCTGAAAATTTCTCTAATCTGGGGAAGGACACCGACATCTAGTTCCAGGAGGCAGAGACAACTCCCATCAAAAACAACAAAGGCAGGCCAGGGCCAAGACATATTGGAATTAAATTTATGAAATATAATGATTAAGAAAAATTCTTAAAACCATCAAGACAAAAAAAAATCCTTAACTTACAGGGGAAGAACCATATGGCTAGCTGGAGATTTCTCAACAGAAATGTGGCAAACAAGAAAAAAGTGGCGTGATATATTCAAATCACTGAATGAGAAAAATCTGCAGCCAAGAGTACTCAGTACAGCATGGCTAAAATTCAGATGAGGAGAGATAAAACATTTCCCAGACAAACAAAAACTAAAGGAGTTTGTGAACACTACACCATCCCTGCAAGAAATATTAAAGGGGACTCTTTTAATGGAAAGGTAAGACCAAAAGTGACAAAGGTAAGAATGGAACAGAGAAAATCTCCAAAAGCAGCAACAAACAAGTAATAAAATGACACTAAATACATATCTATCAATAATTACTCTGAATATAAATAGATTGTTTAAGACCAGGGTGTCAGAATATATTAAAAGAAAAAAAAAAAGACCCATCTATATGCTGCCTACAAGAGACTCATTTTAGACCTAAAGACATTTGCAGATTGAAAGCTTGAAAGTGAAGGTATGGAGAAACATTTATCATGCAGATGGATGTCAATAAAAGGTGGAGTAGCGATACTTATATTGAACGAACTAGACTTTAAACCAAAGACTATAACAAGACATGAAGAAGAGCACTATATAATAAAAAAGGGGGAACTCCAACAGGAAGATCTAACAATTGTAAGAATTTTGCACCCATCATAAGATAGTAAAACAATTATCAACTGTTTTATTAAATATTAAATAATTAATATTAAATATTAAACCAAATATTAAAACAGTTAAAAAACATAACAGAACTCATTGATAATAATACAGTATGAGTAGGTGAATTTAACACCCCCACTTATATCAATAGATCATCTAAGCAGAATGTGAACAAGGAAACAATGGCAGCGAATGACACACTGGACCAGATGGACTTAACAAATATAATCACAACATTCCATTCTAAAACAGCAGAGTACACATTCTTTTCAAGAGCACATGGAACATCCTCCAGAATAGATCACTTACTAGGTCACAAATCAGGCCTCAAAAAGTACAAAAAGATTGAGATCATACCATGCATATTTTCTGACCACAATGTTAAGAAACTTGAAGTCAACCACAAGAAAAAATTTGGAAAGATCTCAAATACATGGATTAAAAACATGTTACTAAGGAATGAATGGGTCAACCAGGAAATCTCAAAAGAAATTTTAAAAAATACATGGAAATAAATAAAAATGAAAACACAATGGCCCCAAAACATTGGTATGCAGCAAAAGCTGTCCTGAGAGGGAACTATATAGCAATACAGGCCTACCTTAAGAAGCAAGAAAAATCTCAAATAAACAAAGTAATCTCACACTGATAAGAACTAGACAAGGAATAACAAGTGAAGCCTAAATCCAATAGGAGGAAATAAATAATAAATATTAGAGTAGAAATAAATGACATAGAAACTAAAAAATATAATAGATCAATGAAACCAGGAGATGGTTCCTTGAAAAAAATTTAAAAAATTAATAAAGCCCTAGCCAGGCTTATCAAAAAGAAAACAGAAAGTACCCACATAAATAAAAGCAAAAATGAGAGAAGAGAAATAATAATCCACACCACAGAAATACAAAAAATCATAAGAGAATATTATGAAAAAACATATGCCAAAAAACTGGACAACCTGGAGGAAATGGAGACATTCCTAGAAACATGTAAACTACAAAACCTGAAACATCAAGAAATAGAAAACTTGAGCACACAGATAACCAGCAAAGAAATTGCATCAGTAATCAAAAATTTCCCAGGAAACAAAAGTCAAGGACAAGATGGCTTCACAGGGCAATTCTACCAAACAGGTAAAGAAATTAATACCTATTCTTTGAAAACTGTTCCAAAAAAAAATAGAAAAGGAAGGAAAACTTACAAAGTCACTTTATGAGGCCAACATTTCCCTAATACCAAAACCAGATAAAGACTCCACTAAAAAAGTGAACTACAAGACAATATCTCTGATGAACATGGATGTAAAATTTCTCAATAGAATACTAACAAACTGAATTCAGCAGTACATTAAATGAATCATTTACCACAATCAAGTACAATTTATTCCTTGGCTGCAAGGGTGGTTCAATATTCACAAATCAATCAATGTGATACACCATATTAATAAAAGAAAGTATAAGGACAATATGATCTTTTCAGTACATGCAGAAGAAGCATTTGACAAAGTACACCCATTCATAATAAAAACTCTAAAAAAATTAGAGTTAGAAAGAACACACTTCAATATAATTAAGGCCATATATGAAAAACACACAGCTAATATTTTCCTCAACCAGGAAAAACTGAGAGATTTTCCTCTATGGTTAGGAACAGAACAGGGCTGTCTCTCTCACCACTGTTTAACATAGTACTAGAAGTCCTAGCCACATCAATCAGACCAAGAAAAAAAAAAAAAAAAAAGAAGGGGAAAGAGAAAACATCCAAATCAGCAAGAAGAAGTAAAATTCACTATTTGCAGATGACATGATACTCTATATAGAAAACCTGAAAGACTCCACCAGAACTTTCTATAGCTGATACATGAATTCAGTAAAGTCACAGAGTATTAAAGCAATGTGCACAAATCTGTTGCATTTCTATACACAAATAATGAAGGAGCAGGAAGAGAAATCAAGGAATCAATCCCATTTACAAGTGCACCAAAACCCATAAGATACCTAGGAATAGGCCTAACCAGAGTTAAAAAAAAAAAAAAAAAAACAGTACTCTGAAAACTATAAAACACTGATGAAAGAAATTGAAGAGGACACAAAGAAATGGAAACACATTCTATGCTCATGAATTGGAAGAAAAATTTTGTTAAAATGTCCATATTACCTGAAGCAATCTGCACATTTAATGCAATCCTATCAAAATATCACCAGCACTTTTCACAGTGCTAGAACAACCCAAAAATTTGTGTGGAATCACAAAAGACCCCAAATAACAACAACAAAAAACCTTGGAAAAGCAAAGCAAAGCTAGAAGCATCACAATTTTGGACTTCATGTTATATTCCAAAGCTGCAGGGATCAAAATAATATGGTACTGGCACAAGAATAGACACATCTATGGCACAGAATAGAAAACTCAGAAATGAACCTACAAATATATAGTCAGTTAATCTTTGAAAAAGCAAGAAAGAATATCCAATGGGAAAAAGACAGTCTCTTCAACAATTAGTGTCGGGAAAACTTGAGAGCTACATGCAAAAGATTGAAACTGGACCACTTTCTTATACCATTCAAAAGAGTAAATTCAAAATGGAGTAAAGACCTAAATGTGAGAGAGAAAACCATTAAAATCCTATAGGAGAACACAGGCCTTAAGTTCTTTGACATTGGCTATAACAACTTCTTACAAGCTATGTCTCCTGAGGCAAGAAAAACAAAAGCAAAAATAAACCATTAGGACTTCATCAAAATAGAAAGCTTCTGCACAGTGAAGGAAACAATCAACAAAACTAAAGGCAACCTATGGAATTAGAGAAGATATTTCCAAATGATATATCTGATAAAAGGTTAGTATACAAAATAAAGAATTTATAGATGTCAACACTCAAAAAACAATCAAATTTTAAAATGGGCAAAGAGATATGAAGATATATTTTTCCAAGGAAGACATCCAGATGGTCAACAGACACATGAAAAGATGCTCAGTATCACTCATCATCAGGAAATACAAATAAAAACTATGATAAGATATCACCCCACACCAATCAGAAAGGCTAAAATAAACAACACAAGAAACAACAGGTGTTGGCGAGGATATGGAGAAAGGGGAACAATCTAGCATTGTTAGTGGGAATGCAAAGTGATGCAACCTCTCTCAAAAACAGCATGGAGAATAGTTAAAAATAGAAGTAACTTATGATCCAGCAATTGCACTATTGAGTATTTACTCAAAGAATACAAAACTACTAATTCAAAGGGATACCTGCACCTGGATGTTTATAGCAGCATTATCTATAATAGCCAAATTATGAAAACTTCCCAAATGTCTATGGACTGACAAAAAATGCCCAAATGTCCATTGACTGATGAATGGATAAAGAAAAGTTGATGTACATATATATACAATGGCGTATTACTCATCCATATGAAGCAATGAAATCTTGACATTTGCAATGATGTGGATAGAGCTAGAGAGTATAATGCTAAGCAAAATAAGAGAGTAAGATAAAGGCACATATCACATGAATCCAATCATATGTGGAATCTAAGAAACAAAACAGATGATGAAAGGGGGGAAAAGAGAGAGCGAAAACAAGAAACAGACTCTTAACTATAGAGAACAAACTGGAGGGGAGAAGGGTGGTATACTGGGTTAAATAGTTGAAGGGGATAAAAGAGGGCACTTGTGATGATTGCAGGGTGTTGTAAGTGATGAATCACTAAATTGTACACCAGAAACTAATATTACACTGTATGTTAACCAATTAGAATTTAAATAATAAATTTTAAAAAAAGAAATGTTAAAGGCATTTCTTTAATTGAAAAAATTGATGTAATTAAACATAAGAAAATTATGAATGAAAAGATGTAAAATATGTAAAATATGAAAACATCTACACAAAACATGAGGAGGGTGTAAAATAAGAATTTATATTTTTTCTTTTTCTTTTTTAAGAATGTGATTGAACTTAACCATCAAATTAATAAAGACTACTATTTACTTAAGATGTTATGTATGAACCACATGGTTACCACAAAACAAAAGTCTATGATAAACACATAAAATAAAAAAAGGAAAACCAAACATAAAACTATAGAAACCCATAAATCACAAAGAAAGAGAGCAGAAGAATAAAAAAAGAACAGAGAACTTCAAAAACAACCAGAAAACCAATGACAAAATGACAATAAGTACATAATTATCAATAATTACTTTAAATGTAAAAGTCTTAGGGGCACCTAGGTGGCTCAGTTGGTTGAGCCTCTGCCTTCGGCTCAGGTAATGATCCCAGGGTCCTGGGATAGAGCCCTGCATTGGGCTCCCTGCTCATTGAGCCTGCTTCCTCTTCTCCCTCTGCCTGCCTCTCCCCCTGCTTGTACGTGCTCTCTCTCTCTCTCTCTGTCAAATAAATAAAAATCTTTAAAAATGTATAAGTCTTAAATGCTCCAATCAAAAGACAAAGGATGACAG
Organism: Enhydra lutris kenyoni; assembly: GCF_002288905.1. Classification (NCBI taxonomy): domain Eukaryota; kingdom Metazoa; phylum Chordata; class Mammalia; order Carnivora; family Mustelidae; genus Enhydra; species Enhydra lutris. The sequence goes on along the minus strand of NW_019154167.1, from coordinate 3,071,336 downwards.
CATGGATTTAATTAAAAAAAACAAAACAAACAAAAAAAAAAACAAAACCAAGGACCATCTATATGCTGCCTAAATGAGATTCACCCCAGATCTAAAGACAGGCACAGACTGAAAGTGGAAGTATAAAAGGGATTTACCATGGAAATGGAGACAAACAAAAAAGCTGGGGTAGCAGTAATTACATCAGACAAAAAGGACTTTAAAACAAAGTCTGTGCCAAGAGGCAAAGAAGGGCATTACATAATGATAAAGGGATCAATCCAACAAGAGGGTGTGACAACTGTAAACAACTACACATGCAATACTGAAACACCTAAAAGCATAAAGCACCTATTGACTGACATACTGAGAGAAACTGTTGGTTATACAATAATAGTAGGGGAATTTAATACACACTCACATCAATGAAGTGATCATCCAGGCAGAAAATCAAAAAGGAAATAGTGTCATCTGATGACACATCGGACCTGATGGATACAACATATATACAGATCATTCCATCCAAAAAGAGAATACCCATTCTTTTCAATTGCACATGGAAAATTCTCCAGAATAGATTGCATATTAGGTCACAAAACAAATCTCAAAAAATTTAAAAAGATTGAAATCATACCATGCATCTTTTATAATAACTACAGTATATAACTAGAAATAAATCCAAGAAAAAACCTGGAATAAAAAACACAAATACATGGAGAATACACAGCATGATACTAAATATTCAATGTTTCAATGAAGCAATGGAAGAAGAATTTTTTAAAATGCTGGAGACAAAATGGAAACACAAGAGTCCAAAATCTTTGGGACACAACAAAGGCAGTTTTAAGAGGAAATACAAAGCAATAACAGGCCTGTCCCAAGAAACAAGAAAAAGCTTGAATAAACAATCTAACCTCACACCTATGGGAATTAGAAAAAGAAGAACAAAGCCCAAGTTGAATAGAGGGAAGGAAATAATAAAGATCAGAACAGAAACAAATGACATAGACCAAAGGAAAAAATAAAGAGGAAAAGAAATTAAAAATCAATGAAACTAAAAACCAGTTCTTTGAAAAGGTGAACCAAATGGATAAACCCTTACAAAAACAAGAGAAAGGACCTAAGTAAATAAAATCAGAAACGTAATAGGATATATAACCACTGACACCACAGAAATACAAAGGATTATAAGAGGATACTATGAAAAATTATAGGCCAAAAAATTGAACAACCTAGAAGAAAGGGATAAATTCCTAAAAACATGCATTCTTCCAAAACTGAGCTAAGAAGAAATAGAAAATCTGAGCAGACAGATTGCAAGCAATAAAATTGAATCAGTAATCAAAAAACTACCAAAATGTGATAGTCCAGGACTAGAGAGATTCACCAGTGAATTCTATTAAATATTTAAAGAAGATTCAATACTATTCTCTTTAAATGATCCCCCAAATAGAAGAGTAATGTAAGCTTCCAAATACATTTTACAAGGCCATCATTACCTTGATATCAAAACCAAACAAAGACACCACAAAAAACACAGAAAACTACAGGTCAATATTCCTGATAAACATACATGTAAAAATCCCCAACAAAATACTAGCAAACCACATAAAATTTACTAAAAGGATCATTCAACAGAATCAAATGCGATTTATTCTGGGGATGCCAGTATGGTCCAACATTTGCAAGTCAATGCAATATACCACATCAACAAAGTGAAGGATAAAAGTTATAAAATCATCTCAGTAAATGTAGAACAAACACTTGACAAAGTACAAAATTCATTCATGATAAAAACTCTCAAGAATGTGGAGATATAAGGAACATACCTCAACATAATAAAGGCTATGTTTGAAAAACCCATAGCTAACATCATACTCAATGGTGAAAAACTAAAAGCTTTTCCTCTCCGGTAAGGAACAAGACAAGGATGTCACTTCTCACCACTTTTATTCAACATAGTACTGAAAGTCCTAACCACAGAAATCAGACAAGCTAAAAAAAAAATAATAGGCATCTATATTTGCTAAGAAGTTAAACTGCCACTATTTGCAGACAATAGGATGTTACACACAGAAAATCCACCAAAGACACAACCAAAAAATTATGAGAAATAATATATGAATTCAGTAAAGTTGCAGGATACAAAATTAATGCTCATAAATTGGTAGGATTTCTATACACTAACAACAAAGTAGCAGAAAGAGAAATTAAGAAAACAACACTAGTTACAATTGTAACCAAAAGAATAAAATACCTAGGAATAAACTTAAAGAGGCAAAAGACTTGCACTCTAAAACCTAGAAAACACTGAGGAAAAAAATTGAAGATGATGCAAAGAAATGGAAAGATATTCAATCCTCATGGATTAGAAGAATAAATATTGGGGCGCCTGGGTGGCTCAGTGGGTTAAAGCCTCTGCCTTCTGCTCAGGTCATGATCTCAGGGTCCTGGGATCGAGCACCGCATCAGGCTCTCTGCTGGGCAGGGAGCCTGCCTCCCCCTCTCTCTCTGCCTACTCCTCTCTCTCTGCTGGCCTCTCTGCCTACTTGTGATCTCTGTCTGTCAAATAAGTAAATAAAATCTTAAAAAAAAAAGAAGAAGAAATATTGTTAAAATGTCCATATTACCCAAAGAAATCTACAGATTCAATACAATCATTCTCAAAATACCAATATAATTTTTCACAAAACTGAAACAAATAATACTAAAATTTGTATGGAAGCACAAAGACCCTGAATAGCCTAAACAATTGAGAAAGAAAAACAAACCTGGAGGTATTACAATTCGAGATTTCAAGATATACTACAAAGCTGCAGTAATAAAAAAAAAGTGTGTTATTGGCACAAAAATAGATCAAAAGAACAGAATAGACCCATAATTACATGGTCAATAAATCTATGACAGAGGAGACAAAAATATACAATGGGAAAAAGGCAGTCTCTTCAATAAATGGGGCTAGGAAAGCTGGTCAGCTGCATGCAAAAGAACATACATAAAAATAAACTCAAAATGGATTAAGGACCTAAATGTGAGACTTGAAACTATAAAAATTCTAGAAAATAATACAGGCAGTAGCTTGTTTCACATTGGCAATAACAACATTTTTTTTAGATAATGTATCCTAAGTATCATCGAAATAAAAAGCAAAGAAATCAACAAGACAAAAACCTACTGAATGGGAGAAGATATTTGTAAATGATAAATTGAATAAGAGGTTAATATCCAAAATGTATAAAGAACTTATATAACAATGCCAAATAATCATAATTATCATCATCATTGTCTGATCAAAAAGTGTGCAGAGGACCTGAATAGACATATTTTTTCCAAAAAAAGATATCCAGATGGCCAAAAGACACATGAAAAGATGCTCAATATCAGTAATCATCAGGGAAATGCAAATCAAAACCACAATGAGATATCACCTTACACCTGTTAGAATGGCTAAAATAAAAAAGAAAAATAAATGTTGGCAGTGATGTGGAAAATGGGGAAATTGTGCACTGTTGATGGGAATGTAAATTGGTGCAGCCACTATGGAGAATAATACGAAGATTCCTCAAAAATGTAAGCTATTCTGTAAAATGTAAGCTACTTCTGGGTATTAAAAACAAAAGAAAAATGACCTCGAAAAGATATCTGCACTATCATGTTCATTGAAGCGTTGTTTGAAATAGTCAAAACATGGAAACAACTTAAGTGTCCATTATGGGTGGCTCAGTGGGTTAAGCCTCTGCCTTCGGCTCAGGTCATGATCTCAGGGTCCTGGGATGGAGCCCCACGTGGAGCTCTCTGCTCACTGGGGAGAGCCTGCTTCCCCCACTCTCCCTCTGCCTGCCTCTCTGCCTACTTGTGATCTGTCAAATAAATAAATAAAATCTTTAAAAAAATAAAAAATAAATAAAATAGTCAAAATATGGAAACAACCAAAGTGTCCATTAATGAATGAGTAGTGTGTATCAATACACTCATTTTCACACTGGATTAATATTTTGAGATATGAATGTACCAGAGTTTATCCCTTTACCTGTTAGTGAATATTTGGGCTATTTCCAGTTTTTGGCTATTACAAATAAAGCTTCTAGGAACATTCTTGTACATTTCATTGTACAAACATGTTTTGTTGCCTATCTAGACTTAAGAAAATGATAAAGAAATTGTTAGTAATACAGCATAATCCTAAAGGGATTATCTAAACCCATTCTCTTGAGGCACCTGGGTGTCTCAGTCAGTTAAGCATCTGCCTTCAGCAAAGGTCATGATCCCAGGGTCCTGAGATCAAGCCCCAAGTCTGACTCCTTGTTCAACGGGAAGCCTGCTTCTCCCTCTCCTTTTGCCTACGGCTCCCCCTGCCTGTGCTCTTTCTTTTTCTGTCAAAAATCTTTAAAAAAATAAAACCATTCTCTTGTGAAGGCACAAAGCACTGAGAAACTCATTAAGTTCTTTTTATTTTGATAGTCTTCAATCTACTGTACTATGCCCTTTAGATGCAAATGTGAGCTGGTCATCTCTACTAGTAGGGTATACAGTACCATGGGAATGACACTGAATATGTCCAGAGGCAAGACAATACAGTAGCAAGCAGAAGCAAATGGTAGATAGGAGTTTGCACATGCACATGAGCCATAATTTAGAAAAGCCTGGATAGATTTCATTTCAGGTCATTTGCTTAATCAATACGGAGATCCCTCAAATATGTTTTGGAAGAGGAGGTGCCCACACTCTTGCACGCACTCTTATTATTTGATACGAAAGCTAATCAGAGTATTGCATACTCTCTCCTCAGAGTACTCTCTTCAGAGTATTGCACATGATGGTTAGATGGTTGTCCTGTTTTAGCCATTAACAAAAGAATACTCAAGATATTTATTCAGCATTTGCATAAAAAACTAGACCTCTAAAATATCTGTCTCTTGCATTTATTTAACAAGAACATGTTCGACAGGAGAGTGAAAACATTCCCAGAAGAAATTGCTGCTATGCATGGTATAGTGCCAAGGAAAGGGCAGAATCTGTCTTTTCTTTTTTTTAATTAACATATAATGTATTATGAGCCCCAGGGTTACAGATCTGTGAATCGCCAGGTTTACACATACCTTCCCCAATGTCCATAACCCCAGCACCCTTTCCATACCCCCCGCCCACCGGCAACCCTCAGTTTATTTTGTGAGATTAAGAGTCTTTTATGGTTTGTCTCCCTTCTGATCCCAATTGTTTCATTTATTCTTTTCCTACCCCCCCAAACCTCCCACGTTGCATCTCAACTTCCTCATATCAGGGAGATCATATAATAATTGTCTTTCTCAGATTGATTTATTTCACTAAGCATAAGACCCTCTAGTTCCATCCATGTCATTGCAAAGGGCAAGATTTCATTTCTTTTGATGGCTGCATAGTATTCCATTGTATATATATATATACCACTTCTTTATCCATTCATCTGTCGATGGACATCTAGGTTCTTTCCATAGTTTGGCTATTGTGGACATTGCTGCTATAAACATTCAGGTGCATGTACCCCTTCGTATCAATACATTTGTATCTTTAGGGTAAATACCCAGTAGTGCAATTGCTGGGTCATAGGGTAGCTCTATTTTCAACTTTTTGAGGAACCTCCATGCTGTTTTCCAGAGTGATTGCACCAGCTTGCATTCCCACCAACAGTGTAGGAGGGTCCCCCTTTCTCTGCATCCTCGCCAGCATCTGTCATTTCCTGACTTGTTAATTTTAGCCATTCTGACTGGTGTGAGGTGGTATCTCATTGTGGTTTTGATTTATATTTCCCTGATGCCAAGTGGCGTGGAGCACTTTTTCGTGTGTCTGTTGGCCATCTGGATGTCTTCTTTGCAGAAATGTCTGTTCGTGTCCTCTGCCCATTTCTTGATTGGATTATTTGTTCTTTGGGTGTTGAGTTCGCTAAGCTCTTTATAGATTTTTGGATACTAGCCCTTTATTTGATATGTCGTTTGCAAATATCTTCTCCCATTCTGTCAGTTGTCTTTTGGTTTTGTTAACGGTTTCCTTTGCTGTACAAAAGCTTTTGATCTTGATGAAGTCCCAATAGTTCATATTTGCCCTTGCTTCCCTTGCCTTTGGCAATGGTCTTAGGAAGAAGTTGCTGTGGCTGAGGTCGAAGAGGTTGCTGCCTGTGTTCTCCTCAAGGATTTTGATGGATTCCTTTCTCACATTGAGGTCCTTCATCCATTTTGAGTCTATTTTCATGTGTGGTGTAAGGAAATGGTCCAGTTTCATTTTTCTGCATGTGGCTGTCCAATTTTCCCAACACCATTTGTTGAAGAAACTGTCTTTATTCCATTGGACATTCTTTCCTGCTTTGTCGAAGATTAGTTGACCATAGAGTTGAAGGTCTATTTCTGGGCTCTCTATTCTGTTCCATTGATCTATGTGTCTATTTTTGTGCCAGTACCATACTGTCTTCATGATCACAGCTTTGTAATATAGTTTGAAGTCTGGAATTGTGATGCCACCAACTTTGGCTTTCTTTTTCAACACTCCTTTGGCTATTCGAGGTCTTTTTTTGGTTCCATATAAATTTTAGGATTATTTCTTCCATTTCTCTGAAAAAAACGGATGGTCTTTTGATAGGGATTGCATTAAATGTGTAGATTGCTTTAGGTAGCATAGACATTTTCACAATATTTGTTCTTCCAATCTATGAGCATGGAACATTTTTCCATTTCTTTGTGTCTTCCTCAATTTCTTTCATGAGTACTTTATAGTTTTCTGAATATAGATTCTTTGCCTCTTTGGATAGGTTTATTCCTAGGTATCTTATGGTTTTGGGTGCAATTTTAAATGGGATTGACTCCTTAATTTCTCTTTCTTCTGTCCTGTTGTTGGTGTAAAGAAATGCAACTGATTTCTGACACTTTACTGAATTCCTGGGTTTTCCACATATAGTATCATATCATCTGCAAAGAGTGACAGTTTGACTTCTTCTTTGCTGATTTGAATGCCTTTAATTTCTTTTTGTTGTCTGATTGCTGAGGCTAGGACTTCTAGTACTATGTTGAGTAGCAGTGGTGATAATGGACATCCCTGCCGTGTTCCTGATCTTAGCAGAAAAGCTGTCAGTTTTTCTCCGTTGAGAATGATATTCGCTGTGGGTTTTTCATAGATAGCTTTGACGATATTGAGGTATGTAACCTCTGTCCCTACACCTCGAAGAGTTTTGATCAGGAAGAGATGCTGTACTTTGTCAAATGCTTTTTCAGCATCTATTGAGAGTATCATATGGTTCTTGTTCTTTCTTTTATTAATGTATTGTATCTCATTGATTGATTTGCAGATGTTGAACCAACCTTGCAGCCTTGGAATGAATCCCACTTCGTCGTGGTCAATAATCCTTTTAATGTATTGTCGGATCCTATTGGCTAATATTTTGGTGTGAATTTTCGCATCTGTGTTCATCAAGGATATTGGTCTGTAATTCTCTTTTTTGATGGGATCCTTGACTGGTTTTGGGATCAAGGTAATGCAGGCCTCATAAAATGAGTTTGGAAGTTTCCCTTCCATTTCTATTTTTTTGGAACAGTTTCAGGAGAATAGGAATTAATTCTTCTTGAAATGTTTTGTAGAATTCTCCTGGGAAGCCATCTGGCCCTGGGCTCTTTTTTGTTGGGAGATTTTTGATGACTGCTTCAATCTCCTTACTGGTGATGGGTCTGTTCAGGTTTTCTATTTCTTCCTGGTTCAGTTTTGGTAGTTTATATGTCTCTAGGAATGCATCCATTTCTTCCAGATTGTCAAATTTGCTGGCATATAGTTGCACATAATATGTTCTTATAATTGTTTGTATTTCTTGGGTGTTGGTTGTGATCTCTCCTCTTTCATTCATCATTTTATTTATTTGGGTCCTTTCTCTTTTCTTTTTGATAAGTCTGGCCAGGGGTTCATCAATCTTATTAATTCTTTCAAAGAACCATCTCCTAGTTTTGTTGATTTGTTCTATTGCTTTTTGGTTTCTATATCACTGATTTCTTCTCTGATCTTTATGATTTTTCTTCTCCTGCTGGGTTTAGGCTTTCTTTGTTGTTTTTCTCCAGCTGCTTTAGGTGTAGGGTTAGGTTTTGTATTTGAGACCTTTCTTGTTTCTTGAGAAATGCTTGTATTGCTATATATTTTCCTCTCAGGCCTGCCTTTGCTGTGTCCCACAGATTTTGAATCGTTTTTGTTTTTATTATCATTGTTTCCATGAATTTTTTCAATTCTTCTTTAATTTCCTGGTTGACCAATTCATTCTTTAGAAGGATACTATTTAGTCTCCATGTATTTGGTTCTTTCCAAATTTTCTCTTGTGATTGAGTTCTAGCTTCATAGCATTGTAGTCTGAAAATATGCAGGGAATGATCCCAATATTTGATACCTTTTGAGACCTGATTTATGACCCAGGATGTGATCTATTCTGGAGAATGTTCCATGTGCACTAGAGAAGAATGTGTATTCTGTTGCTTTGGGATGGAATGTTCTGAATATATCTGTGATGGTCCAGTGTGTCATTTAAGGCCTTTATTTCCTTGTTGATCTTTTGCTTGGATGATCTGTCCATTTCAGTGAGGGGAGTGTTAAAGTCACCTACTATTATTGTATTATTGTTGATGTGTTTCTTTGATTTTGTTATTAATTGGTTTATATAGTTGGCTGCTCCCATGTTAGGGGTATAGATATTTAAAATTATTAGATCTTTTTGTAAGATATACCCTTTGAGTATGATATAGTGTCCTTCCTCATCTCTTATTAGTCTTTGGCTTAAAATCTAACTTATCTGAAATAAGGATTGCCACCCCAGCTTTCTTTTGATGTCCATTAGCATGATAAGTTGTTTTCCACCCCCTCACTTTAAATCTGGAGGTGTCTTTGGGTCTAAAATCAGTTTCTTGTAGACAGCATATTCATGGGTTTTTGTTTTGTTTTGTTTTGTTTTTATCCATTCTGATACCCTGTGTCTTTTGATTGGGGCAGTGAGCCCATTACATTCAGGGTAACTATTGAGAGATAGGAATTTAATGTCATTGTTTGCTTGTAAGTTGATTATTATTGTATATTGTCTCTGTTCCTTTCTGATCTACTACTTTTAGGCTCTCTCTTTGCTTAGAGGACCCCTTTCAATATTTCCTGTAGAGCTGGTTTGGTGTTTTAAATTCTTCCAGGTTTTTGTTTTTTTGTTTTTTTTTTTTTTTTTGTCCTGGAAGCTTTTTATCTCTCCTTCTATTTTCAATGATAGCCTAGCTGGATATAGTATTCTTGGCTGCATGTTTTTCTCATTTAGTGCTCTGAATACATCATGCCAGTTCTTTCTGGCCTGCCAGGTCTCTGTGGATAAGTCTGCTCCCAAACTAATATTTTTACCATTGTATGTTGCAGACTTTTTGTCCCAGGCTGCTTTCAGGATTTTCTCTGTGTCACTAAGACTTGTAGGTTTTACTATTAGATGATGGGGTGTGGACTATTCTTATTGATTTTGAGGGGGGTTCTCTGTGCCTCCTAGATTTTGATGCTTGTTCCCTTTGCCATATTAGGGAAGTTCTCTACAATAACTCTCCAATATACCTTCTGCTCCCCTCTCCCTTCCTTCTTCTTCTGGAATCCCAATTATTCTAATGTTGTTTCATCTTATGGTATCACTTATCTCTCGAATTCTCCCCTCGTGGACCAGTAGTTGTTTGTCTCTCTTTTGCTCAGCTTCTTTATTCTCTGTCATTTCGCCTTCTATATCACTCTCTTCTGCCTCATTTATCCTAGTAGTAAGAGCCTCCATTTTTTATTGCTCCTCCTTAATAGCTTTCTTGATTTCAGCTTGGTTAGATTTTAGTTCTTTTATTTATCCAGAAAGGGCTCTTATTTCTCCAGACAGGATTTCTCTAATATCTTCCATGCCTTTTTCGAGCCCAGCTAGCACCTGGACAATTGTCATTCTGAACTCTAGATCTGACATATTACTAATGTCCATATTGATTATGTCCCTAACCTTTGGTACTGCCTCTTGTTCTTTTTTTGTGTGGTGAATTTTTCCATCTTGTCATTTTGTCCAGATAAGAATATAATAAGGAGCAAATTAAATACTAAAAATGTGGCAAAGACCCCAGGAAAATGTGCTTTAACCAAATCAGAAGAAAACCCAAATTGTGGGGTGGGGGGGAAGGGAGTAAAAAGAAGTTCAGAAAAAAAATTTGAAAAAGGAAAAAGTAAAGAAAAATATAAAAAAGAAAATATATATATTAGACTGGTAAATAGAACAAGGTCACCCACTTAATTTTGGGGGTATTTTGGTCTCTTAGAAGAAACTACCTCTCCAAATTTTAAAGAATGAAAAACATATATAATAGTAAACATGATGAAGGGATGGAATATAACTATAAAGATGCAATTTTTTAAAAAAATATCTAAAAAACGAGTTGATAAGATAAGTTGGTTGGGCGAATAAAGATAAAGAAATTGGAGAGAATTTGCTCAAGCTGGAGACTAGAACAAAGCCCTGTGCTAGATTTAGGGTATATTTTGATCTATTAGAAGTTGTATCCCAAATTTTTTCGAAGAAAAAACCCTATGTGTGTACAAAAAATAAAGTTAGTTACAATGAAGGATAAAATATGACTATAATAATGAAGGTTCAAAAAAGATTTTTTTTAATGAAAGGTATTGTTAAGATAAACTAATTAAAAAACGTTAAAAGAGGAAAGAGTAAACGTTTAAAAATAGCATAAGAAAAAAATAAAATTAAAAACAAAAAAACTTTGCAAGTCTAAAGAATCATGGGGAAAAAGCCATGAATTCCATGCTTTGCTTTCTCCTTCTCTGGAATTCCACTGTTCTCCTTGGTACATGAACTTGGTCTTGGCTGGATTTCTTGCTGATCTTCTGGGGAAAGGGCCTGTTGTAGTGATTCTCAAGTGTCTTTGCCCAAGGTGGAATTGCACCACCCTTACCAGGGGCTGGGCTAAGAATCCACTCGGGTTCGCTTTCAGGAGCTTTTGTTCCCTGAATGCTCTCCGTAGAGTTCCAGAGGACAGGAATGAAAATGGCGGCCTCCCAATCTCTGGCCAGGAGGATCCGAGAGCTCGGGGCCCCACTCCTCAGTGCGCCCTCGGAGAAAATCGCTCAATCACTCCCGTCTCCCTGGTCTCCAGCCATGTTCTGAGCTCACCCAGCCTGTGATCAAACATCTCTGTCTTTGGCACACAGCCCCACCTGGAGTCTCCAAACCCAGCAGATCCCTGTGCTCTTCCAGGGGGGTCCCTTCTCAAAGAGCAGTGGTCTGACTGTGCCAAGGATCATAATTTAAGGGAACCCTGAGTTGAGAGCTTACTCCTTGGCTCCATCTCTGTAGCTGGCTTCCCTGCTCTAATACCTGCAAGCTCTGTGACACTTAGACTCCCCCAAACCTTCTGTGACCCCACAGGACCTGAGACCACGCTGTCCCCACGTGGGCTTCACCCCAGCTTAGCCTCTGGAGAGATGTACCTCAGTGGAGCAGACTTTTAAAAGTTCTGATTTTGTGCTCTGTTGCTCCACCACTTGCCCGAAACCAGCCCCCCCCCCCCCTTCTATCTTCCTGTCGCTTTGGATTCACTTCTCTGCTGGTCCTACCTTTCAGAAAGTGGTCGATTTTCTGTTTCTAGAATTGCTGCTATTCTACTCTTCCATCTTTTGTTGGATTTGTAGGTGTTCAGAATGATTTGATAAACTATCTAGCTGATCTCCTGCTACATGATGTCATCTCAGCATGCTACTTCTCTGCCATCTTGACTCCTCCCCCAGAGTCTGTCATTTTTGATAGACCACCTTAAGGAGTCCCTTTTTGAACATTACTATAATTGTCTTTCTTCATTAAAATCAAACCAGACCTTAGCACCCACATGCTAGGAATTGCTATAAGGATTTTTATTTGATATATTTTTCAATATAGCCTAAAAGAATAACAACCAGAATTTATGTGTATAAATGTATATGCTGGTAGTTTTAGCAAATGGGATTATTTATAGTAATGTTTATCACAGTCTCTGGATTTTCTGCCATATGATTTGATGTCCATTAATACCTTCAATTTCATGGGAATGAGCAATAAGACACAGAAAAGACCCTATGTTCAAGTTTAGAGAACAAAGCATCTGCTTGGATAAATCACACCTACTTTAGAATCCAGGAGCTATTTCTATAGCATGGATAAGAGAAGGCTGTTACCACATAGAAGTGCATAAATTTAAAAAGAACATGAAATTGGCAGAGCCAAAATTAATACTTATCTATCCCATTATCCACATCAGATTATGCTTCAAATTTAGCTTCTTGAAGACCAAGCTTCAGAAGGAAAACAGCACCATGCTAAATTTGGATGGGATTTTTGTGGGTTTGTTTTGTTGTTGTTGTTGCTTTGTTTTGTGGTTGTTGTTGTTGGTGGTGGTGGTGGTGGTGGTGGTGGTGTGTGTGTGTGTGTGTGTGTGTGTGTGTGTGTTTTGGATAGGACTTTTGAATTCACCAAATACTTTTGTAAACACTGTTTTATCTGAGCTTCCCAAATATTACCATCCTTATTACATGTATAAAATTTAGTTTATAAAACATTAGGTAATCTGCCTGGTGCCAGATAATCTGTTTTTCATGATAGAACCAAAACCAGGATCCACATCTCCTGTGCACATTCCCAGTAGACTACCTTTCATTTTATTGCATTTCATTTAAATAAGCTTATATCACAGAGCATATGTTCATAGCAACAATGAATAACCTTGTTTCTGATTTGTGTTAGATTTGTCAGATTTGTGTTAGATTTGTCAGATTTGTGTTAGACATATATGACAGACTACTGACACCAAAGGTTTTGACATAATTGAATGACCCTAAAGGTTCACAGCATGTCATTTTGCTGAGATAAAAATTTTCACTATAGATTAATGAGACAAGATGGCAGGGAAGTAGGAGGAGGCGCCCTTTCAACCTGTACCCTAAAGTGAGCTAATTACCTACCAAAGAACTCCTATCACCCATGAAATCAGCCTAAGATCAGAATTATAAATGTCTGGATCTCTACAGGGGCAGAAGACGCCAGTGGGCAGAAGTGTTCCAGGGTGCACCTTGACTGCACCATGGTCGATACATCCAGCTACATCTGTTCAGTCATCTCTCACCAAAATGACTAGGAGGAGGAATGCACAACAGAAGAATACAGAGGATGGACCTTCTGCAACAGAGCTAACAGCTATCAACATAGACAATATATCAGAAAGAGAATTCAGGCTAACAATTATCCAGGCAATAGCTAGGTTGGAGAAAGCCATGGATGACTAAATGGAATTGATTAGGGCCAAACTGAAAGCAAACAGAGAGGATGTTCACAATGTTAGGGCAGAGCTAAAAGTCACCAGAGATGAGGTTCATAATGCTCTCAATGAATTCCAATTTAATCTAAATTCTCTCAAAGCTAAGGTAACTGAGACAGAAGATAGAATTAGTGATCTGGAGGACAAACAGATAGAGAGAAAGGATCAGGAGGAAGCCTGGAACAGCTTAGAAGCCACAAAAACAGAATCAGGGAAATAAATGATGCCATGGAACGTTCCAACGTCAGAATTATTGGAATCCCTGAAGGGGAGGAGAAAGAAAGAAGTCTAGAAGATATAGTGGAACAAGTTCTTCATGAAAATTTTCCCAATCTTGTGAATGGAACCAGCGTTCATGTACTAGAGGCTGAACGGCCTCCACCCAAGATTATAGATTCCAGAAAAACATCAAGGCACCTGATAGTCAAATTGAGGAATCATAATTGTAGATATAATCTCTTGAAAGCCGCTAGGACAAAGAGGCTCCTTACTTACAGAGGAAAGCCCATCAGAATAATGTCAGACCTGTCCACAGAGACCTGGCAAGCCAGAAAGGGCTGGCAAGATAATTTCAGGGCACTAAATGAGAAGAACATGCAGCCAAGAATACTTTATCCAGCAAGACTGACATTCAAAATGGATGGAGCTATAAAGAGTTTCCAAGACCGGCAAGGCTTAAAAGACTACACAACCACCAAGCCGACAGTGCAGGAAATATTAAGGGAGGTTCTATAAAAGAGGAAGAATCCTAAGAATAGCATTGAACAGAAATATAGAGACAATCTACAGAAAGAAAGACTTCAAAGGTAACACGATGTCAATAAAAATGTATCTATCAATAATCACTCTCAATGTGAATGGCCTAAATGCACGCATAAAATGACACAGGGTTGCAGATTGGATAAAACAACAGGACCCATCCATATGTTGTCTACAAGAGACCCATTTTGAACCTAAAGATACACCCAGACTGAAAGTGAAGGGTTGGAGAAGCATCTTTCATGCCAATGGGCCTCAAAAGAAGGCTGGTGCAGCGATTCTCATATCAGATAAATTAGATTTTAAACTAAAGACTGTAGTCAGAGATACAGAAGGACACTACATCATTCTTAAAGGGACTATCCACCAAGATGATCTAACAATTGTAAATATCTATGCCCCCAATATGGGAGGAGCCAATTACATAAGAAAACTGTTAATCAAGATAAAGAGTCATATTGATATGAATACATTAATAGTAGGAGATCTTAACACGCCTCTCTCAGAAATAGATCATCGAAGCAGAAAATCAATAAAGAAACAAGAGCATTGAATGACACATTGGACCAGATGGACCTCATACATATATACAGAACATTCCACCCGAAAACAACAGAATACTCATTCTTCTCAAGTGCACATGGAACCTTCTCAAGAATAGACCACATACTGGGTCACAAATCAGGACTCAACCGATACCAAAAGACTGAGATCATTCCCTGCTTATTCTCAGATCACAATGCTTTGAAACTGGAGCTCAATCACAAGGAAAAGTTCCGAAGGAACTCAAACACCTGGAAGCTAAAGACCACCTTGCTTAAGAATGCTTGGATCAACCAGGAGATCAAAGAAGAACTGAAACAATTCATGGAAACCAATGAGAATGAAGACACTTCGGTCCAAAACCTATGGGATACAGCAAAGGCGGTCCTAAAGGGGAAATACATAGCCATCCAAGCCTCCCTCAAAAAAAATGAAAAATCCAGAATACACCAGCTGTCTCTACACCTTAAAGAACTGGAGAATCAACAACAAATCAAACCAGCTCCACACATAAGAAGGGAAATAATCAAGATTAGAGCTGAGATCAATGAGGTAGAAACCAGAGATACAGTAGAACGTATCAATGAAACTAGAAGCTGGTTTTTTGAAAGAATCAATAAGATCGATAAACCATTGGCCACACTAATCCAAAAGAAAAGAGAGAAAGCCCAAATTCATAAAATTATGAATGAAAAGGGAGAGATCACAACTAACACCAAGGAAGTAGAAACAATCATCAGAAGTTATTATCAACAGTTATATGCCAATAAGCTAAGCAACCTAGATGAAATGGATGCATTCCTGGAAAACTATAAACTCCCAAAATTGAACCAGGAAGAAATTGACAACCTGAATAGACCGATATCTAGTAACGAGATTGAAGCAGTGATCAAAAACCTCCCAAAAAACAAGAGCCCAGGACCTGATGGATTCTCTGGGGATTTCTACCAAACTTTCAAAGAAGAAATAACACCATTTCTCCTGAAGCTGTTTCAAAAAATTGAAGCAGAAGGAAAACTTCCAGACTCTTTCTATGAAGCCAGCATTACCCTGATCCCCAAACCAGGCAAAGACCCTACCAAAAAGGAGAATTTCAGACCAATATCACTGATGAATATGGATGCTAAGATTCTCAACAAGATCCTAGCAAACAGGATCCAACAGCATATTAAAAAGATTATCCACCATGACCAGGTGGGATTCATTCCTGGGCTACAAGGATGGTTCAACATTCGCAAATCAATCAATGTGATAGAACAAATTAATAAGAGAAGAGAGAAGAACCACATGGTCCTCTCAATTGATGCAGAAAAAGCATTTGACAAAATCCAGCATCCGTTCCTGATTAAAATGCTTCAAAGGATAGGGATAGAGGGAGCATTCCTGAACCTCATAAAATCTATCTATGAAAGACCCACAGCAAATATCATCTTCAATGGGAAAAAGCTCGCAGCCTTCCCGCTGAGATCAGGAACATGACAAGGATGCCCACTCTCACCACTCTTGTTCAACATAGTATTAGAAGTCCTAGCAACAGCAATCAGACAACAAAGAGAAATAAAAGGTATCCAAATTGGCAATGAAGAAGTCAAACTTTCTCTCTTCGCAGATGACATGATTCTTTATATGGAAAACCCAAAAGACTCCACCCCCAAACTACTAGAACTCATACAGCAATTCAGTAACGTGGCAGGATACAAAGTCAATGTACAGAAATCAGTGGCTTTCTTATACACTAACAATGAAAATACAGAAAGGGATATTAGAGAATCGATTCCATTTACTATAGCACCAAGAACCATAAGACACCTGGGAATAAACCTAACCAAAGAGGTAAAGGATCTGTACTCGAGGAACTACAGAACACTCATGAAAGGAATTGAAGAAGACACAAAAAGATGGAAGACCATTCCATGCTCTTGGATCGGAAGAATAAACATTCTTAAAATGTCTATACTGCCTAGAGCCATCTATAATTTTAATGCCATTCTGATCAAAATTCCACCAGTATTTTTCAAAGAGCTGGAGCAAATAATCCAGAAATTTGTATGGAACTAGAGGAGACCCCAAATCACTAAGGAAATGTTGAAAAACAAAAATAAAACTGGGGGCATCACATTACCTGATTTCAAGCTTTACTACAAAGCTGTGATCACCAAGACAGCATGGTACTGGCATAAAAACAGACACATAGACCAGTGGAACAGAGTAGAGAGCCCAGATATGGACCCTCAACTCTATGGTCAGTTAATCTTCGACAAAACAGGAAAAAATATACAGTGGAAAAAAGACAGTCTCTTCAATAAATGGTGCTGGGAAAACTGGACAGCTATATGTATAAGAATGAAACTCGACCATTCTCTTACACCGTACACAAAAATAAACTCAAAATGGATAAAAGATCTCAACGTGAGACAAGAATCCATCAGAATCCTAGAGGAGAACATAGGCAGTAATCTCTTCGATATCAGCCACAGCAACTTCTTTCAAGATATGTCTCCAAAGGCAAAGGAAACAAAAGCCAAAATAAACTTTGTGGACTTCATCAAAATCAAAATCTTCTGCACAGCGAAGGAAACAGTCAAGAAAACAAAGAGGCAACCCACGGAATGGGAGAAGATATTTGCAAATGACAGTACAGACAACAGGTTGATATCCAGGATGTATAAAGAACTCCTCAAACTCAACACACACAAAACAGAGAATCATATCAAAAAATGGGCAGAAGATATGAACAGACACTTCTCCAATGAAGACAGACAAATGGCTATCAGACCCATGAAAAAATGTTCATCATCACTAGCCATCAGGGAGATTGAAATTAAAACCACATTGAGATACCACCTTACACCAGTTAGAATGGCCAAAATTAGCAAGACAGGAAATAACATGTATTGGAGGGGATGTGGAGAAAGGGGAACCCTCTTACACTGTTGGTGGGAATGCAAGTTGGTGCAGCCACTTTGGAGAACAGTGTGGAGATTCCTCGAGAAATTAAAAATAGAGCTTCCCTATGACCCTGCAATTGCACTACTGGGTATTTACCCCAAAGATACAGATGTAGTGAAAAGAAGGGCCGTCTGTACCCCAATGTTTATAGCAGCAATGGCCACGGTCGCCAAACTGTGGAAGGAACCAAGATGCCCTTCAATGGACGAATGGATAAGGAAGATGTGGTCCCTATACACTATGGAGTATTATGCCTCCATCAGAAAGGATGAATACCCAACTTTTGTAGCAACATGGATGGGACTGGAAGAGATTATGTTGAGTGAAATAAGTCAAGCAGAGAGAGTCAATTATCATATGGTTTCACTTATTTGTGGAGCATAACAAATAGCATGGAGGACAAGGGGAGTTAGAGAGGAGAAGGGAGTTGGGGGAAATTGGAAGGGGAGGTGAACCATGAGAGACTATGAACTCTGAAAAACAATCTGAAGGGTTTGAAGCAGTGGGGTTGGGAGGTTGGGGGAACCAGGTGGTGGGTATTGGAGAGGGCACGGAATGCATGGAGCACTGGGTGTGGTGCAAAAACAAGGAATACTGTTATGCTGAAAAAAATTTTTTTCACTATAGAAAGATCAATATACAAGTCACTTATTATGGTTAAGCCCATCCTATCATCCAGCATCTACATGTTTGTGATGTTCTTTCAATTTCTACTTTTTCTTAATGTAGAACCTAACTCGCATTAAAATTGCTTCTTCATGAAAATGGTCCTCAAAGAAAGCCATTAGCTAGTTATGGTAATTAAATAGAAAGTAGTCCCAGAAAGTAATTGTTCTTAGGCAATAGAAGTTTTAGATCAACTTAAGAATAGAATGGAAAATTTTTCTACAGCTCAGAGTGATTATGGGAACAAATCATGTACTTTACAAGGAAAAATATTTTTTAAATTTCTTTATCTGTTGCTTCAATGAGGGCAAAAAATGCACGTTATAGAGAAAATGATAGGCTACATTATGACTTATGAATTGGGGATTCCTTTGTCAAAATAGTCTAGACTGTGCTCTTTACACTATTCTTCTCTTATTAATCTACTTTGCAAGAAGAAAATAAAATCAATGTCAGCAAAAAATAATGTCTTATATATTGATGACTAAATTTTTAATTAAAACAAAGTTTTTAGCTATAATCACAAAGATGAATAATAAAAAATGCTGCAGTATTGCCTAGAATTGTTTAAATACTATAAATAACTCCAAGAATTTAAAAGGCATGTTTAGACTCTTCCCTGCATGTACTTTTTATAAATATTTTTTAAAGATTTTATTTATTTGTCAGAGAAAGAGAGACAGAGCACAAGCAGAGGGACCCAAAGGCAGAGGGAGAAGCAGGCTCCCTGCTGAGTGAGAAGCCCCACACGGACTCCATTCCAGGATTCTGGGATCATGAATTGACCTGAAGGCAGACGCTCAACTGACTGAGCCACCCAGACACCCTATAAATATTTTTAATTAAAAAGTATTTCTTTGATTTGCATTATTCAATTTTTCTTAGAATGACAATCATCAGAATAAACAAATTTCCCCAATGCAATCTTAATAATAGTGGATAGTCTATTATTTTCTCACCAAGAAAAATTAACATCGTTTTGATTAATGTTAACTTCAAAGGAAAGTCCAAGTAATCAGTAATTAGTACTGTCAAAAAAAGAAAAATAAAGGGGCACTTTGGTGGCTCAGTCATTAAGCAGCTCCCTTTGGCTCAGGTCATGATCCCAGGGTCCTGGAATCGAGTCCCGCATTAGGCTCCTTGCTCAGCGGAAAGCCTCCTTCTCCCTCTCCCACTCCCTCTGCTTGTGTTCCCTCTCTTGCTGTGTCTCTCTAGGTCAAATAAATAAGTAAAATCTTAAAAAAAGAAAAGAAAAAGAAAGGAGAATTCTTTCCATTTGATTTCTTCCTGTTAGTTCCTAAAAGGGAGGCAATAAAAATAAGCAGTTCTTAGGGGCGCCTGGGTGGCTCAGTGGGTTAAGCCGCTGCCTTCGGCTCAGGTCATGATCTCAGAGTCCTGGGATCGAGCCCCGCATCGGGCTCTCTGCTGTCTAGGGGAGCCTGCTTCCTCCTCTCTCTCTGCCTGCCTCTCTTCCTGCTTGTGATCTCTCTGTCAAATAAATAAATAAAAAATAAAAAAAATAAATAAATAAGCAGTTCTTAAAACTGATTATTTTTCTTTAGTTTTTCATTTTAATAACATCTTAATTCTTAAATTTCCCAGAAGCTCTTGTGACTAATTTTTTTTCTTATATTCAGTGATAAGATGATTGGAAGAAGAGTTGAAAATTAGTCACTTCTGAGCTTTCCTTTGGATGTTAAATAGTCTTTTTCTGTCTCCCAGTGATAACCAGGAGCCATTTATTCAGTTCCTTTTCTCTGTCATCCTCAGGTAAACCTCTGAACATCCCTTGCAAAGCATTCTTTGGATTCAGTGGAGAGTCCGGACCAATGATCTACTGGATGAAGGGGGAGAAGTTTATTGAAGAACTAGCAGGTCACATTAGAGAAGGTGAAATAAGGTACAGAACTTGAATTGGTTATTTTTCTTTGCTCTCTTTGGAGTTAAGCAACGCAACATCCTAGAAGAGCTTCTGCCTGGGATTTTAATTGCAACTCCAAATCATCCCATTTTCTAAAAGCTGATCTGGTGGAAATAGTGAGGCTGACTTCCCTGAGAAATGCAAATGTGTAAGCTCCTTATAAGGAAGTATTCTCAGGTTCTAAAACTATACCATGGATTGTAATGACCCCCTCAAACCTGCTTAAGCAAATTCCTTTGAGTTTCCAAAACTTAGGCCACTGTTACTCCATCCAGCCATAACAAATATCCGTACTTTTTAGGTGACTCCTCAGACCACTGGGCAAATGCTTATTTACTCCCTAGAACAGACAGCTTCCATATGTCATAGGTGTAAAGCTATAGTGACAGTAGTAAGCTACTACTTGCCAAAATAACTGCTGACTCTTTCTGAATAGTGTTTATTTTTCCCAGTGCTCATCCTGAAAGTGACTTTCAAATTAGCATCACCCAACACCTTTTCACTCTCTTGTTACAGATACCTCCCTGGTATATAGACATCTATTCTATTTGGTTTTCTCATCCTACTTAATACAATGTAATTTTACAAATAAAGAATAGGTCATTTTTCCTACCTCAGACTGTGAGTACGAAATTCCTACTATTATTTTCCTCATTCAGACTATGGGGTTGCCCTTTGATTTCAGAGGTGGTGATATATAGTGTACATTTTTCATTCCAGTAAGTGTTAGGACCCTTCTCCCTCCACCCCCAATTAAGAATCTTGTAGTGAAATCCAATCCAATATTTCAGTGCAACTAATACTATAATGCACTCTTTCACTTTTTTATTAAGTGTATAGCAGTGCAAAAGAAACAAGTTCACTTTATATTATTTTCTATGATTAAATATAATTTATTCTAACTACTGTGACAGTTTCTCTTCATGTGTCCACCCAGTAACTCCAACTCAGAGGATCATAATTTTGAGGATCCATGAACTGTCTGAGAGCCTATGCAAAATATTGACTATATGAGCTCATTTCTAGGAAAAAAATACATGAAAGGTACTTAAATTAGTCATTTGTCATTGGGGAAATGCAAATTAAAACACTGTGATAACACTTTATACTCACTAGGCTGGTTATAATCAGAAAGATTATAATTAGTCTAGGCTTGAATGTGGAGAAATTGGAATACTCAAACGCTGCTGGTGGGAGCGTAAAATGGTGCAGCCACTTTGGACAAGAGTCTGACAGTTCCTCAAATCATTAAGTGTATAGTTATCAGCAATTCTCCTAGGTATATAACCAAGAAAAATCAAAACATACATCCATACAAAAACTTGTACACAAGTGTTCATTGAAGCATTATTCATAATAGAGAAAATGTAGAAACAACCTAAATGTCTATCAACTGATGAATGGATAAATAAAATGTAGTATATTCATACAATGAAATATTCAGCCATAAAAAAGAATGAATAAAGTACTGATATACACTACAACATGGATGAACCTTGAAAACATACTCAGTGAATGAAGCTGGTAGGGGAAAAAACCCTGCATATTATATGCTTTCATTTATATGAAATATCTAGAATAGGCAAATCTATAAAGACAGAGAGTAGAGTAGTGGTTGCTTAGGGCTATAGGGATGGAGGAATAGGGGTAAATACTTAAAGTTTATGGGTGATTTTTGTGGGGGGTGAGGTGGAAATAATATAACATAAATGCACTGTTTTTAAGTGTAAAATTTAGTGACATTTAGTTCATTCACAATGTTGTGCAATCACTACCTCTATAATTCCAGAAAATTTTCATCACCCCCAAATCCTGTATCCATTAAACAGTCTGAAGCTTCATTTTGAAGTGATAAAAATGTTACAAAACTGACTGAGGCAATTGTTGCACATATCTGAGAATACACTAAAAATTGTAAAGTGAATTGGACATTTTAAGTGGATGAATTACATGGTATGTAAATTATATCTTAAAACCATTCAAAAAAACTTCCAGTCAATTGTCTGGCTCACAACAGATGTTCAGAAAAATAATCAATATACTATTTATAAATAATTCTTGGCTCTTAATTCCCATTTAAAGTTTTTTTTTAATTTTTAAATTTTTTATTATGTTACATTAGTCACCATATGGTACATCATTAGTTTCTGATGTAGGCACATTTAAAGTTTAAGTTTCCTAATTTCTAACAGTTTATTAGCAAATTTCAAGGTTTAAGATTTATGAAATTAATGCAACTGAGTTTCTTTTAAATTATTTTAGAAGATACATATTTAGGATTATTCTCAGTGTATTTTCCTATAAAAGACTTTAAGGATTACTCTTCATTTTTTCAAAAAGGGAACTGATCCCCAAAGGACAAGTGGTAGGCATACAGCAAAATTTCCATTACCAAAAAGCTCAGAACTAAGTTTAATGATAAAGGGTAGTAGTCACATGAACCTAAGATAATTATCTCTCTTGTGTATGACTGGACTATTCTAAATAAACAGATTTAATGGGGGTATAATTGACATACAGTAAACAGCACAGAATTTAAAGCATACAATCTGTAAGTGTTGATATGTGTGTACACCTATGAAACTATCACTATAATCAAAATAATGAACATAGAAGTTGCCCACAAGTTTCTCTTTTGTAATCCCTCCCTCCTGCCCTACTTCCACAACACTGATCTGTCACTATAAATCTGTTTGCATTTCCTAGAATTGTATATAAATATAATAATGCAGTATGTGCTTTTTTTTAGTCTGGATTATTTCAGTTAACACAATTATTTTGAGATTCATCCATCTTGTTAAATGTAGCAATAGCTCATTCTTTTTACTGCTGAGTAGTATTCCATTATATGGATATAAACAGTCCAGTCACTTGTTGAAGGCTATTTGGGTTGTTTGCAGTTTAGGCGCTATTCCAGATAAAGCTGCTATGAACATTCAATTATGCATCTTTGCATGCCCATATATTTCCTTCTTGAGTAAATACCAAGACATGGAGTGGCTGAATTATAGTAAGTGTAGATTTAACTTTATTAGTTCATTGTTTAGCTCTTTTTTAAAAATAATTTTTAGGATAACTTTAGATTTACAGAAAAATTGCGAAGATAAGGTCTTGGTTTGCTGGGGCTGTTATAACAAAAATTCCACAGACTAAGTGGCTTAAACAACAAATATTTATTTCTTATGGTCCTGGAGACTGGAAATTCCAAGACCAAGGCGCCAGCAGATTTAGTGCTTGATGCGGGCCTACTTCCTCATTCATAGATGGTCATCTTCTTGCTATACCTTCACATGTCCTCACATGATGGAAAAGGTGAGAAAGCTCTCCAGAGTTTCTTTTGTAAGGACACTAATCCCATTCATTAGGGCTCCTCTCTCATGAACTAATCACCTCCCAAAAAGCCCCACCTTTCAATGCCATCACACTAAAAGTTAAAATTTCAATATATGAATGTTTGTTTTGGGAGAAGCTACAAATATTGAATCTACAGCAAATAGTATAGAGAGTTCCTACATACCCCATACTTAGTTTTCCCTGTTATTTTTCTTCAGTTTTCCCAGATTCATTGTTTATGCACCACACTCAGTGTTCCATGCAATAAGTGCCCTTCTTCATACCCACCACCAGGCTCACCTATCCCCCCATGCCCCTCCCCTCTAAAACCCCTAGTTTGTTTCTCAGAGTCCACAGTCTCTCATGGTTGGTCTCCCCCTCCGATTTCCCCCATTCACTTTTCCTTTCCTTCTTCTAATGTCCTCCGTGTTATTCCTTATGCTCCAAAAGTAAGTGAAACCATA
This sequence comes from Enhydra lutris kenyoni, assembly GCF_002288905.1. NCBI lineage: Eukaryota > Metazoa > Chordata > Mammalia > Carnivora > Mustelidae > Enhydra > Enhydra lutris. The sequence goes on along the minus strand of NW_019154167.1, from coordinate 3,047,382 downwards.
TGATAATTGACTTTCTCTGCTTGACTTATTTCACTCTTATTAATACCTTAAGTTACTATGGTACATTTATTACAATTAGTGAACCAAAATTGATATGTTATCATTAACTGAAGTCCATATTTTATTCAAATTTCATTAGCTTTTTCCTACTGTTTTTTTTTTCCTCTAGGATTATTTAACTTTTTAAGAATCTGCCAAACTATATTCCAAAGTGGTTATACCATTTTATAAAAGAAAAGCTAGGCACTACAGCCAGTCTCTAGCAGCAAATGGTTAGAATGGTGAGAGACAAACCATACATATATGAAATTGTTCAGTAGTCTAAGCTACTTTATTAGGTGCAAATGAACCAACATTTAGTACCATAGAAAGTCAACATTTCAGGACTTGCAAAATGTCATTGTTGATTTGATTTTGTTACATCCTCTTTCTCCACTCTCCCCAACCCTCCCCACAGAAAAAGATACATACCTATATTTGCAGTGGAGGAAAGTAACATGGAACTTGTTTAGAAAATTTTATAAAAACCCTTCTAGTTAACTAGAGATATCCTCAGAGAAGTGTAAACAAAGAAGCAGGGATTCCTAGCCAAGATAAACACATAGTCAGCCATTTTGTAATATTAATTATATGATCTTGATCTATTTGAGAGCTTGTGTGGGTGAAGGAATTCCTTCAGGATATAGCCATTTATGCTAACATAGGAGTTACTTACTACATTCTGTCTTCTAGCCTTCAAAGCCAATGTCTTCAAAAGAAAATATATAGGATTTTTACACAGCATGGCAGATTGGAACAAATCTGGTAGTTTCATTTTATCACTAGTTCAAATAAGAGAAGATCTGCATTCTTTCGTAGCCCACACATTTTCCCCAAAGAGAACAGTTCTTATGGTAGAATGCTGAAGATGTTAAGTTGAGGATTCCTCTGGAAAGCATTTCTGGAAAGAAAATTTCCTTCTGGACGCATGGCTCTCCCTCAGGGTATTGCATTTGCTTCATATTTTAATTGAATAGTAGATCTTATGTTGTGCATGTACCACCCCATAGATCTAAGAAGTGGAGATATAAATAAATTGCTCCCAAGCAGGTGACTTGTGGAGAACCTGCCACAGAGGCACTGTATCTGGCAGGAGGATGGGCCACACTGCTTATGTTCTCAGTTTCCTGGGCAGTGGCTCGATCTTAGAAATACATGTTGCAACTTTTTTTCCTCTTACTATTGTCCCTGAAGAATAGAGAACTTCGGGGGAGGGGAGAACCTACCCAGGGAAAAAGCTTGGAGATTTACCAAAGGCTTGATGAAATTATGCCACTCAGACTACAGTAAATGCAATTTCTGTACAAAGCAGTCCCCCTGCAGCTTGCTTGAGTAGCATATTTGATCAAATCCTGAGGAGGGTTTTGGAATTGTCATTTGTTTTTCTCTCTGGGTTGCTTTTTTTTTTCACCCCCTCTGGAGTACTTTGAGCACAGTGGCTTCTTGCATCTCCTGACTTGCAACCTATTGTCAAAGCACTCAGACTCCACTCTGAGCATACAGATTCTCCTTTATAGCCCTTTAGCAGAAATCAGCATAGCCCACCCCCTTCCCCGCCCAGTTCTCTGATGTTGCCAAGAGACTGAACCTGAAGGAAATCTGAATCCAAATGTTGTATTCATTCACAACTGCCATCGTATCCCATACAACTGCATTCCAGATTTTCCAATGACTCCAGAAGATGTCATGTGTAGGAATATTAAAGGAAATTGGTATGTGTAGTTGCATAAGCTGCAATTGTGCAAGTTTAGGTTTTTTTTTTTTCTTTTCCCTACCAGTTTAAAGTCATTACAATAAGCTGCTCTCTATAGGCTCTACCATGTCTATTCAGAGAAGTCAAATAATCATTGGGAAGAGATCCACTGGAAATCATCATTCGGAAAGGACATCCTAATTTCTATCCCTCTGTTAAATACTAATGGGAAAAGTTTGCAAAGTGGCATAAGAGAGTTCATGAAAAGGAGTAGCAGTCATTGGGTGTGAAGATTCTCAAAATGGCAATCCAGTTCCATGGCTTTACAGAACTTCCTTTTAATTAATATTACCAGAGTCTTGAGAATTAAAATAATAATAATTTGCTAGTGAGGTATGTATTCCACATTGCTAATAAAAAATGTCAGAGAAATTGAACTCATCCCATTAAACAGCAACAATAAAAATAGTTTCTAAGCTTGCCTGAAGGATTATTAATTGCATTTGATTGTAAAAGGAGACTACATGAATTTCAACGCAATTGCTTTGCCTGACTGGAGAGTAATTTTTTATTATAAATTTCACTTTAAAATCTTTCTATTAACATCTGATGTTTTTCCCCCCTTAGGCAATACCACAAAATGTTTACCAAATGTTGATAATTCTTGAGCTGAAAAACATATTCAATTTATCTTGAGGTTTTTCAAACAAGCTTCATAAAATACAAATCATTTTATTTACTTTCAATTCCTGAAGGACTACAAGTTGTGTATGGACTTTGTTTGGTTTCAGTCTTACTTCCACCACTTTCTAGCCTTCTGTTTCCATCTCTTTACCTTAACATGCTTTCATTGAATAAGTAAAATGCTCTTAACAAAGAAGGGAATATGGTACAGGTATGAAAAGATTTTATTCTTGAAATAAAGTGAGCCTATATTAAAGACTCCAAGTAACCTTTCAATAACTAATCAATTAAAAAATACAGAGCTGTGAGTATGTAGTTTGTCCCCCAGGTATAAACTACTGAAGTCCTAGGCAGCCCAAGGCAAATGATATGTTCTGTTTTGGCAACTTTCCACCATAATTTTTCAGTGCCTTGAAACACCCCATCTACTCTGGCCTTCCTCAGATTGAGCTAATACACACACACACACACACACACACACACGCACGCACCATCTCTTCTTTTCCTCCATTCTCAGCTCATCTCATTGGAAGAAGGAACACTGATCAATCAATTTGCCTTTGATTTAAATAAGTTTCAAATCTTATGACCTATATGTGAATGTAGATTTTATAAGTCATGAGTGGGCTTCAGTGGAAAAGTAAGCTTTATAAGCAGCATAGTTTTACCTAAGAGAAGTCTTAATTGCCAGTTACCTGAAGGATGAATTTTGGAGGAGTGATGACTCTACTCTTCACATTCTAGTTCCATAGTGAATCTTAGCCTTGACCTATGCATAAAATATTTAAAGCCTACCTAACACATACTTGTGTCTCTTTTTATACTGAGCAGGCTCCAGACACCCAGTATCAAATATAAAATAAGCTACTTTAGACAAGAATCTATAATTAGCAAATAATAATAATAATAATAATGATAATAATAATAAATCCTCTTCATGCTTTTTAACTCCACACTAAAGTGCAAAAGCATTGTGGCATCCTTAATTACACTGGGATTTTCATGATAGCCATCTGAGATAAATAGTATCAGTTTATTTTACAGAATTAAAAAAATGGGTTTAGAGACTGAGGAAGAGCTGTCCTGGGGCATTTTGCTCACAGTTCCAGTGAAGCTAAACTAAATTCATCAAAACACAACTATTAGTAATCCTCAGTTGCCCAGAATGGTTTGTTGTACACCACATTTAGGGTGTAGAGTCAAAACTTGCCCAGGACTGAAAGAGTGAAAATCAGTCTGGACTGAGAATAAGCAGCCCTGCTATTAATCAACCTGGGAGAGCAGACAGATAAAGCCAGCTGCAAAGTTAACAGAAACACTGTTTCTCCCAAGGTCATGCAGAAACTGTAAATGCCATAACAACTCCCACCTCCTTTGAGTGACTACTGCTTTCTTAGGTGATATCTCAGACCTACTTTGCTATTTTCATATATTACTGGGAATACCCTATTGCTAAGCCATCCTTGCCTCATGACAGTTTTCACCACCTAGTCAATCCTGTCTTCTCTCAATCCAGCCTTAAAGATCCCAACCGATCCAGAATTTATCAGGGCTTCCCTAGACTCTACTCAGAATCTTTCAGTGTAAATCCAAACATTACAAAAGATGCTTTCTTCCTACCTTCATTTGAGGAATGACCCACAGTTACTCTGAAGTGTCCCACCCTCAATGCATTCATTCAATAAATCTGATTTTGTCAGACTATAGGTTTGATCCTGGTCACAAATAAGGCTTTAACAGGTACTTTAAAAATGACATTAAAAGAAAGAATTTGTGGGGCGCCTGGGTGGCTCAGTTTAAGCCTCTGCCTTCGGCTCAGGTCATGATCTCAGGGTCCTGGGATCGAGCCCCGCATCGGGCTCTGCTCATCGGGGAGCCTGCTTCCCCCTCTCTTCTCTGCCTGCCTCTCTGCCTACTTATGAGCTCCATCTCTCTCTCTCTCTGTCAAATAAATTCTTAAAAAAGAAATAAATAAAAAAATAAAGAATTTGTTTTAAAAACATACTCTTATTCTTTATATTCTCAATCATCATTCCTTGGCAATGATTACTCATACTCATAATAATAACAACCCAGAGACTGTGCAAGATACCCAGACATCACAAGAGGGTTCAATTTGGTTTAAGGGACTATTTAGGATGAAAAGTAATTGGGATTAGATACTTTATTTTATTTATTTTATGTATTTTATTTTATTTTATTTTGGGGGAATCAAATCTCTTCACTTTATTTCATGCCAGATTTTAAAAAAATTTCTAGCTTTGTTGAGGTATAAATATAAATATTGTGTGTATTTAATTTATACAACATAATGTTTTGGTATATGTATACATTGTGAATCAAGCCAAACCATAATCAAGCTAATTAACTTATCTACCACCATAAATAGTTACAATTTTTTGAGTGTGTATGGTGAAAGCACTTGAGATTTACTCTCCCAGCACATCTCAAGTATACAGTACATTTATTACTAACTATAGTCATCATGCTGTATATTAGGTCTCTAGAATTTATTCCTTATATAACTGAATGACCAGCATTTACCTATTTCTTCCTCCAGCTCCTGGAGACCTTCATTCTATTCTGTTGCTATGAGTTTGGCATTTTTAGATTCCACATATAAGTGATATCATATCATATATTTCATTTTCTGACTTATTTCACTTTGCGTAATATTCTTCAGGTTCCCCTATGTTGTTGCAAATGGCAAGGTTTCCTTATTTTTTAAGGCAGAATAATATTTTATTGTATATGTAAACAACATTTTTTAAACCATTATTCCATTGATGGACACAGGTTGTTTCCATATCTTGGCTATTATATAATGCTTCAATGAACATGAGAGTGAAAATATCTGAGATTTTCCTTTGCATATATACCCAGAAGTGGAATTGCTGGGTCATATGGTAATTCTATTTTTATTTTTTGAGGAATATCTGGATTGTTGTCCACAGCAACAGACAGTATACAGGTTTCCCTTTTATCCATATCTTGGTTAACAATTTTTACCTTTTGTCTTTCTGATAATAGCCATTCTAATAGGTGGAAGATGATATCTCATTGTGATTTTGATTTGCATTTCCCTGATGATAGTGAAGTTGAGCAACTTTCTATATACCCATTGGCCATTCATAGGTCTTCTTTGGAGAAATATTTATTCAGGTCCTTTGCCCACTTTTAATAAGGTTATTTGTTCTGTTTTGTTTTTATATTGAGTTGTAAGAGTTCCTTATATGTTTTGGATTTTAACCCCTTATCAGATACATAGTTTGCGAATATTTTCTCCTATTCCTTAAGTTACCTTTCCTCTCTCTTTTTTTTCTTTTTTCTTCCAGAGAAAGAGTGGCAGATGGGGGGAGGCCAGGAGGGGAAAGAAGGGAGGGATAGATTTTTAAGCAGGCTCCACGTGCAGTGCATAGCCCAACATGGGGCTCGATCTCACAACCATAAGATCATGACCTGAGCTGAAATCAGGAGTTAGATGCTTAACCAACTGAGCCACCCAGGCGACCCTTCCACTCTCTTTTTTTTTCTTTTTAAAGATTTTATTTATTTATTTGAAAGAGAGAGATCACAAGTAGGCGGAGAGGCAGGCAGAGAAGAGAGGAAGGGAAGCAGACTCCCTGCTGATCAGAGAGCCCGATGCGGGGCTCAATCCCAGGACCCTGGGATCATGACTTGAGCCGAAGGCAGAGGCTTTAACCCACTGAGCCACCCAGGTGCCCCTCCACTCTCTTTTTTGATAGAAATATGATTGACATACATTAAATTAGTTTCAGATGTACAACATAATGATTTTATATTTGTATATATTGCAAAATGATCACCACAACAAGTCTAGATACATTTGTCACCACACATAGTTACAGATTTTTTTCTTATAATGAGCAATTTTAAGATTTATGCTATTAACAACTTTCAAATATATAATGCAGTACTGCTAACTATGGTTGTCATGCTGTACAATTCATCCCCATCACTTATGTATTTTGTAATTGGAAATTTGTATCTTTTAATTCCCTTCACCCATTTTGCCCACACTTCAATCCCCTGCCTCTCCACCAATTTGGTGTTTGTATCTATGAGCTTGTGGGGTTTTCTCCTTTTTTGAGATTCCACATGTAAGTGAGACCATATGGTATTTTAGCTTTTTAGTTTGGTGCATTTATCATTCTTTTTTCTTTCTTTTTCTTTCCTTGCCTGTGCTTTTGGTATGATATATTTAAAAAATCATTGCCTAGACCAATGTCAGAAAATTTTCCCTAAGTTTTCTTCTAGTAGTTTTATGGCTTCAGATTTTATGTTTGTATTTAATCCTTTTTGGATTGATTTTTGTATACAATATGAGATAAGGGTCCAGTTTTATTCTTCTATATGTAGATATAAAGTTTTTCCAATACTACTTACTGAAGAGACCATCCTTTCCCCACTGTGTATCTTTGACATGCTTTCTGAAGATCTGTTGACTATAGGTTGTGGATTTATTTCTCAGTGCTCTATACTGTTTTGTCTGTATATCTATTTTTATACTAAATCATACTGTTTTGGTAACTGTAGCTTTATGATATAATTTGAAATAAGGAAGTGTGATCCCTCCAGCTTTGTTCTTACTGTTCAAGATTGTTTTAGCTATTTGGGGTCTTTCGTGGTTCTGTATATCTTAAGATACTTTTACTATTTCTATAAAAAAATGCCATTAGGATTTTGATAAGGGTTACACTGAATCTATAGATCACTCTGGATTGTTTATACATTTTAACAATATTAATTCTTCCAGTATATGAATACAGGATGTCTTTCCATTTATCTGTGTTTTCTTTAATTTCTTTCATCAACATTTTATAATTTTCCCTATACACATCATTCACCTCTTTGGTTAAGTTTATTACTAAGTACTTTATTATTTTTGTTGCCAACGGATGGCATTATTTTCTTAATTTCCTTTTTGTGGCTGCTCTGGTTTTAATTGAGCATTTTATGGGCTTTTATTTTCTCTTCTCTCTCTTAGTATATCAGTTGTACTCTTAAAAAATTTTAGTGGTAGGCCTACAGTTTGCAATATACATTTACAATTAACCTAAATCCACTTATAAATAATACTATACTTATTCACATGTAGTGCAAGTACCTTGTAACTGTCATTAATTTCACTTATCCACAAACTATAATCACCAAATACATCAATGGTATTGTTTTTCACATTTTAACTTCGTTAAAAATGATTCACAAATATAATTGTATTATTTAAAGTGTACAAGTGATGATTTGATATGCATATACCTTGTAGAATGATTACCAGATCAAGAAAATTAACACATCCATCAGCTCACACAGTTAACATAATTAAATCTTTTTTTAAATGTGGTAAGAAAGTCTAAGATCTACTGTCAGCTACTTTCACATATGCAATATCATGTTATTAAGTATAGTCCCCACCATGCTATATAATAGATCCTTAGAACTTGTTTTTCCTATAACAGTTATTATTGTTCTAAGCAAACTGTGACAGGTTAGATAAATCATGAATAGAAGAAATAAAATACTTTATCTTCATTTATTTCTTAACACTTCTTTCATTATATAGATCCAAATTTCTGACCTGTATCATTTTCAGTTTTTCTGAAGAACTTTTAACACTGCTTGCAAGACAGGTTTACTGGCAAAAGTTCCCTCAGTTTTTATTTGTCTGAGAAACTCTATTTCTCCTTCACATTTGATGAATAATTTAGATAGATACACAATTTTAGGTCAGTGTTTGTTTTTTTTCAACACTTTTAATATTTCACTCTACTCTTGCTTGCATGGTTTCTAAAGATAAATCTGATATTTTTCTTATTCTTGTTCTTGTATAGGTACTTTTATTTCCTCTGGATCATTTCAAAAATTTCTCTTTGTTTTGATTCCCTGCAGTAAGAATATGAAATATCAAGGTGTCCATTTTTAGTATTAATTCTTAGTATTCTCTGAGCTTCCTATAATCTGTGGTTTGGAGTCTTTCATTAACTTTGGAAAATTCTCAACTCTAATACTTTATATATTTCTAATTATTCCTTTCTTCTCATTTTGGTATTTGAATTACATGTATCTTGCTCTTTTTGTAATTATCCTTTGGGAATTTCATATTTTATTCCATTTTTTTCAGGCCTTTTCCTCTTTACATTTTAGTTTAAGAGATTTCTATCAATATATCTTCAAGATCACCAACTTTTTACACTTCTGTCCGTCTATTGGTGAGCCCATGAAAAGCACTCTCTATTTCTATTACTATTACTGTGTTTTTATTTCTAGCATTTTCTTTTGATTCTTTCTTAGAGTTTCCATCTCTCTGTTTACATTACCCATCTGCTGATATATATTGTTCATTTTTCCCATTGGATTCCTTAACTTATTAAACATAGTTATTTTGCATTCCCAGTTTGATCATTCCAAAATATCTGCCATATCTGAATATGGTTCTGATGTGTGCTCTGTCCCTTCAGACTGTGTTCTTTGGGTTTTTGTTTCTTTGGGTTTTTTTGGTGGTGGGGGGCAGTGTTAGGCTTTTTTCTTTTTTTCACTTTTCAACTTTTTTTTGGTAACTTTTTGTTGTTTTTGAAAACCACATATTATGTATCAGGTAAGAGGAACTGAGGTAAATGCTTTTAGTGTGAGATTTTATGTTTATGTTGTTAGGCTGGGTTTAGTGTTTGCTATAGTTGTAGGTGTAAGAGACTAAAATTTCCTATAATGTACTCGTTTATGTCTCCACTGTTTTCTTTGTGTTTTCCTAGAGACTGCTTCTTAAATAGGGTCTGAGCTTTGCAGTTCTTTCAGCTGAAAGCCCTTGTTATCATACAGGAGCCTGATTGATGTGGTGGTAAGCATTCTATAATCCTATGATAAAGTCTCGGTCTTTTAGTGAGCCTGTGCCTCTGAACTATGACCTTCACAACTGCTTCTCAGCTTTCTTCCTCTTTTTAAGTGATACAGGAAAGTTTGAGGGGGCTGGAGTTGGGTATTGTATTTCCTTTCCCTCAGGAAGGTTGAGTTTGGTAAAATCCAAGTAGTTTAGGCTCTGATAAAAGAGTTTCCTTTCAGTTCAGGTCTTTACTAAAAAAGAAGGGAGTGCTTTGGGATCATTTCAAGATAGTTGCTTTTTAAAATTCCCCTGACAGAGCATAGGGAAACTTTTCTGTGATCTTCACCCTAAGACCCTGTTAGGGCTCCTAGAATCAAACCTGAAAATGTGGAGTACCCCAAAAGATTGTATCTAATGGAGTTTTTAAACTCTCAGGTTAGTGTGTACTGGCCTTACAGTGACTTATTAGTTATAGTTTGTTTCTATCTGTATTGGCTCCTGCTCCTTGATTTCTGCTCCCAATATAATGTGATTCTCAGTACTGGCCTGTCTCAAACTTTGGGGGCAGGAGTTTGCCCTGTGTTGTCCACTCTCTGATGGATTTAAGAATTGTTGTTTTTAATTTTCTTCAACTGTTTTTCTTTTGTAAGGATGAGAGTGACAACTTGCAAGTTTTTTTAGTATTAGTTTTTAAGAATAGGTCTTGACTAAATTAGTTTTTAAGAATAGGTATTGACTAAATAAAACTTTGGAAGGTGGTGATTTCTGTCACCTGAACTTATTATTTTCTATTTTTTTTCTGGTGTTTGCTATTGCATATAACCTGCCTTCAGTGCTAATCCTTGGAATAAAATGCTTCTGAAGCTACTTCAAGTAGTATATCCCAAAATATACTTCACATAGTATATCCCAAGATCCTCTCATTTGTATCCTCTGTTTCAAAACCAGCCTCTGTAGTGTCTTTCTTTCACATATTCTGCAAAAACCTGTTCCTATCTTCCATCCTCGAAAACATTTCCTTATTCTTTTTGTCTAGGCAGACTCTTCTCAAGTGTTTTCCAGATAATTTAGTCAAAATAGTTTCTCCTATCTTTGAAAGCTGTTGTAAGCATGACTGTACCACTCTTTACATCATTATGTCTATATTTTTTCAACTTTGTAGATCTTGTATCTTGTTTAAATTTTAATGCTTACTGGGAACAGGGACCTGTTTTTGTTTTTGTTTTTAAGGGAGTGAGCACGCACAAGTGAGAGCTGAGGAGGAAGGTCAGAGGGAGAGTGAGAGAGAGAGAGAGAGAATCTTAAGCAAGCTCTGCACCAATCATGAAGCCCAATGCAAGGCTCAATCTTATGACCCTGAGATCAAGACCTGAGCCGAAATAAAAAATCAGGCACTTAACTGACTGAGCCACCCAGGTACCCCAGGGACCTGGTCTTTTAATGTTTATATTTATCTTACACCAAATGTCTAGGCCAGAGCAAAGCACTTCATCAGGAACTGACAAAGAATCATTGGTAGATTGTTATATATCAATATTTGCTAGGAAATTATGATTGCTATACTGAGTGATTTGTAGATATAAACATCAGCTGACTCTAACTCCCAAAAAGCCAGTCACTTCTGGATATTCAAGAGCTGATAATTAAGACACCTCATATATATTAATAGATGGACGACAGATCGTTTTTCAATTCTTCCCTCCAGATTCTTTCTGCAGCCTGTGAAGAGCTGTTTTTGGAAACTGCATTAGAAATGAAAAGGGAAAGTCTTGGTCTGAAAGGACAGGATCAACTTTCGGCCTCATGCCTGGCAGAGGCTGTGACTGCCCTACACATGAAGCTTTAAATCAAGCTTAATTTGTGGTGCTTAAGCAGCTTCTGGCACTAAAGGGGGTTCTTCCATAGCAGGTTCCATGAAACTAAAAGAATTGAGTGTAATGGGATTTACCCAAAGCAGGGAGAAAATGGAGAAAGTAAAATTTAATATAAACCATAAAGATGGTAAATTCCCATTTTTCCCTTGGTTAGATATATGTTGAGAGAAGAAAACTACAACTTTGTCAAGGAAGAAAATAGTTAGAAAGACTACCAATAAAATGGGTTAAGAAAATTCTTACATTTGTTTAAGTCAGTGATGGTACATAAGTGTAAAGGGCAGGAGACTTACTCAAGTTGCAAATGCCAGTATTATCTACTCTCAGATATGTGTATCATTGGGAGGGTACAGAAACAGGGTTAATTTTAAAAGCATGTCTATTTGGAATATAATCTGGGCTTCAGATTTCAGTGTGGGAGACTTAGATTCTAAGAACTCTCCTCCACCAACCCAACTTTAAGCCTTCTTTCTCTCAAAGGGGAACCAGAAGAGATTAAGCCAACCAAATTTTAAATATCAATAAATATCAATATAAATATTTTTGTAGGAGCCAAAATATAAACAATTTTTTGATAATGAAATGTTAATGTCTAATAAAATTCCTTTGTACGTGTACAATGCTATTTACTTTTTAAATTGCTTTAACCCATTTTATCCTCCCAACAAAGTTGAGTAGGGTATTTTTCCCAACTTAAAGGTGAGTTAAATTAAGGCACCATTGACTTAATTACTTTGTAAGGATCCAGCTTAAACTTGTAAATTGGAGGCCTGTATTTAGAACCCGGTTTTTTTCTAAGCATAGTTGTCTTCTCCAAATTTCTGCTAAATGCCCTTAAATCAGAGGGTTCTTTCCTGCATTCATAACCAGGTGTCAAAAAGGATATGAGAATTAACTTCCCCAGTGCTCCAATTTTCTATATTGCTAATATATGTATTTAAGAACCTCACTCCAGAGGTCCCTGGGTGGCTCAATCATTTATGCATCCAACTGGATTATGGGTCCTGGGGTGGAGCCCTGACTCAGGCTCCATGCTCAGCGGGGAGCTGCTTGGAGATCCTCTCTCTCCCTCACCCTTTGCCCCTCCCCCTGCTCTCTCTCTCAAATAAAAGAAATCTTAAAAAAAAAAGAAACTCAGCCCAGAACTTAATGGCATGATTGCCAGCATGTAGAATTGCAAAGGGTGCCTGGGTGGCTCATTCAGTTAAGAGTCTGCCTTGGGCCCAGTATATGATCTCAGGGTCCTGGGAACCAGCCCTGAATTGGGTTCCCTGCTCAGTGGGTAGTCTGCTCCTCCCCCTCCCTCTGCCCCTCCCCCAATCCCCCCACTCATGCTCTCTCTTGCTCCCTTTTTTTCTCAAATAAATAAATAAAAATCTTTTTTTTTTTTTTTTTTTTTAAGGAAGGAAACAGAAAAGTCAGCAAGGTACCCACTTTCACCTCATTCAAGAGGCATCTGGTCATTAGTGACACTATCTCTCGAAGAAATGGGAAGCACACATAGGAAAGGTTCCTGGCAACTCAGTTCCTCTGTAAAGAACATCTATTCCTGGCCGTTAAGGCCCTTTATAACTTCACTTCAGAAAATAAAAGCAGGACTATGAGAAAATGTCACATAGGGCAGGGTTTTCAGTATGGGGAGAGAAAGGAGAAAGAAAAACAGGGAGCAGTATCTGGAAAAGTCAGGGCCATGACAGGGTGCTAGCAATTAGTAGGTTAGGGCACAGAGCACATGCCTGCATTGGACAAATGCAAGAGGAAAGTGAACAGACTTCTCTCATGGATATTTGGGGATAGAAGGCTACTAAACATTTTCAGTTTACTTTTTATAACCATTTTCAAGTCTCATTTCTTTATCTTCTTATCCCGTTATTAAAACTCAAACTTCTAACACAAACACTACACCTATCGATTATTTTCCCTTTATAGCATGGTGCAAAAATCTAATTTGTTTTCGTACATTCAGCTTAGAACATGGAGCCCAATGTTTCCTCATTTTTGCCACATAAATCATGCTGGCTTCATTTACCAAAGCTTACTGGCATGGTAATATTTCTTTTTGCTGAATGAATTCCTCAGTTGTTTCATTTTCCATCTGATCTTCATATCAAGAGTCACTTTTTGTGTTTTCTTATTGAAGGCTCCATACATTCCACCCAGTTAAGATTCTCCATGCCCACTGGAGACCTTGTGAACTATATAATCATCTATATTTTTGCATGGCTGCTCTCTCCCCAAGTCAAACCAGTTCAACCAAGAATACTGTCTTTATTTCAGGCTCCTCAAAGAGCATCTTGGAGAAAAAGAAGTGGAATTGACACTCATCTTTGATTCAGTGGTGGAAGCCGACCTGGCAAATTATACCTGCCATGTGGAAAACCGAAATGGACGGAAACATGCCAGTGTTCTGCTGCGTAAAAAGGGTATTTATTTTTATAAGTATTACTATGGTTTGTTTAGCTACCAAGTAACTATTGAAGTTAAGTATGCTTCCTGGCCTTATTTTATCATTAGGCATGAACTTCTATTAAACATTTTGTCTTTTTAAGGAAAAATATCTCTTTTGCTATGGATATTAGCATAAAATGCCTATAATCTTCTATCCATTAGGAAGTAGATAAAAAATGAAATATTGTTATGTATTAAATTTAGTGAGATAAAATGTGCCTTGGTTATAAGTGTTATATAAAATTTGATAGGCATTAACATTTAAATTTTTCTCTCTACTTCACCATTTCATATTCCTTAAATGAGAAACTAGGGATTTTATTATTGGATAAGAAACAAAGTCACTTTTTTATTCCCTGGCTAAAATATAAATAAAAATAGTGAAGAGATATCATAATATTCTTGTAATTGTTATAATAAAGATTATAAACAATATTTCATGATATGATCTGGTGGTGTTAAGAGGCCTCTGAGAGGTGCATATCCTTTAAAATATTTTGACACTTATGGAAATCTCTCTCTAAATTTGGTTCCAGACAGGGTGGAAATTGTATATAATGAACAAGGAAAAGAAACTAAATTTACAAATAAAGGAGATAAAAGCAGATATAGGAACAATAATCCCAGCAGCTGGAGCTGCTTCTGAGATTGGCTCTTACCCTGCCACAACTCTTGATTACTGCAAAAAGCTAAATAGTTCTGTATTTGTGTATCTGGCAAAGGTTTTGTAAATGTAACAGAACAAATGTTCTCAATCAGTGTTCTTGTTGTCTAGACTATAGAGCAATAGAACAGATTCAGTCAACAAGGTCACTAGTTGTACCTCTTAACCAAGATGGAGTTTCTATTTTCCAGCCAACCCTAATACTTGACCTTGACCAGCCATTCTAGGGAAAGCAGGAAAATGTCATTATTCTGAAAATAATGCTTTTATCTCTCTCGTACCATTTCTTACTCAGTTGGATTTGATTCCATCTTAAAATAATGGAGTTTTTAAATATAAAGGAATCTAATATGGAAAGTGAAATCAGGAGACTCTGGTTGAAGAGATCCTGGTTCCGCCACTGATTCAACTACTTGGTTCAGCAGGACTAACTTGTCTGATAAAGCATCCTGAACCTCAGTTTTCTTATCTGTAAAACATGGATAATAATATCTACCTTGTAGAGACATTTTGAGGCTCAAATGATAATGATGTAGTGTGAAATATGCCACACTCAGTGTTTGCTATTATGCAGAACTTGAATAACTTCTCCTGTGCACTAGGCAACCGCATAGTCCACCTACATAAAGGGCAGACATTCATCATGTCCAGATACCTTATAGCAAAGATCACTTTGTTCCTGATCATTCCAGTCTTATTTTAGGCTCAGAGATCATCCAAGCCAAGGTCTGTAGTACCTCTGTATCCTCAGCAACTTGGGCAATGTCTGACCACTAATAGGTACTTAGAACCCATCTGGTTAATGAATGTTATCTTTTATTATTGAAGATTCTGTATAGCAAGTATTGTGCTAAGTAATAGGAAATACAGTGATGAATTAGACATCTTCAAGGCTGTGTGGGGCGTGGGGCTTATAATCTTCAGAGTAGTGAGAGTGCAAAGAAAGACAAACATTAAGCAAAAAATTGCCCAACAAATACATAGTGTTCCTGCTATGAGGAAAAAAAATGGTGGTGGTGGGTTTCCTATCATTCAGTCAGCAGAGATAGGAATAGCCTTGAGTTTAAAAATAAATCCATTTCTCTTTAATAAGGAAAGAAACCACTAGCAACCCTTAAAATTTCTAATCATCTGACAGTAGAAACCAAAGCACAATGTATAACTGCCACTTCCTTCTGCAAGGAAACGTGTCTAAAGCATGCATAACTGAGATTATTAATTCCCATCTTTCTCATCTCCAAATATTAGAGTGCTGCAGGGTTCAGGTCCCCTCCTCTCACTTACTCCCTAGATGATTTCATTCCATCTCCATCTCATGGGCTTACTTACATATATGCTGACAACTCCCGAATTTATATCTGTAGCCTGCCTAATCTTCTTGCCTAAACTCCAGAGTTATATTCTTAACTGCTTATTCAACAACTATTAAAAAACTCCACTAGTAGACATATCTAGTAGGCATATCAATCTTCCCTTGTCCCAAATAATAATTCTGATTTCTCCTTCCTGTAAACCTGATCCTTCAGTTGCCTTCTCCATCTCCATCACCATCCTTCCAGTTGCTCAGGCCAAAATCCTGGGAGTCAGTCTAGTCCTCCAGCAAATCCCATGGCTCTGTTTTCAAAACATGTCCAGATTCTGATGACTTTTCTCACCTTAATTGTTACCACCCTAGTCTGAGCCACCAACATCAGTTGTTTGGCTCATGGCAGTGGCCTCCTAATGATCTTCCTGCTTCTTCCTTGTCCCCTTATAGTCTATTCTCATTACAGTAGCCAGAATGATCCTTTTAATATGTAAGTCAGATCATATCCCTTTAATCATATCCCTCCAATTATAGAACCTTCTCTCTTACACTCAGAATGAAATCCCAAATCTATGCCATGGCCTAATGCATAACATAATCTTTTGTGATATCTGATCTCATTTTCTACTACAATCTGCCTATCTGTCTTAAATAGCACAAACACTAGCTTCCTTTCTATTTCTTGTGCTCACCAAGCACAGTCCTGGCTGATGGTCTTTGCATTTGCTATTTCCAGGGCCTGGAACAATCTCCCCACTGTTCCGATGACTCACTTACTCTTTTCATATAGGTCTCGGCTTAAATATTACCTAATCAATACCTTTCCCTGGCCACACTATATAAAGTAATACTACCCAACACTCCCTTTGTTTTTGCTTTTTGTTTTGTTTTCTGTTGTTTAGAATTGTGAAATTGTAATACAGGTTTTTTTAAGATTTTATTTATTTGACACAGAGAGGGAGATCACAAGTAGGCAGAGAGGCAGGCAGAGAGGGGGAGGCAGACTCCCCGCCAAGCAGGGAGCCCAATGTGGGGCTTGACCCCAGGACCCTGAGATCATGACTTGAGCTGAAGGCAGAAGCTTAACGACTGAGCTGCCCAGTCACCCCTGTAATACAGTTTAAATCAGTGTGCCAGGTCCATTTCATCTCCTTCACTGCCAGATCTGGGGGCAGGGACTGCTTCATTTTCTCAGCATTCTCTTTGTGATAACCAAGATATCAAGATATCTGCTCTTTCTCTGTTTAAAAATTTTTAACTTTACTGGGGTGAAATTGACAAAATTGTAAGATATTTAAAGTAACAACATGGTGATTTGATACACATATACACTGTGAATGGGTATCCCTTGTTGAATTAATTAACACATCCATTACTGCACCTATATACCTTCTTCTTCTTCGTGTCCTTTTTATTTATTTATTTATTTATTTATTTATTTATTTTTGGGTCAGAATATGTAAGTTCACCCTCTTAACAAATTTCAATTACACAATACTATGTTATCAACTATAGTCACCATTTTATACATTAGATCCTCAGATCTTATTCATTTTACAACTAAAACTTTGTACCCTTTTACCAGTTTCTCCCTATTATCTCCCATATTCCCAGCCCCTGACAATCATTTTCTTACTCTCTTTTTCTATGACTTCAGGGTTTTTTTTTAGACATAGATAAACATATAAGTGATAACATGCAGTATAATATTTACCTTTCTCTCTCTGGCTTACTTTACTTAACAGAATTCCCTCCAGTTTCATCCATGTTTTAGTAAATGAAAGGATTTTCTTCTTTTTCAAGGTGAAATAATATTCAAATATATATATGTGTGTGTGTGTATATATAGGCACACATATGTGTGTGTGTTGTATTTTCTTGATCTAATCATTTATTGAACTATCCATCACTTTCTTTTTTTTCTCTTGCTTGGCCTTATTTCTGTTTATTGTATTTATTATGCATTTGTTTTCTTCTTTTTTATTTATTTAAATCCAATTAGCCAAGATATAATACATCATTAGTTTCTGATGTAGTGTTCAATGATTCATCAGTTGCTTATAACACCCAGTGTTAATCACATCATATGCCCTTCTTAATGCCCATCATGGAGATGTGTTGGGGGATGCGGTATTTTTTTGCTTATCTCTCCCGCCTCACTACAATATAAACTCCATGAGAATGGGGACTTTTCCCACCTTATTTACACTATATCCTTAGGGCATAGAATATAGTAGGTGCTCAAAAATATTTGTTTGGTGAAAATCTTTCTCCTAGAGGGCCAGAGCAATAGGCTGGAAATAGGTAATAGGGATTGGTAAAGACAGGATGTACCTGTGATTTTCTCTTGACTAGTGTCTGCCTTGGGCTACCTAAATGCATTTCTCTTTTTAAAGAAATTCAGTTTCCAGATTGGGGATTGAAAACTTAAATACCTCAGGGGCCAGGCAGATAGTGAACTTTTTTTTTAAGAGGCTGGATATTAGGGGGAAAAAAGCACACAGGCTAGAGAAAACATGCTTCACCTTAAAGGGGCAATCACTACTCTTTTCTAGAAGATTATTGCCATGCTTGTTGAAATGTAAACCCAGGAATATGAGAACTTCTGAATTTTCAAGTTAAGTTGAAACACTAAGCATGCAATCTTTTGATTTTTTAAATATTAGCATTCATGTTTTGGAAATATTATATAGAACAACAAAACCTTTGGGGGGAACATGGTATACCAGTGTGCACTGTCTGCTTTAAGTAGCAGTTGAATTTTTTCACTATGCTTTGCAAAAGGATGCAGTTCATCTTCCCTTATTCCATTTTCTTTAGGAGAGCTCAACAATATGGCAGAGCTCCAGAAAAGAGTGAGAAGCCTTATGGTTCTGCTCCAATGTTTTTAATCAGACTACGCTCTGGCTTGTCTAGAAAAACTTCAGATGTTTCCTTTGGAATTGAACCTTTCAAACTTTATCACAGCATAGCCTGGCCTCAGTGGCTGCAGTGTTTCCACCTGGAATATGAGTATGGCTTTTTTTATGGAACAGTAACTTACTGATGAGCTGTAAGTCAGATGTTGAAAATGCCCTAAGTGATAATTATGGAGAAGAAACATTTTTTAAAAAGTTTTTATTTATTTATCTGACATAGAGAGAGAGAGAGAGAGAGAGATCACAAGCAGGCAGAGAGGCAGGCAGAGAGAGGGAGGGACGCAGGCTCCCCGCTGAGCAGAGAGCCCAATGACGTGGGGCTCGATCCCAGGACCCTGAGATCATGACCTGAGCCGAAGGAAGAGGCCCAACCCACTGAGCCACCCAGGTGCCTCGGAGAAGAAACATTTGATGAATCCTTTCATACAATGAAAAAGCCTTTCATAAGATGAAAACTCATGTCTAATATATCCAGTTAACACGGACAGGCTTTCTCAGAGCAAACGCCCCTTCCAATTCATCTTTTACCTGCACCTACCACTTGCTCACTCCCTGATGAACTATTATCAACAATTACAACTAACATTTTAGTAAGAAGTCCATCCCATTTGTATGTGTGTGTGAACGAGACTGAATTTATGCTAAGGAAATTATGATAATTGTTTCTTATCTGCACATATTGCCTTTCCCACAAACAAATCTTATCACTGAATCTCTCTGTTCATTCCCAGTGCTACTGCCCCATGCTGAACCCCCAATCTGTACAGGAAACCCTCAGGTGGGATCTCCTAATCTGCTTCCCAACTTATGAGATAACTCAAAACATTTCCAGTCTTCCCTCTCTCTAGTCCCTTGGCTTCAGCTGCTACATTGCCCATTCTATAATGTCCGATCCCCATTCAAACTGAAGAGATAGTTGGGTTCAAACTAAGAAGGTTAAAAAGAATTACACTTTTACTTTGAGTGCCTACAAAAAGTTACAATCCCATAAATTGCTATTCTGGATATAGCTATCTTTGTGATGTGTATATAAGACACAGTCCAGATAAAATGACTTTCACCTTCTCAGGAAATGTCCCTAGAAGTATAGATCCTGCTGAGATAGGAAATGGCAGTTGAAAAGAGAAGACAAAAGAAAAGCCAGGTGTCATGTGGGTGATGGCAATTCTGCCCTCTGATTATAAGATGCATGTTTCCTTTTTAATGTCTCTGCTGGGCTGAATGAAAGAATACTGGTTGAGTCTCAGGACTAGGTACACAGTTTTCAACGTAAACAGCCATCATTAGGTAATATCTTTCAAAGACATTTTTATAAAATGGACCCCCAAACCACAAAGGTACTTTTCACACCATGATTTTCTTCCATAAATTTACTGCTGAATAAAGGTTTCTGCTACTTGGGAGCACAAATTGTTCCTACTACTGAAGTTTCTCATCTACCTAATAGCAACTCTACTCTGTAAATAGCATAGAACTTGCTGAAAAAATTCCCATTTGGTGACTTTGAAAGCAGTTGAATTCTATTCTGACCAGAAAGAGAGACAGACAGAAATATAGGAAAGAGTAAGAGTAAAAAATATTTACAACAGTAAATGAACATTTACAGCAGAAAAAACCATGTTGAATCAAGACAATCAATGTCCTAATACCAAAGAGAAGTCAGTTTCTAGAGTAACAAAAAGTCATTGCTCTGTCAATTTAACACTGGCTGTTAAGAATGCATAATTGTTGTAAGATGGTGAGAAAACAAGCAAAGATTTTGATATTGTAGCCCCACACAGGTCTCATAAACAAGCCTGTCTTGCCACCCATATATAGGTACACAGTGGCTCCTGGGGAGCTACATTCTATATAGAGGGCAGGAGGCAGAGCTAATGTGTGGTATGACATTTTTTTACCTGAAACATTGTGGCTCAGTTTTCAAAATGACTACCTCTCACACCAGGCAGGACAGAGATAGAATCCAGTTTCCTATCCCTACTAGTTATGGGTCTGCTCATGATATTCCTCATTAATATATTTTGTCCTTCACAGCAGCCCCACTCCTTTCCTTTTTCCATCATTCCCTCTCTCTCCTTACTCAAAAAGAGTGACATTTACTTATGCTTCTTACATTTCCACTTAGTGACTTTCCTGATTGAACATGCTGTCTCTGGCTTCTACCATCTCCTCTCTCACTCCACCTCCTTTCCAAGACCAAATTCTCTCTCCCCATGAAACCTAAAACTTTTCTTCATATGCTGGACTCCAGAAGGCCCTTCCTTTCTCTCTGGTACAGCTACAGAATTCTTCAGTATCCTCTAATGAAGTGCATGAGACCTACTCAGTCCTTTCATTCTGCCTGGTGAATTATAGTTTAGGTTATTTTCCTAGAAAGGGCAGGAGGAGCCAAAATTCACTGCAAGTTACATATTCTTATGAAGCATTACCAACTGTTTTATGAAGCAAAAGGGAGAAGTCTTTCCTCTGTCAATTTCCAGGCTGAAGCTTACAAAACAGTGGTGTAATAAAAAGGGTCTTGAATTTGAAACTAGAATATCTGGGCTCAAATCCCATCTTGGCCTCTTCTTAGGTATATGACCTTGAGTAACCGAATTAAACTACTGAGTCTCAGATTCTTCATTTATAAATTTGCCCTATAGGATTCTTGCCCTCAAGGTTTACTTAGAGAATATATTAATAGACTGGTTGAAAATTTTATGTATAATATATATTACTTACAGTATCTATTTTATATATATGTAGTAGTATATTTTAAATACTATGTAGTATATGTGTAGTAAAAATTATGTGTAGTATATATTGTATATGTTTATCTTTTTCTTTAATCTTAATTGTCATATTGAGCCTGCCTGGTTTCTCTTAAGCAATAACCCTATGTAGACACAAGGGATATCCCCAGGGAAAGGTTGACTATCTGGTTTTTAAGAGACCTTCAGGAGTGGCAGTCTGTCATGGTCAGAAATTTGATTTTGACAGTGTCATAGAATTTTTCCATCCAGGGAGGCTGATTGATATAAACCAAACTCATAAACAACTGATATACAAACTAGAAATTCACTCTCTTTTCCAGTTTCTAGCTACATAGTAAGCAGAACTGATAATTTTAAAAAGTCAGTTAGTAATTACGGAGTTAGATTAAGGGGAAGTTAACAAATATTTCATGCAATTTTATCTATGCTTTATTAAGATGAATGAATATCCCTATCTCACAGAGGAAAATATGTCTTTGGTCTGGTGTCTTTCAGATTCAGTCTTTCTCTTCTAGACATTGCTGAATTCACATTCTAAATTCTCTTCTGACTTCCCATTCCTCTGAATTTCATGGTACTATCCTCTTTTTTGATGATATCCCTTAGATTTGTTAATATCACTAATTAAGCTACGCATAAGTCACATTCCCTGAGCCTGGGATACATTAGATCTCCTTCCATTATATGTTGATTTAATTTTTGCAGCTATTAGTGTTCTAGGGGTGCTCCTCTGGAGCAGCCTAGGGCTACTATCAGTTAGCGTAGTGTTGGATGAATAGTGCAAGTTATTAACTTGAGTTTCTCATTCACTTTTAGCCCCACTGGGCACATTATATTATATACATATAATAGTCATTTATTCAAATAAGTAGGGGGAATGGATAAGCTAATTTTCCCAGGTCACCTTCTATTGGATTATTTTCCTAGGGTTAAATGAAACAGTTAAATCTTGCAAGCTCATTCAATTTGATTTGATTCTGAGAATAATTTTATGATGCTGCTCTCATGTAGAATAGGGCCTGTGGCCTGAGAAGTACTAGATGGTAATCTTACTAAGTCAATAAGATAATTTAATAGAAACAACAAAATACTGGCCCTAGACCCAGAAAAAGGCAGTTCTAACATTTCCCTGAGATACACTTAAAACAGAAGTATATATGTAAGATTTAGATGTGTTCAGAACAAATTGGGAGTGACTATTCCTTTTCAAGTAGACATCACTTTCAAGAGTAAAATTATTCAGGGGCACCTGGGTGGCTCAGTGGGTTAAAGCCTCTGCCTTCGGCTCAGGTCATGATCCCAGGGTCCTGGGATCGAGCCCCACGTCGGGCTCTCTGTTCGCCAGGGAACTTGCTTCCCCCCCCCCCTTCTCTGCCTACCTCTCTGCCTACTTGTGATTTCTGTCTGTCAAATAAACAAATAAAAAATCTTAAAAAAAAAGAGTAAAATTATTCAAATCTTCAGAAAAGAGTTAATTTTATGAAAATTTGATTTACACAAATGTATCGAGAACAGGCTACTTACCGCATTAAGGAAGAATCTTTTGGAAAGAAAAGTAGAACGGGTTGTACATCTTACAGACTAGAAGTATGGAAAGATCCCAAGTGTTGCTGATTTAATTACCCTTTCCTGTTTATTCTATTGGTTCCAGATTTAATCTACAAAATTGAACTTGCAGGAGGTCTGGGAGCAATCTTCCTCCTCCTTGTACTTCTTGTGATCATCTACAAATGCTACAATATTGAACTGATGCTCTTCTACCGACAGCATTTTGGAGGTGATGAAACTACCAATGGTAAGCTGTATCCTGTTCAATTTCAATAAAAAGGCATGAATTTTTGATTAGGTAGGAGAATATCCCTAATCTTAGGAGATATATGATGAAATATTTAGAGTTACAGGGCTCAGACTAAAGCAAGTTACCCCTCAAACAGTTCAGAAAAAAATTTATGTATTTATCAAGAAAGAACAAAGGGGAGAAAATATTAACAACAGGACAATCTGGGTAAAGGATATAAAGACGTTCTTTGAAAATATTTTATTTTTGTATGTTTGACACTATTTCCAAATAAATAGCTTAACAAGGAGACATGAACTGATCTGGAACTAAAACAATTGCTGTCAAAACCCTTCCCCTTACTAAGAAATAAATTAAGAATCAATTCCATTATTTTCCTCCAGAAAATTCAGATTTAGGTACAGATCATTTTTAGCCATTCCTAACATTGAAAAAATAAATAAATCATTTAAGAAACAGATTAAAAGCTATGAAGAGTCTTTTTTAAATCTCACAGTGCATCTGGATCCACATATTTTGGATGATTGTAGAACCAGTCTCAAAAATGACCTAAAGGATAGAAATTCAGAATGTAGTTTATAAGTTCCTTATATTTGCCATCTAGGGCCCTAGAAATCTTTTGAATGAAATATCAATAAAGCATTGTATTGAGCCTTGTTTCTTTGAACATTCAAAAATGATTTAATTTTTCAAGAGAATAAATTACCATATATCAAATCAATACCAATATGAAATCATGACATGTAACTTGATATGCATAAAGTCCTCAGCCACAAACTACTGTAAGTCTTGGAAATATATGTGTGAAACCCCTTAGGTAAACCAAGATTAAAAAGAAGTCCATTTTTAAGTCATTAAAAAGTCAGATTTTGATTCTACGTTTCATTATATTAAAATAATGAAGGTTAGAGCTTTTGTTTGTTTTTGTAAGATCATGGTCTTAAAGAAGAAGGATTCATGATTTTGTTTATTTTTATAGTGGTAGAAGAAGGGCAGGGTGATGACTGTAAAAAAATTTTGAGGAATCTTCAATATTGGTCCTATGTTTTCTATTATGTAAATAATGATGAGTGGATTTTAATTGACTTACATTTTCATAGTCAATTAGAGAAATGTTGAATGTTTTTTGATGAGTACATATGCATGCTCTTTATCAAAGCAGTATATCTATCTAATTATTATAGCAGCCATTTAAAAGTATTATAGACCCTTATTCAGACATAGTTTCAAAATGAGAGATTAGGGTCTGTTCCAACCGTAATTATGTGCTCCAACAATATATATGAAAGTATGGTCAGTTTCTATATATAGCAATTAATAAAGAAAAATCTGACTTCTCAATCAGAGAAAGACAGCTGTCATATGATCTCTCTGATAAGAGGAATTTGAAAGGCAGGGTGTGGATGGGGGGAGGGGAGGGGAAAATGAAACAAGATGGGACTGGGAAGGGAGACAAACCCTAAGAGACTTTTGATCTCAGGAAACAAACTGAGGTTTACTGGAGGGGAGAGGGGAGAATAGGGTGGCTGGGTGATGGACATTGGGGAGGGTATGTGCCATGGTGAGTGCCGTGAATTGTGTAAGACTGATGATTTACAGACCTGTACCCCTGAAACAAATAATACACTATATGTTAATAAATTGAAACAAAAAGAAAAAATCTGACTTCTTTCTTGCACATGTAAAATAACTAGATGAAATGTAATACTGAGGAAAAAGTTACTGATTCACAGGTGCCAACAAGTGGCTAAATTATCCAACTGGGGAATATAGAAGACACATTGTCTAAATGAAAGAACATGAAAGGAAGGCTCCTGTGATTAATTTGTTTTGAGTCATGAATATAAGCAATTTGTCAATAACCTCTGTGATGATACAATTTATTAAGTTAATCTGCAATAATTAATGATATTCATCACCCATACCCAAGAATCCAGATTAACTGATCAGTTGTAGTACATATTTGTAAGACTTAATCCATGCTAGCATCATAGGACATTTCAGGATTAAATTTTCTACTTTGCATCTATATCTCCAGTGTGGTCCATGTAGTAAAAAATGACAAAAATCTAGAGCATTTTGGTTAGAAAATTGTATGTACTGGTTCCAAACCTGTTGTTTTAGGGAGAAAATGTAATGTGGAAGGAAGGGACTTTAAGGGTTTTCATTAGGAAGGAGAATTCAAATATTTTTTTATTCCTACATGGAAACTTAGACCTTAAATATACAACCTGTACTAGCTGAATGGAATACTAAAAAGTCAGCAGGTATGTGGTGAGGATGAATAAATGAACATTAAAGCTCTATTAGAAATACTTGGTTTCATGATGCCAAATATCAGCTAGATAACTTCCAAATTTTTCATTTCTTTAAGTACTTTGGCATTTCATGGACACATCCTAGTTTTACCCTTATACGTTTTGTTCATATTTTCTCTTTAATTCATATGTATAGTAGCATTTTCTGAAAGTTCTTATAAAAATGCCTTGTTTTTATAAAATAAAATCAATCCAACAGACTTTTACTTCTTAGTCATTCTTTATAAACGTCATTTCATTTTAATCCACCAATGATAGCTTCATTTATTTGACCTTTGAGTTGTTCAGTCATTAAATATTGATTAAGTGTCTACTATGTGGTAGGCTTTATGTATGATATATTTACTTATATTCCTCATCTGGATCAACACACATACACATACTATAGTAGGCACTAGGGATATAATAATCCACAATGTTACACAGTCTTTGCACTTTAGAAGCTAAGGGTTTAGCACTGTGTTTAACATAGCCCTAGAACTGGGTTGTAAACAGGAATGGCTTCCTGGTGATGAACAGGATTAAAATGAGCTTTGAAAACTGGAAGGACAGGAGTGACAACAGGAAAATTCTTCAGTTTGGTTCCCTTCCTCATAACTTCTCTCTTCACTGGGAACAATATACGTATGGTGATTGCTGTGCAAGCTCTCTTTCTTGTCTCTGCCATCTGCATTGTGCTCTATTTTCTGGTTCCTTAGATGAGCTTAGTCAGCATGATTTAACACAGAAGAAGGCTCATTAGCCTTGCCTAGCAAAGTGGTGTTACTTAATTGCCTTTTGGTTTTAAAACAATTTTCAGGCCTTGTTGTTAACCTTATTTACATCATGTTGTTGATTTTGCTCTTCCATCTTGCTCCTCTCTAAGAGCAACAGCTGTGGCTATTCATGAGATTTTCTTGGCTGCCTATATAAGGCTGAAGTGCGTTTTTTAAACTGTGGCATCTGCATCGCTGCTTGCTCACTAACTGGCATCTTAGAGCTTCTGGGACATCTGACATGGTGGCTTTGAGAGCACTCTTCCTGTTCTGTCCAGCCACCATAAACTCTTAATTCTTTAAATTCTTTAAATATTTAATTCATTTTAAAGGGACAGGACTAAAATCAGAAGCAACACTTTCCCAAAAGAATGGTGTGTTTCTAGAATGTTAGGTAAAATTTATTATCCAGACATGTTGGGTGTTAACACATATCAAAGACATCCACGTTCTTTATCACAAATTAATTTGAGATATGCAAATATGGCAATATTTTTCTAGAAGAAAGTCTGTAGCATCACCTATATTAAGGTATAGGTGAAGCAAGTAGGGACGAGGAATATGTGAGTTTAGGCATGTTTGGAGGGCAAATAGTCTTAGGATAAACAATAGAGACAAAAATATAAAGGCCTGGACAAATGAGTGAAAGAGGTAGTCATTGCAGATGGTTAGCTCATAGTAGATGCTCAACAAATCACTGCTGAATAAATTAATAAGTAGTTGAATTTAAGGAGTTTGCAAAGCAGAAATGTCATCAAAATCAGAGGAAACAAGGGTCTAGTCTGACATTATGGAATTTGAGGCAGCAGCACCATCCATTAAGAACAATGAAATACATTCTGTTCATAGGAATGGATCTGTTTGTCCTTTGGCCTATTTTATTCTTCCAGCTGTGTATCATCAGCAGCTCTAAGTCCCAGGTGAGTAATTATAGCTGGAGAAAGTCAAGGACTTGCAGGTGCATCCTGAGCTTGATTGGAACAGTGGCAGAGGTGCTAAGATTACCAGGAGGTTCTTACATTAGTATTGCTTATGAACATTCTCACTTCCAAGTGGTGTTTTATGCATACGAGTGGAATGTGCCCCATTTGTAAGCCAAATGATCTCAACTATCCAGGGCAGTCCTTCATGTGCATCTGCTTCTTGGCAATCAAGTAACCCAACCAAGGTTTATGGAAGCCTTTTCCAGCCAGAGGACATGCTAAAGAAAAGCCTCTTGTCTTCAGGCACCATCATAACGTAAATAACCAGAGTTCCTTTCATGTGGGGGTGGTGAAGACTGGAATCTTACTAGAATTAGAAAAATATAATCCTGCTTCAGATATCACTAGATAATCAGGGTGTGCCACATACTTCTACTCTAAGATATTTATATGTCTCCATATACCTATCATTTATTTCTCCTTCAGTAGGTAGAACTAAATCATTAATGGTATAGATGAGTGGCTGCTTCATTCTGTAAATTACGTTTTGGTCAGGATTTGCTATATTATAATCAGGTCTGCTTTAATGGAAAATATTGATGAGGTTTAGAAACAAACCCTGAAATATTTGCCTATCTTTTAAAATTATTATTTGCAAGTAACAAGGTTTACTAAATATTAACAGTTTCACTTAAGTCTGTGTTCACTATATTAACTTTTAAAAATAATTTTCTATAAATAAGGGAATTTAGAAAACCACTATAACTTTTCCCATGTGGCTTTTCTAAAACCAATGGGGACTAATAACTTGAGTGGTTGTATTAATAATTTTTAGAGGAAAAAATATGTGAACATTTTACATTTTCTCTTTGGAGAGGCTGGAGAGAGAGAGCCAACACAGCAAAGGAGGAAAAAAAAATACTTTCTCAAAGCATAGTTAATTCCCTAAGTGTGTGAAGGGAAAACCTAATTTAGCAACAATGGAAGGATGTATATTTTGAAACAAAGGCTTCTTTTGGAAGTTTGTGTCAAATTAGTTGGCCGTGGATTGAACAAGAATGACAGACAATGCACTTGTATAAAACCCAGCTGCTGTCTCTAATATTTGATAATGAACTACTTTTTGTATATGAAGATGACGATACTAACCAACTGGAAATATGGCATGTGTTGTGAGTAGTGTCTCCAGGAGTGAGGCTGGATTATTTTGATCTTTCAGACTCTAGGGCCTAGCCCCTCTTGGATCTCTTGCACATATTTGTGCAAACGAGGTATATAGCCCGTGACCAAGTAACAGAGCCAAGCCAACTGGCACACAAAAAGTTCAAATCCATGACTTTGGTCTATTTAGTCCTGCATTCAAACACACTGAGCTAATCATTCACACATCACTGAACATCACAAATATGTATAGTCACCAAAAGTCACAAACAATAATTCTCTTTTATTCTGTCCTGACTATAGGTTTCCCATTACCATGACTGTTTAAGCTCATATCATATGACTAGGTTACGTGGAAATGTACCAGATTTCTTATAACATGGCATGTGGTTTATTTTTTTTTCCTAATTGTAAATGACAGTCACTAATTATACTGTTTAGTTCAGCCTGTTAATGGTTATAGACATTTAGTAGTTAAAGAGAACCTACTAATACATAAAACCCACTTGTTGTTCTTTGTATTTAAGACAACAAGGAATATGATGCCTATCTGTCTTACACAAAAGTGGACCAAGATACTTTAGAGTATGACAATCCTGAAGAAGAGCAGTTTGCTCTTGAAATACTGCCAGATGTCCTGGAAAAACACTATGGATATAAACTTTTCATCCCAGAAAGGGACCTCATTCCAAGTGGAAGTAAGTACTTTCAGTTTTGTATTTAAAATTTTTGTTTCTTTTATGAAGTTATATGGAGGTTTCAGATGTCAGAACCAAGTATTTAGATAATTGTTTCTCATAGGAGATTTTATTAAATTCAAATTTCTCCACTATGTCTGTGTCCTGGCGTGCAAATTTTTTAAAAGGTACTCTCACTTGCGTTTTAGTTATGGTTTTACATTTTAGGTATTGCGCCTTAATGGTATTTTTTAATTACATTGCCTTAGCACTCTAAGAAAATGATGATCCTTAAAAAAATATATAAGTCAAAGCCTTTTCAACGCATTTCAGTTCCAAAGCTGGTCTTCTGTCATTGTCCTTCTACTTATACCTACATTCGTTGTCACTAATAACTGAAAATATGCCTTGTTACTCATTTCCAGATTTATTGGAAAAAAACACGTTAAAAAAAAAGGTATATGAGACTATTGGGTATAGAACTCACTGTGTATTCAAATTATTTTAAAGAGGCTCTGGGCTTGAATGTTACTTTTAAATTATGCTACATATTGAAAGCTATATTTGAGCTTTTAGAATAAATTCAGGTTAAAGTAAAAAATATATATTTAGTTCCTGTTCATGTTCAGAGTGCTGTACAGGCTAAAGTGTAAGGGGAATACAGGAAAGCTTAAAATATGACCCTGTCTTCAAAGAGTTTAAAATGCCATTGAAGGTAAATACAACTGCTAGAATTAGTTTGCATATGATTCTATATTAATATCCTTGAGGGGGGTTAAAATGTGACTACAAATCAGAATATGATAATTTGTGCCCATGTGATAACAAAATTAAAAAGCTTATATTTCCCATACTTCACAGTATATAAAATATCTTCACATAATTTCATTTCATGTTTATAATAACCCTATGTAGAAAAAGAGTTGATACCATTATCCTTAACTTACAGATAAGAAAATAAGTTCAAGTAGTCCAAGATCAGATAGCTGGCAAATGGTAGAGCTAGGATTAGAATCTGGATCTATTTGACTCTGGTTCTCAGTCTATTAGATCATGCTATTACTCCAAAACATTTATTCAGATCATCAGCTGTCCACCAAGTTCACTAAACTGAAAGGAGATAATTTGAAACACTTGATTTTTGGTTGTTTATCTCTTTTCTCAGAATGCATATGTATCTATGTTTCTGTATGCACGTGAATATGCACACTTAAATGTACATAGAAAGAAACAAAGAAAACAGTATTTACTGGTCAATTACTCCCTGTACCACAAATGTAATAATTCCCCAAGCTCCTTCTCACAGTCTTCCACTCTTTTCTTTCTGTAGTTCTTTTCACCTTTATGACTTGAGATACCAGTTCTACATTGATTGAACCCCAAGGAACCTGTTGATACCTCTGAGTCATCTTTGATTCTTCTGTATCTCTCTCCTAAATCCAGTGTCTGTTTCATCTTTTCCATTCTCAGTTTTACTTCTAGTGTAGGCCCTAATCACCTCATTACTACAATGTTGATTACTCTCTGCCTTTCTTAGTATTCCTCTCATCCATCTATTTCCTCAAATATGTATAATTTCTTGATCATATCACTTCCCCATTCAACCTTAAATTGTTCAGCATCTCCTGTAGGATAAAATCCATAATCATCAGTTAAACACTCCTATAGTCTGGTGTTAGCCCAGATCAATCTCCTAAACTTGTTTTTTACCATTTCCTTACACCTTTCACTGTAACCATATTGTGCCTTTGATATATTGTCGTGGCCGGTGCGACAAATCGACCAGGAACGTGAGGGTAAGAGGATGAAGAAAAGAACTCGAGAAGCAGAGAGATGGGGGCAGGAGGAGCACTGAGGACGATGTCCAACAGTGCTAAGTTTATTTAAAGCATTAAGGCCATATATATAGTGATATTACAATAGGAGAAGCAATACATCTGTGTCTAGTTAAACAACCACGAGTTCCCATAATAAGTTTCACAATTAACTATAAGCAGACCTCGTGACACCAAATGGCTGATGCCAGTACAATTGTTCTGTACTGACACAGCAAACCTGAAAGTAATTTATGGGCTGTACTAGGGCAGCAAGGACCAGCCATGAACTTATGACCCCAACCGAATTGTTCTCATTTGTTTAGCAAGCATGTGGGAAGTCATGTAGGCGAGCGCACAACACATAGCACAGACCCTTTCTCAGTGCTACTCAACTTTTCCCTTCCTAAACCTTTTGTTAGGTTATTCGGACTTTAAAGGAGGCACAAGTCAGGGCCTGGTTTGGTCCTTGTCTCAAGCCTTATTGCAGCCTCCCACAATATACATTGTGTGTCCTTGTAATGCTTTTGTTCATGCTAGCCTTTTATACCTTTACAAATCTTATTTACTCTTCTCCATATCACTGCCTGTATAAAAGGCCCATAATGGGGCGCCGGGTGGCTCAGTGGGTTAAAGCCTCTGCCTTCAGCTCAGGTCATGATCCCAGGGTCCTGGGATTGAGCCCCGCATCAGGCTCTCTGCTCAGCAGGGAGCCTGCTTCCTCCTCTCTCTGCCTGCTTCTCTGCCTACTTGTGATCTCTGTCTGTCAAATAAATAAATAAAATCTTTAAAAAAAAAGGTCCATAATAATTTCTCCAGCCCAAAGTTCACACATAAAGTCACTTTTTGGCCTATAAACTTTTTTACTCCTGTGACATTTTATTTTATTATTTTATATAGTTTCCCATCTATTTATATTTTATCTACTGAGGAAGATTATAAGCTCCATGAGGGCAGAGACTATATTTCATTTATCCCATATTCCTGTCATCATCTAGCAGAAAACTTGAGCTCATTGAATGCTTCATAGGTGCTTGTTGATTTTGTTTGAGCAGTGTCTAAGATAGGAGGAAATAATGAGAATGAAGTAAGTCAGGTTTTAAATTTTTGCATGATAGTGTCTAAATGGCATTTTTCGTTAACAAGGCAAACGTGAAAGCTAAAAAGGAGCTTTCTACTGGGAGAAAAAAAAATTGTGAGTAATTCATATGAATAGCCTCAGTCCTTAAACTAGGCTAAAGAGTATATT
Source organism: Enhydra lutris kenyoni (assembly GCF_002288905.1). Lineage (NCBI taxonomy): Eukaryota > Metazoa > Chordata > Mammalia > Carnivora > Mustelidae > Enhydra > Enhydra lutris. The sequence continues at coordinate 3,015,470 of NW_019154167.1, read as the reverse complement.
GTTTTTATTTTTTTATATTCAAAAGAATACTAAAAGGGGTTTAACATTGATATAAAATTAAAAGCATTTCTTTACTATTTTAATTTATTAAATATTACTATTTATTTTTTCTACTTTGTCATGAGTATCTTTTTAAATGTAAAAATTTTGCAACATCAATTTTTAGAGTTATATCCTAAATTGTATTAAAGTAATGTCATTACCAAAGTGGAATTTGTACTCTCTGTTAAGTCATCTTCAATAGGATTCAATGTGGTGCTGGGCTTTCTGTCTTCTTGCCTTCCAAAATTGTTGGCACCACAATAGGCAGTCTTTATCAACTCCACCAGTTCTTCTGAAATGGAAAACAGTGCTTTGCCATTGTATACATCAGAAAGGGAAATGGGGATAATATAGAACACAAGAGAGTCACTTTACCTAGGACTCAGTAGATGACATTAGCTTATTATGTAAAGAAGAAGCTATTGTGCATAGGTGAGAGTCAGACCTAGGCAGCATGAAGGTGAAAGAGATGCATTCCCAAATTATGTCTTCTTAATGCTCCCATATAGTCTATTTTGGTGACCTGACTGGTCAATTTAATCAACACAGTGGGTCAATGTAGTCAACAGGTGGTAAAATATTTTACACCTCATTGAGTTAGCTAGTTGTTTGGCTAAATTGATTGAAATTAGTTGTTTCAGTGTATCAAAGACACATCTGAACATCCTCTTTGACAATAGAGTGCGAGGCTTATATAAGCCATATTTCCTAGCTCTAAGCTACAAGATTTGAGTTGGGGACTGTAACTCACTGAATAAGAAGAAATGTTAGGAAGTTGTCACCTAGTATACCCTGACATTTAAAGAACTTAACATAGAAACACCCAAGAAGTCATTAGGATGTTAGAGATTTTATAGTCCATAGAAGATCACTTAATTTTTTTGAGATTATACAACCATCAGATTGAGCAGGGATTTGGATTCTGTGTACTCAATGGTGCACAGGAAGACTCCTTTTATAAGTAAGCCATTTGGGACAACTATGCAGTTTTTAGATGCAACCACTGGAGGGTGTTTGATTTTAATCCTTCCTTCCTAAATGAGGAAATTCATGTTCTCTGAATTCTGATTTGCGAGTGTAACCTGCAGAAGTTCTTAAAAAGGCCCTTTGACAATTTTTCTTTTTCCATCAACATTTTAGAGCTGGCTGAGCAGTCACCATGTCACGATTAACGAGTTTTTTCTTGGCATTTTTAGCATGCATTCAGGAAGTTGATGAAGTATATGAATAATATACTTGATTTACACATGAATGACAGAGTAGAAAATTTTGGACATGGTGTATGTGTGTTATTAAAGAAGCTTCTGTGGTCTGTATTTGCAGCCATTGGTACAGATTTAACAGGTTATGCTATATAAATATAGACACATTCCTGGGGGGAAAAACTAGTTACAATATTATAAGCTATGCTTGTCCCTCACATCTCTTTTAAAATATGTTGACCCAAGACTACTCCTTCCTCCAAAAACTAGCAATGAGGTCTTTGAGGATTGTAAAGGCAGACTTCATAATATCATCCTTGATGTACAACAATAATTTTCTATGAATCAAATTAATGAGGTCTATGTCATTAACCCATTAATGTTTAATATCTTCACTTTTGATGTATCTTCAGTTTCTTTTGCACCACTCTCATGGTATTCCAACTCAATCTCATTAGCACACATACCTTTCCAGTGCATACAGTTTCAAAATACATGAAGGGAACTCCACCCATCTTCTGTCTCCCTCTCAGTCTCTCTCTTCCTCATATGACCAACAGTTCTCAAAATGCTTCAATAGAAAGATGTTACTTTCCAAGATGAGGTTGTGTCTGCACTGTTTCCACGTGCCCTACTAGGAAAGTGTCCTTTGGCCATCATGAGGCAGCAGAGATGGGGAGATTTGACACAAATATTTTTTTCATAAAGGCTAAAACTAAAAGTCTTCAGCTCTGGACATTATTTTCCTGGCAGTGGCCTACCTTTCCATTCTTGAGCCTGTAGCCAAGATCTTCCTTGTGTTTTCTCAGGTTTGGTGCCTGAATGTGGCAAGAATTCCTACTTTCCAGTAAAAATTTGGTTTGTCTCTTCCCAGGCTAGAAACATCTGTCCTGAGAATAGCAAAAGCAACTTTGTTGCCAACAGGCGTCTGGATGTCAGAACTGACAGACAACCAAAAGAAAGCCAGATAGAAAACACCCTACTCAAACTGCCTAGAGACACAAACTTGAGAAGTAGAGATTTTCTCACCCCTGCAGCTGCTGGGTTTTGTGGTGTAAAGTACTGTACACAGAGCACATTTTGTTCATGGGGCCTAGTGGATCCTTGAGGAATGAACAGATGTGCTCTGAAGCTGACATGTGACCAATAGAACCCAGCTGTGCAATTGAGATCCTGAGATTGGGGACATTTTTGGATGAGTACCATGTAGGTTCTTTATACCATCTTATCTCAGTGTTTCTGCAAGGATTAAAAAACATAAAAATATAAAATGTTATTGAATTAGGCTCAAGGCCACTGATCAGGTGGAGAAAATAACATTCTAAGACTAAAAGTAGAAACAACCCAATCCTGTAGCTGTTGCTTGCCTTTAAAAGAAAGCAATCAAGGTACTTAAAAATACTTAAAAATACCTATGTAATATTTATTAACAATTAAAAATTGAGTCTGTTCTGTCTGAAACTTCAGAAAAATCTACAAATATCTAAGTAGACTTTGAAGAGAATAAATTCCTTCAAAATGATTTATCTTAATGTTCCCTTCTATTCATAGAAAGACTGAGGGGATCTCTATGTGAGTTATTCATGCATTATTACACTAGAGAAAGACATTAGTATACTAAAGATACTGTCACATATATGTTTGATCATCTCTGTCTGATGAAGTTATATTTATGAATTTGGCCTCAAGTATCAGTATTACTGAAGGAGTAATTGAGTGAGTGAAACTCAAGAATCCCATAACTCCTTCAGTAATTTAAGGGAAAATGATAATGTCTGATTACATTCTTACATTTCCTCACTATTCTAATCTTCAGTTTTCTAATACTTAGTGCTAGCCATGTGATTGTGCTGACAGTAGAATGACAAATGAGTGGAGAATACATCTGGTGTCAGATGATCCCTAGTCACTTCTAAGTGAGGCATGCAAAAAATATTTTTGTACATGGATCTGTAAGTACCCATTGCCAATAGTTCCTCTAATAGCTGGACATATTGGACACTATTCAAGTAAATTTTCCTTAGGGAGTAATAAAATCCTTTTCTAGGCATTCTGATGTCTGTGACTTAAAAACTGTGAGGCAGGGGTGACAGGCACAACCGTGGAAATTTAACACATTGTAAGCAATTAACTCAAATGGAATAAAATTAGATATGCCCACTATCCCCTTCATGTTAAAGTCAAGAGAAAGGGAATTGTACCCCAATATGCCCCCAAATGTGCTGATGTCAATGGACTAAAGTTTCTCACGAGAGTTTGAGGTTAAGAAAGAACTGTGTATAATTTCAATCAAGAAGTCTGCTGCTTGAGGGGCACAAAGAACAGACACCTTAAAAAAAAGAAGGATCAGAAGACCTGGATAAAACTGTCTTTAAGTACAAAGGAGCCACAGAAAAGACAATTTAAAGAGCAGGTAGTCTTGTTCCTATTCATAAGATTGCACTGAATGAAACTAATTCCATCTGCAAGTTTCTAGGGCATGAGGGTAAGGGAAAAAAGAGGAGGGAAAGGACATTTTGCAGGGTGTTTTGTTTTTTGTTTTTTGTTTTTTTTTTGGGTTTTTTTGTTTTGTTTTTGTTTTTGTTTTGTTTGCTACTCTCCACCTCAATATTCTCTGAATGTTTTCCATTACCTATCTTTACTCTCAGGAAAGAGGTGAAGAGAGATTAGAAAGAATTTAGAGATGAGGATAATATTCCAGAGTAGATTCTGCCTACTGTTATGCTTCCCTACCCACCCATCCATAGGTAAAATGTAACAGTAAAAGTAAGGGATTCATTATCAGAAATAACAGTCTTCAAAGTCAAAACTGAATAAATATAGTTCACTATACTTGCAAGGTCACAGCAAACCCATGTTTGCCATTGATCAACCAACCTATTAATAATAATTAATTAGTATCCTTAACATTACTCAGTAGAGAACAGAATGCTTACCAAAAAATTTAAGCCAATGAACTATCTATGAAATATCAAGCCAAGGACTTGGAGAGGGAGGAGAAAGGGAAAGTTTTTGTAGGGTAAATAATACCACACACTGTTTAGAAAGCCCCTCCTTCCCACACATACACCTAGTTAAATAAAAATTTTATTGCCTCAATCTTTGTGGCAGACAACACAGGCAGAATCTTACATCTGCCAGAGGCAGAATCAAGACCCAGATCTTTAGTAATATCAGCAGACAAAGTCAGGTTGTCAACCTATATAACTCTTTCAACAGGTTAGTATTAAGCTTCATTATTTAAGATGCATATAGTATTTTCAGTGAGACTACATTATAAAGTACCTCACTGTAAGTGTCTAGTTATACCAGAGGGTGAATAGTTTTCTCCAAATATATATTGCTGAATAATACATTTTTCTTTGATACATAGGAAACCTATATTATTTTTGCTGGTTTCTCCATACCAGTTAAAGGAAAGGACCCATCTCAATCAATTACAAAGAACTCATTTCTGATGTCAATTTAGAGATTAAATCTTGATTTTAAGTCTTAAAATATTAACCCATAGGTTTTAGAAATACCACTGTTGATATCTATGAGTTAGCTAATGTTAGCCAAAAATTAATGAATTAGTATCTATATTAATGCATCCTTTCTCATCTTAATGATTTGTCTGTTAATGGATGTACATAGCTGTGGGTATAAAAACCATTATTATTTGAACCTGGAAAAATAGTAAATTGTGTCTTTGTCTATAGATTAGTTGTCTTTTAATTTTTAAAAATACGCCAACTACCCCTAAAAATGACCCTGACATAAGATTATTTACAAGAAGCTAATTGATTAGTTTGATAACCTGATAAATCAGGTTAGTAGGCAGAAGCAAGACCTCATGGACATTCCTAAATATATAAGGTTTTTTTTTTTTCTCACTTGTTCTTCTGCCTACATCTGCAACAGATTCAGCGCCCGAGATTTATAAGAGTACCGAGTTCTTTTGGGAAAGTATACACATCACAGTAGAAGCAATTTCTTAGGGCTGCCATTCTTCCTGCTTCTATTTTACTGCTTTATTTCTTTCTTCAGTTACGCTTTTTTTTAAATAAGTGTCCTGTTTCCAAGTCACTTTTGTAGAGCTAATTCTACTTTTCTAGATGCACTGTAATTTTGGTTTATACAACTGCCCCGAAAGAATTTTTTAAATTGAATTTGCTTTCCTTTTAATAGTTTTAATTTGTCACTTTCCTTGTTTCCTATTGGCTTAAACTTTCTTCATTCTCTAATAAGTACACACCCCAAAGTGGGCCTAGTGACTATGCATTTCCTTTCTAGAATATTTCCTAATTTCTGTCAACTCTCAGGATAAACAAATGAAAAAAGGTTCTTTGCACTTGCACTTATAATGTGAAAAATGAATTTATACCAACTCAAGCACCCCTATCAAAACTATGTTCAAGGGGATTTTTTCTTTACCAGTTGTGAAGATCACAAATAATTTAAATCTAATTAGCTTTATTTTGTGTCTGATAATTTGGTATGGTTTCACAGCTTTGCCTAGAGAAGCAGAAGACTATCAGACCCAGGCCTCTTTAATCTTTTTTTTTTTTTTTTTTTGTCATCATAGGTTGCTTCAAACCAAAATCTACAAAGAAATAACTTAATGACCTTCTATTTATGGGATATTTTATACTTTTTTATTTGGATAAAAAAGAGTCTTTGAGGGATTTCTAGTACTCAGTTGCTAAATTTGCTGGAATAAGTCAAGGCAAGATTTAATAAATATTCATGTGTGCTGTGGATTTAGGGACTTTTTAAAAAAAGTTTCCTTATTATCTCTTCTTGGTAACAAGCTTTTAAAAATGGTTTCTGAAGGTTTCTAAAATGTCCCCCACAAAACCACAGCTCTACCATGGCAAACACCACTGCCTGTCAGAGACTACACTAACTATGGACCAGCAATGTCTTAACATGATACCTGTTTCTGCTTAGTTTACTTGGAACTTTTCCAAACCTGAATACCCTGATGGTCTCTAATTCAGGGGCAGCAAACTTTCTCTGTAAAAGCCCAGATAGTAAATATTTTTGACTTTGTGAGTCATGTATGGTCTCTGTTGCATCATATTCTTTTTTTTTTTTTACAACCTTTAAAGAAATTATTCCTTGCTCATAGACCATGCAAAAACAAGACATATTCTTAATGGATCATGCTCTAGTTTGCAGTCATTGGATGTAGACATGCAACCTGGGGGTAAGAGAGAAATTATTTGGGGTACTTGCTGGGTAGAAGCCAGCAACAACTCCCTGGTTAAAAATTAGGAAATAAAAAATATTAACTCTACCTGTTTGGTCTCTTGTTAGTTTACGTATATTTTTCACGATGGCTATGTCCTGTTTTTTCTCCTAAAGATAAGAAGACAGAAAGTAAAAACTTAAGAAGGGAGGAAAGAAGGGGGTAAACAGAGATAAACAAAAAGAGAAAGGGAAAACAAGAGAGGGAAAGGCAGAAAGAGTGAGCAAGAAAGCAAAAAGGGAGATAAAAGGACAAGAAGGAGACAGGACAGAAAAAGAGAGAGGGAGGTAGAGAGGAGCTGGTGGTGGGGGTGGTGTGGAGAAAAAAACATAGAAAAACAAAGAGAGAGCCAGAATATGGAAGCTAGTGCACAGTCTCTCCTTCTTTTCCTTAGAGCCAGGCAGCTTTTAGAGGCACCTCCCCAGCTGCTTTCAAACATTGAGGTTGTTGCCCAGCCACTGATCACTATCCCAAGAAGTGAAATGTGGGCTCCACATCTGAAAACTTCCACTTGGTTTTTCACCAAGTGAAATGGAACACAAAATTCAGGGCCCAAACAAATGGCTCATGTTTTCTTTGGGACACTTGGTCTGTGTCTACCCAGGGAAAATTTTGATGTACTGACTGACTGACTCCAGTGCATATGATTAATGTATATATAGGGCAAACCAGGATAATTCCGTCCTTTTTTCTTCCACAGCAGGTTTTCAGCCGGAATTATCTGGATGGTTGCCTCAACTCTCCACTAGGCTTTGCCAGGATAAGCACAGCCAGTGTAATATGCAGGAGACAGGGACCACTCCCTCTACCCAAGGTTCCCTTCAACATCCACACCCTGTGCAACTGAGCATAGTGGGATCTGTCCTGACAGTCATTCCTTCTGGAGGAAAATGCAAATTCTGTCTAATGAATCTTTAAGAGATCCCCAAACCCTAAATGTTGCATTTGGCTTAGCTGTCAAATAGCAAAATATAAAAGACAGATGAAGGAGGAGAACCATACAAATGGGAAGAAAAATTGTACCCTGTTCCCTTCCCCATTCAGGAAGAAGAATAGCAAAAGCCAAAGCCCATAAATCCCAATCAAATTAATTAATATGTATGTGTATAGTTTCTCTTAAGGCTATGGATACCTGGATTGTAATTTTTTTTTCTTTAAGTAGAGGTATGTATATAGAGAAAAACCTTTTGTTTTTAAAAATACAGTTAAAAAATAAATTAGACTACATCCCAACACATAGAAAAAGTGTTGCTCATAAAGGCACAGTTTATGTGGCAGATGTGCTCCTGACAAGATTTGTACAGATCATTTTTCTAATTAAATGAAAAACTACAATTAATGAGAGAAGAATACTACCTGGAATAACCCCTCGGTAAATTATTTTGTAAACAATTCCTCTAAAAAATTAACAATTAACTCATAATTTACCTGGCAAAACTATATTTTCATGGACTCCCGCACTGATGCCATAATTCTGGGTTTGGGTTTTGTTTTGCTTTGCTTTGCTTTATGTAGAGGAAAGGTGAAAAGAATAATGGGAAAGATGCATGATAGTTTATTTTACTGTATCTTACAGATCCAACCTCTAATGATGAAGCTTCCCACATAACTTCTTTCTTTTTGGGAGCAGAAAGAAAGGAAGAAAATGAAGAGTCAGAGCTGTTGATACATTGGGATAGAATTTTTCCACTCTATTGAAACTTTCTACCTTTCCTTCCATTCTGTTTCACCAGTTCTCTAAGTGATAATTACAGAGTGATAACTTCCCCCATTGTTGTTTATGTGGTGTTTTTATTTTACTTTTTTTGTTTTTATTTATTTTACTTTTGTTTTTTACAGTTTTCAATGCTGATTTTTTTCTTAAATAATCTCTTTAAATTCTTAAGACGTCCCCTCTCCACTTAGAAGTTGTCTTACAGTCATTGTAACTACTGCATGAGAAAGTCCTAAAATGTATTAAGTAAAAACCAAAACAATAATAACAGCAAATTGTTAAATGGGCAATTCTATGTGTATCTCTTAAAAAGTTTTTTGTTTATCTATAGGGTGTGTAGAAAGTTTACTCATAAATTCGCTTGTGAAAGTGTTCTTGCTGCCTAGTGGTGGAAATAAAACCCTGGAAAAGAGAGATTCTGTAAAATGTGCATCTGTAAAAATAAGTTTCTCTTTTCAAATGGCTTGTACTGGGTTGTTTGGTGGCCCTGCACTATGTACTCCTTGAAAGCAGTCTGTAACCTTGGGCAGATTTGCAGTGACAAATGTTGCTATGCTTCTGTAAGCACCGCTTCTGCTAGAGGGCACTGTACATTAGACAAGGCCTTGTTCTCTACGTAGTAAAGACAGCTTTCTGTTGCCGCACCTGTGTCCAAGTCTCCATTTGTTAACACATGTGTGTGTTTCCCTTTTTGGCAGGTCAGATTTTGGGAAACATGATTGCAAAAGGATTATTCTGTGGAATAAATAAATATAGAGTTAGTTGAGTGTTTTTCTACCATGAAAGGACTATAACATAGTCACCTCACTCTCAGAATTGCTCCACAAAGTAGGGTAAAGACTCCTCAACTGATAGACTCCACCTTTACTCTTTTACCATTCATTCCACACCATCCCCCACCTGTAACTTCACCCCTTATTCTTCCCCAGAACAAAGAGCAGCTGGTTTAAATTAAACTCCTGGGCACACACAAACCACTTTTCTATCTCTCAGTTTGAAGGGCAACATGGAGAACCTAAGATTGCAATAACAAAAGACATTCTGAGAAACAAGCTATGATTCTAGAAGAGATTTTCCACCATTTCTATAAGTTATCTTTGAAGTAGTTCCTATACATACCTGCTAATTGTTTGGTAGTTTGGTAGTTTAGTAGTTGAAAACTATGGGAAAAACAAAAACAAACCCATAAATACAGTGACCTTTCATTCGTTAAACAGCTCCATTTCTCTTTTCATCAATCTGATGATTACTTGTTCCCCTAGGGCTGTAGATACATTGGGATAAAATTTGGAAGCCTGCCTTGAATTAAATAATTAAATAAATAAAAATAGCTGAAATACACCTAAACTCTGAAGAAGTCAGAGTTTTGTATTAGTCAACAGAATGCTGTAAGTAATGATGAGGGGACAGAAAATAAGTATTAATAAGCGGAGTTTTTTTTTTCATTGTTCTTTTTAAGGAAATGTACTTTCCGAATGTGCAATACAAGAAAAGAAAATGTGATGTTCCTTAGTGAAAGACTGGCTTTTTGCTCTATTAGAGTGCAAACCTGATGCTTTAAAGACTGGAAATGTGTTTGTTTTACTCTTTCTCTCTTTCTGTGATTTGTAGCATACATTGAAGATCTCACAAGATGTGTTGAGCAAAGCAGAAGACTTATTATCCTGCTAACTCCAGACTATATTCTCAGACGAGGATGGAGTATTTTTGAGTTGGAAAGCAGACTCCATAACATGCTAGTCAGTGGAGAAATCAAAGTGATTTTGATTGAGTGTACAGAATTAAAAGAAAAGGTGAATTGCCAGGAAGTGGAATCACTAAAGCGCAACATTAAACTTTTGTCCTTGATCAAGTGGAAGGGACCCAAAAGCAGCAAATTAAATTCTAAGTTTTGGAAGCAATTAGTATATGAAATGCCCATCAAGAAAAAAGAAATGCTTTCTCGGTGCCATGTTCTGGACTCTGCAGAGCAAGGACTTTTTGGAGAACTCCGGCCTATACCCTCTATTGCCATGACCAGTACCTCGGCCTCTCTGGTGTCATCTCAAGCTGATCTCCCTGATTTCCACCATTCAGATTCAATGCAAATGAGACACTGTTGCAGAGGTTATAAACACGAGATGCCAACCACCACCTTGCCAGTACCTTCCTTAGGCAACCATCACACTTATTGCAACCTGCCTCTGGCACTACTCAATGGACAGCTACCCCTTAAGAATACCCTGAAAGATACCCAAGAATTTCATAAGAACAGTTCCCTGCTACCTTTATCATCCAAAGAGCTTAGCTTTACCAGTGATATTTGGTAGTAAAAAACTCTGAAGTCCTCTGAACAGCTGTGTGAGCATACATAATTTCTGCTTTGCCAAGCATAAAGTACACCTAATAACATTGAGGTGCTGAATAAGTGTTCAAAGTAAAAGGCACAGAATCCCTTTTGTACTTAAAATTTTTGTTTACATTTCCAGAATAGTGGGGGCTGGAGGGAGGAAGGACCTGCTTTTGTAGTATAGTACCTTGTTTCAATGAGTGGTTTTGATTTCTTCCTGAAAGTAAAAAGTTAAATATTCTTTTCTTTAAGAGTAGGTTTTATGACACCTTTTGGACTGAAAACTTAGATGAGGTATCTTTCCCATATTTATAAATATTTCAGTATTTACATGGCTTTTGAAATAAGAAAAACTTAAAGACTTGAATTGAATTTGAAAATTCTGAATTAAGTTTAAGCGGAAAAGAGAACTTCTACAGAATAACTAAAAAATCAGGAGTTAACGAGAAAGAAGTGTTGAAGCACCCCAATTAAGAAGATTCTTTGTAGAAGAAGATCAGTTAAGAAAAAATGTGATTGAAATGTTTGGAACTTCTTCAATGTACTGGGCAACTTCTCTAGACTAAATCAACAGCTCATAATGACAGCTTATAGTTGTATAGGGAGCACATCTTCTGTAAGCAAACTGATGGGTAGGCAAACAATAAGCATTTCTTAAGCAAATGAATGGAGAGGCTGCTAATTCTTTGAAGATGATTTTAAAGAACTTGTATGGCTTTCTAGCCTATTTCAAGTTTTACAAATTTGAAAACACCTTTTAAGATGTGTATTTTATTGTTTGCTAATAATTCACATTTGGATTTTTTTTCCAAATGATCTCTTGACCTACTTTTTAACAGCATCATTGGAGTTTGAATTTAAATTAATATTGACTGCAAGTGTCAGCAGCAGAAAAGAAGTAAAACAACAATATCAACAGATGAAGTGCAAAATTATTCAAGTTTACTAGTGGTAGAGCAGCAATTGCAGTGATTCTCATCTGAAATGTGGTTGTGAAACAGACTATTCTGCACATACACAATATCTTCTTCGCCATGTGTGCATGGTTCCTGCAGAAGTATCTCTATTCCTGGTGCTTCAAAGAGTATATTTTATAGACTAAACTTTTCCACCTTCACATCATGACTGTGACTGTACCATACCAGAAAATCCCTGTGAATGATCTAAAATATTATGCATTTACTGTAAGGATTGTACCCCTACTCTACTATTTATTGTGAATTACTACGTTGTGTTATTTCCAATTACTCAGTTTTGGTGTGTTCTCTACCAGGATGACTGAGGGGAGGGCAATTTTTTATCAAGGTTGAATCTGATACCTTGCAGATGGTTCATAAATCATGTTTTTGGACAAATATAAATAATAACAGATGTACACAATGTGTAAAAATTAAGAGTTTGCCCAACCCTTGTAAATGTGAGACTCAAACATATAAGAGAATATTAGGTAATGTTTTGATTATTTCTTTCAACCTTTTTACATTATTAATTCCGTGTGATCCATGAACGTTTTGTTTAAAGCGCTTGTTTCTCCATTGCTTTTCTATATCCAGCTGCTCAGAAAATGCATTATGCTTCAATAATATGCAAAAGCTTAGCAGTGATACATGTTCATTTCATACTGAGACAATTAGTTGCTTCTTTGAAAAGTCTTGTTCAACACACATAGATATTTCATAGATGTATTGTTTCCACTGAGAAAGGTGATTTTGCTTCTGTAAAAAATATAGGTATTTCAAATATGGAAATTTGTCAATTCCAAACTGTTTTCCAAGTGTTATAAAGTTGTATTTACTCTTCATTGTCCTTTAATGATATGTATAATTACTAAGTTAATAACCTGCATGAAATGAGTAGTATATATGTTTAAGTGACCAATTGTACTTCTTATTATTTGTTTTTCACAGAAACCTAGATTAATTCAAATAGAATTTTCAGTGGTATTTTTAAACTAATACTTCTATATTGAGCATGCCAGTTCTGAAAATATAACATGGGTCTCTCTGCTTCCTTTATTTACAATGATTAAACGTGGGTAGCAATTTGAGTTGGCTGGCCACAATGTGTCCTTTCACTACTAGTAAGTACTCAAAAACAGAGCATTCACACTTGTGCTGGGGAACTTGACAAGAAACCTTTTCTACCATTTTCAGGAACGAATGTGTACACTATCTATAAAAATTTATTTCTAGATGGCAATTCAAATTTGATTTTCATCTGAGATTTTTGAAAGATATAACCCATAGGGTATAATAAGCATTTAGTCTAGAACATAATTTATTCTTCCACTTGCTTACACAGTAGGAAAAACTTTTTTCTCAATTTTTCACTGAAATGGATTTGAAAATTTAGAAAAAATACTGATGCAATTAGTCCCATATGTTCATAGCAAATTTATTTAGTTCATTCATCAACAGTACATGGACTTTTAAAAACTGATGCTATTAAAGATAAAAAAATCTGAGAATGTCAGAAATTATGAAACAAATGAGAAATGTACAAAAGCAATATATATATTCATACCATATATACCATATGTGTGTGTGTGTGTGTGTGTGTGTATGAAGTGAAAATTGCATTAAGAATAAACAGTGCTCAGGAGATGTTCAAAATGTACGTGGTTTTAATTTGGCAAAATATAAGATCTGCAGATTTGGTCATCTCTGAGCTCTAATCTAACTGTGGAGATTCTGAAAAATGCCTAGATGGTTCCTGAAAAGAAATGAGGGTATCTCTCCTCACCCCCTCTAAAACTTAATTAAATTAGATCCAAATCTTGTCAGATTTCAATCACTCTCATTTTAAAAAAATGAGTACAAAAATATTTGTGGGCTTCTAGTAAGGCTTGAACCCAAGGTAGTATCATGTGATAAATTAATACTTTGAGTATTTGTAGCTAATATTGTGGGGCTTTTTTTTAAAAAGATTTTATTTATTTATTCGACAGAGAGAGATCACAAGTAGGCAGAGAGGCAGGCAGAGAGAGAAAGGAGGAAGCAGGCTCCCCGCCAAGCAGAGAGCCCAACGCGGGGCTCGATCCCAGGACCGGGGGATCACGACCTGAGCCGAAGGCAGAGGCTTTAACCCTCTGAGCCACCCAGGCGCCCCTATTGTGGGGCTTTAAAGTAGGAAACGAACTACAATAAGAGGAGAAACAGTTCAGGCATGAAAGGGAATTTTATAGAGGAGTTTCCAGAGGACATGGAAATGATTAATATCCTATGAACTATTTTTGTAACACATTGAAAAATGGCAGGTGTGTGAAAGAAGCAAATTCTTGAAAAAAAGAGGAGACTCTCTGACCCACGTGGTGATTGAAGGTCTTACAAGAGTACAGAACCTCTGGTTTCAAGCATTTACTGCCCTTTGGCATTTTGTTTTTAAATAAATTGGTTGGTTTTCACCAAGTGTTTTCTAAAAAAATTAAATAATGACCATGGGAAATATCCTAGAAATTGTACATATAAATCTTTATGCTCCTTATATTAATTTCCCAAGGTGAAGTAGTGAACTGATAAAATCAGAATGAAGACAGGACATAGTTCCATAGTGGCCAGTTAAGTCTGAACACTTGCAATTGTTGTTGCTCTTTTCTGGGAGAGAATTTCATGTTGAAAATTGTTTGGCCAAATTTCTCTATTACTCATGCATTTTTGTTTTAAGATGTCTGATAGGAAGGTACAGTGTTGAATTTTTTTTTAAAGATTTTATTAATTTGACAGAGATCACAAGTAGGCAGAGAGGCAGGCAGAGAGAGAGAGAGAGAGGAGGAAGCAGGCTCCCTGCCGAGCAGAGAGCCCGATGCGGGGCTCGATCCCAGGACCCTGGAATTATGACCCGAGCCGAAGGTGAGGCTTTAACAGACTGAGCCACCCAGGCGCCCCTACAGTGTTGAATATTAAGACTCTCTGATGAATGTATGGTGCTATCCAATAAAAAATAATCATTAGCTTCTAACCTTTTCATATAAAACTTACCTTTTTTTACAACTGAAATCAGCCATAGGCAATTTAAGAAGGTTATTCAGCATTCTAATTACCATGAGATCAGAGCTTGTAAAATCACCTGCACCCACCTAAACCTGTCTTCTCAAATGTTCACTACTGTTCAATCAACCAAGTTTTCTCCAGATAGTACTAAAGTCAATCATGAATATTAAGTGCCCACTGTGTATGGCCCACTACATAAAGTATAATAGAAATATTTTTTAAAACTTGAAGTCCCTATTTTCAAATAGTGTATACATTATATGCACAAAGAAAGGGGTATTTTAAAAACATATTCCAGTGTAGGAAAATTAATATTTTACATACAGTAGATAAGAGTAGATAGAGTAGATAAGAGAGGTGGGATGATTCATTCCCAAATTGAGCAAGAGATGAGTTTGGAATAGAAAGAACAGTGGTGAAGAAAGGCAATTTCCCAAGTGCAGAGAACAACACATGTGAAGATTCAGAAGGAAATAAGGAAAATAAGGAAATAAGCAAGTCCTATTTAGCTGATAACAAGCATATTTGGGCTAGTAAGAGCAGAAATCTGTGTGAGGGCATAGTAAGAAATAAGGATAGGAGAGGTGCTGGAACATTCATGTGGTAGCAGATGCAGGAAGAATTAAATAAGGGAAGAGAATGGTGGCAGGGAGACCAGTTGGGATGCTATTGTCGTAGTCCACATCTGAGGTGATAAGAGATGGAGAGTTGTGCCGTGGATACTCTCAGAAAAGGCAAATCAGGAGAAAGAGGAATAGGTAGAATGTGGTGAAGTGAAAAGTGGAAAATTTTTAAGAAGTCAATAAAGACTTCAAGGATAAAGAAAGTTAGTTGCACAAAAGGAATTCTCTTGGAGTATTTAACTTACTTTCTTAATTGAGCATCCTGACACTGTAAGGACAATAGAGAAAACATAATGATAGGTGTGTTTGCTACTGGAGCAAATTTTGAAGCATTTGCAGGAGAATAATGGTCAAGAAAGACAAAGTACTTCTGCAGAGCTGCTTTAGAAATGAGTAATTACATTCATTCCACTAAATATAATCTCAAATTCTCAAAGAAGGAATTGATGGAGTTTGGTCCTTTGTGTCTCATCTTTGTGTCTCATCTGTCTACTGATTCTATTTAAATTCCTCACTTCACTTCAGAGTATAGAATTATGATCAGAAAATAAAGGCATTGAAATTGTTCAATTAGAACTTCAAAAGGTAGGGATTGAGGGTATTTGTCACTAGTTTGAACATAATAAAAAAAATACCATAATAAAAAAAAAATAAAATAGAAAAACTGGAAAAGGTTTACAAGGAGCAAAAACTGATATGTTGAAGTGTGTTGGAGTGGTGGGAGGAAGCTCATGGAGTGGCCCTATGAAGAACAATAAAAAATTAACAATCACGTAAAGCTTGAGACTAAAGAACCAAATTTTTACCAAAATTGAATATGGAATGATTATAATCTTTAAAATTATGAAGGAAATTTTATATGGGACATTGTATTTGTAAGACTTGATAACTATTGATAAAGAACAACCACGCAAATTTTGCAGCTTAACACAGTAAAATTCACTGCCTGCTCACATTACAATCTAATGAGGATTGGAGGGGCTCATGAGGAGAGACTGTGCTCCACAGTCATTCAGAGATAGGCTCTTTTTATTTTGTTTCTCTCATCTCCTCTAGGTCCAAGGAGTTCTCTCCATTCAGCCAGCAGATTGGTAAAAGGAGAGGGCAAGGAGGTTGGAACAAAATGGTCAATAAAATCTACTCACTTTAAAGGGTAAGAATGTAGAGTCTAGATGTTTGCTCAGAAGAAAAAGGAAATAGAATTTAATGAACAAATGAACAGAGTCTCAGTAAGATGTTGAGCAATTCTCTTCCATGATGCCAGGAGATGAAACAAAACAAAACAAAAACAAAAACAAAAACAAAAAAAAACCTGGAAAGTTTTAGGAAAGAGAGCTTTTACCCTCAGAAGCAGAAAACACCAGAACAGATAAAGATCTTCAGAAGATTGGTGGCCATGTATTATCCCTTGCTACAGTTCAATTACTCAAGACAGTGCTAGTCACAGAATAGGTGTTCACATCACATGTCTTGATTAAAAGGAAGGATGAATTTGGGAGCATCTGTGAAGTTTCAATTCCTGGAATCTTAAAAAACATAAGAAGATACTTTTTTTCATTTGTTTCTTGTAGCAAGCAGTTTAATTTATTATTTTCATTTAAAAATGAATTAGATTATCTCTTTACGTCCTGTCTAGGTCTAGGATTTTAGAATTCTAGTCAATCTGTGGTTGGAGATCAAAGTTTCTTTTTTTTTTTTTTTAAAGATTTTATTTATTTTATTTATTTGACAGACAGAGATCACAAGCAGGCAGAGAGGTAGGCAGAGAGAGAGAGGAGGAAGCAGGCTCCCTGCCTAGCAGAGAGCCCGATGTAGGGCTCGATCCCAGAACCCTGAGATCATGACCTGAGCCACCCAGGTGCCCCTGGAGATCAAGGTTTCTTAAGCATTTTGCCAGTCAAACAAATCATTCTTCCTCAGAGCATCCAGACAATTTAGTTCTATGAAACCACCCAGTGGAGTTTATTGCTCCTAACCACATAGGACTTTGTTGTTGTTGTTGTTGTTGTTTTTTGGAAATATGTACTTTACATACTGACTACTGCCAACAAAAAACATTGTCTCTTTTTTTCTGAAAAGTGTACTTTTATTACTATAATTATCATATTGGGTGGAATAATAGGGATTAGATTAACCTCCTTTACTGAGCACAGGATGTGCCACAGTAGCAATACCACTAATGAATTCATGATGCAGAAGTATTCAAGTTTCTGTCCTCCCTGACATATTTTCTTTTTCTTTTTTAAAGATTTTATTTATTTATTTGACAGACAGAGATCACAAGTAGGCAGAGAGGCAGGCAGAGAGAGAGGAAGGGAAGCAGGCTCCCTGCTGAGCAGAGAGCCCGATGAGGGACTCGATCCCAGGACCCTGGGATTATGACCTGAGCTGAAGGCAGCGGCTTAACCCACTGAACCACCCAGGCGCCCTCCCTGACATATTTTCTAGACAGCCGATACATTGTGAGTACTCCCAGCCTTCTTGACAAAGGAGATATGGGGAAAGAAACAGAAAAATTGAGAATGCCATTAATTTTCATCTTGAACAAATTACTTAACCTTCCATGCTTCTATTTTCTTACCTGTAAAATGGGTATAACAGTAACATATATAGGGTTACTGTGAACAATATGATTGAATGTATGTAAAGTGCTTTGAAGAATGACACAAAATAAGCACTCCATAAAAGTTACTGTTGCAGCTATTATTTTTAAACAAAAATGACACTGCTGACCCACCATCCATGGGAAATGCATTTTTATTTCATTTTCTAAGTGGTAGAAATTGGCTGTTCAATTTCTTGCGTGACTGCCTGTAGGACCAAGGACACTCATTTTCCAGACAGCTGGCTGAGGCTAGAAGTGCATTCTGTGGCCATGGAACAAATCAGAGCTAACTGGTCCTTACAAGGAACAAACCTACAGTAACTTTGACCTCATTAGTAATGTGTTCTGAACTAGACAAAAAACAGGACTCTCAGAACATGGATTATTCAGATTTGCTGTCCATGTTAATCAAAGTCCCCAGATGATACTCTCCTTAATTTTAGCTAGGTTTACATAAGACCAAAACATCTGGATCAGAAGTGAAATAATGCAGATGTTTAAGCCACATGATGGGAAACATCCAGATGTCTCAAATTTGTATTTGTCATTTTGTTCTTTGTTTTAAAAGAAAGAGAAGCCAAAAGAAAAAAAAATCCACCATTGTTTGTCTTTTTCCTTAACCTGTGTAAAGTCAAGCTGTTTTTTGTTGTTGTTATATAAATTTAAAATGCCCAAAAGCTGATTAAAATGTTCATTGATAATATCACTAGATTGTGTTTTAAGAGGATATTTTAAAATTTTACTTTAAGAAGACATCTTATCCATGAGTAACATTTGTGAGAAGAAATTGCTTTTAGAGTGAGACAATATTTTGGAAGACTTGATCATAATGAATTATCCAGGAAAGTATTACTAGAATGATACCAACAGAAAGGAGAATTTGCTGAAGAAACTCCTCAGACATTTTGTTTATTTCCTAAGATCTGAGCTCAACAAAATGAGTTCAACTAAAGGAGTAAGGAGTTAAATCCAAAAGGATACATATAAATCTTTCTTCTGTTTATGGAATCATATTTGCTACCTGGAAAGCAACAAAGAGAGTTGACTATAGGCATAAACAAAATAGGTAGCCATTTATGGAGTGTGATTGGAAGGAAAACAAAATTAACGAGGAAGTCTCTGAAATGCCTCTAATAATTTTAACAAAGTGAAATCATGATGTCCCCAGGGAGTTGCCACAATCTGGCCCTTATGATCTCACCAAACTCCTCTATCATGAAACAAAGCATATTTACTAGATACCACATTAATGCAGGTATTCTAATTTTAGAACTGAATGGGGCTTTCAAGATCATCTATTTCAGTCCCTTTATTTTACTGGGAAAACTGAAGCCCAGAAAGTAAGTGACCTGCTCTAGTTATATGAAGTAGAGAAGCATACAATTGTGAGGCAGTTAATAGATAGGTTTTGATAAAGGTACAAGTAGACAGACAGAAAAGAGGAAGGATTCTGCAATTCATGATGGCACTGGGTACAGAGGGAATGCTGGAAATATGCTGAAGATAGGAGAGGGAGTTAGGTGAACACCAAAGAACCCAACATCAATAAACTGCACTTATGAATAATTTTGTTAATATATACATTATTTGACACAAATGGCAGCCTTTTGTGATTGCTCCATCTTCCACAGTGGTTAAAAAGCACTGAGCATAATTTTGGGGGGAATTGGATCTGTTTATTTGACAGATGAAGATATAATGTTTTAAGCTTTCCCCTAAAGACTCAAATAAGGTGTCAAAGGACTAGGCTCAGGTTTGGGGAGTTGGTTTTGATTATCAAATAGTGCTCAATTGCATAAGCACATGGCAAGCAAAACTACCTTCAGATCAAAGTGAGTCTTTCCAGGTCTCTAGCACTGTCTTTGGCAATGTGTACAGAGAAAATACAAATCAACTGTTCTCAAATGCTTTGAAAGGATAAAAAATTAGGAAAATAATCTGCACACCTGGGTTTCCCCAAGTAGAAAAATCTAAGAGTAATTTTCTCCTCAGAGTTCCTCGTCTTCTCGAGAGTATGTCCATATAATAAAGAAAAGCCTAAATCAAGACATACTGTTTTTAAGTCTTAAGATCAAAATCCATATAATTGTTCACTGATTACAATTTTCACATGATGACCATTTTATCTAACACAGTTCAAATCTACCTGGAAATAATAATGTGTGAATTAAATTGAAATATAGAATATCAGTATAGAATTCAGAGTTCAACCATTGCACCATACCCTACCATTTATCATTTCAATGTAAAAACAGAAATGCTGCCAGTGGAAACAGAAAACAAGTTGTCAGCATTTTTCCTTAAGCATGATGGAACCACAAAGCCATAGAGTAGGCAGTAAAATTTGTTTTAAAAGCTCAGTGTTTCAAGACAAGTCAGATTATTATGGGAGATATACTGTAAACTACTCATCTAATTTATTTTGCACTGATGCCAATTCACATGAAATTAGCTTTATTGGGTTGAAAGGCTTATTTTTTTTTCTCTTTCCTTTCCTTTTTCTTTTTTTCATTTTTTTTCTTTTCCCTTTCTTTCCTTCCCTCCTCTCCCCTTCCCTTTCCTTTCTTTTAATGTGAGCAAACCCAGTTCTGAGCCACACTGTGGATGATGATGTCATTGATCTCCCTCCTTGCTTTTCAATTTCATTTACAACCCAGAATGATTAAAAATGGCAAAACCAAGGCTAGACTTTTTTCCCTCTATTCACAGCATTTAAACTCTTTCTCTACTTCTCTACCATTGGTTTCCTTTGATCTCTAAAAACAAGGAATGCTCACATTAGGTGGATCCTGAAAGATCATCTAAACCTCTTATTTTAAAGATGGCAAAACTGAGACTCAGAAAGGTTAAGTGACTTATCAAAAGCCAGAGAACTAATTAGTGACATAGCCAAAACTAGAATCCAAGAATCCTGATGGATCTCTCTCTCCACTATCCCAATCATACTCTCAACAATCAATTCATAGACTAGATTCTTAAGATATTTATCTATCCATCTAATTTTTGGGTGGAGGGCAGCCAATGTCTTGCCAATTCATGTAACTTTAAATATTTTCAAACACCTTTATGTCACATGTCTCTGAGAACCTAAAACGCTTAATCAAATATACTACATACAGAGAATGAATTGTGAAACTTCCTCCACCACAACCACCACCACCAACACTTGCAGGACAGAAGATATATTAATCTGAACTATGGAAGCCTAACTTTTAAATTTGGTCTTCTTAGCCCAAGCAAGTTGAGGACATTTTCTAGATAAAGTAAGATATTTGGATTTTACTATTCTGATTGAAATAAGTGTTTGGATATGGAAAGCATGATGAGCATCAACTCTGGAGCCAGACCATCTGGATTCAAATTTCATATTTGAATTTACTGGCTATTTCACTTGGGAGAAGTTATTTAAATTCTCAGCACCCCAGTTTCCTCAGCTGTAAAACAGTGATGAAGTGGTGATGATAACAATAATGTTCACTTTTTAGGATAGTTGAGAAGTTTAAATGAGCATGTAAAGTGCTTAGAAGAGAACCTTCCATATAGTAGGTATCATAAAAGTTTTAGCTATTGCATTTTCTTCCCTGCTTTGTAAGGAAAAAATTGGCTCAGCAAATAAATGCCCAACATTGAGCATTGCTGGGACTGTTTTAAAAGATTTTAACCATCAAATGTATGTAAGGAAGAGTGCTGTTAATGACTAGCTATGTCTATTAATTAAAACTAGCTGAGCACATCTTTTCCTTGAAAATATCATCATAGTCTTTATTCCAATTACTATTTTCTTTCAAATAACATTATTTTTCAAATTAAAAAGCAATTCAGCCTTTTCGCTAAGGCAGTAAATAAATCACCCAACTACACTTAGATTAGTGAGTTGCGACTGTATCTCAACACTCCTTCTCCCCCCAAATAATAACAGACACAGACATTTTTTAAAACGAAGTAATTTTTTTCAACCTGACAAATCATTTGGATTTTCCACTCACAAAGTCTTAACAGGTTTGAAAGGCCAAAATAATAAAGAGGAAGTTCACCGGGTCAACAAGCCATTGTGTAGTTGTGGATTTTAAGCAGTCACAAGTTGAAATGAGTCAATAATGTGGTGTAGTTACTTAGAAAGCAAATGCAGTGTTAGAATAGAGCACTATACAAATAGAATGCCCAGTTCACTAGGAATTTGGCACTAGTAAGACAAGATTTGGTAGGCTACATTCATTTCTGGGCACCCACATTCTAATAGGAAGTTTACCGGTCTAGAAAGATTTCAGAAGATAGTCCAGATGGTAAAGTTTCTGAAATCATGCTGTGGAGGGAGGATTGAAACAACTGGAAGTTTATTTCCTGAAAAAAAGAAAATTTAGCCAAAATGTGACATGAAGACAAAATTAGACATATTCAGTGTAGCCCCAAGGGGAGAACCAGGGTAACGAGTAGAACTCATGAGGAAGCAAATTTAGGCTCAGGATCACAAAGATCTGTCTAAGGATACAAAATACCCATAAACAAAATGGGCTTTCTTGCAAAACAGTAAACTCTGTCACTGCAAAGTGTTAAAGACTGGGAGAATGCAGAAAGGATTTTTACTTTAAGTATGAGGTTAAAATAGTTATTATCTAAGAATATTTCCAACTTGAATCTCTGATTGTAGTCCTATGACTATATGCTCAGATAGCTGAAATACACATCTAGCTGATTTGTCTCCGAATACACACTGAACACTACTACCTCCTACACTATTGCCAGACTAATCCATTCAATTCTTATTTGCTGCTCCCCCCTACTCTTCCCCATCTCTTCCTCTTCTCTCTTTCTTTCTCTTTTCATAACACATACACACAGACACACACACACACAAACACAATTGCTGAGCTATGTATGAAGTTCATGGTGTGCCAGCACTCTACATACACTATATGTATTTACACACATACAAACACACAAATGCTTTATATATGACTATTTCTTCTCCTGAATTGGGTTCAAATCTCTTTTCTGACCCTTTGCACCTCCCTACTACCTGAACTCCTCTTTTCTGGTAATCTTATTTCTTTCTCTTTGCCAAAATACATTCTCTACTATTGAAGACATCCTAGCTATATCAAATTTATATTCTTTTTTAAATAATGTATTTTTTAAGATTTCATTTATTTATTTGACAGACAGCTATCACAAGTAGGCCGAGAGGCAGGCAGAGAGAGAAAAGGTAGCAGTATCCCTGCTGAGCAGAGAGCCCGATGCAGGGCTCCATCCCAGAACCCTGAGATCATGACCTGAGCTGAAGGCAGAGGCTTTAACCCACTGAGCCACCCAGGTGCCCCTCAAATTTATATTCTACTCCATGACTTTGTATGTATACTTCTTCCTGACATTTTCCCAATCATTCCCTCCAAAAGGTTAAATGGTTCTGACCCTTTAAGGCTGAGTTCTTTCCCCGCCCCTCCCAAGGCTGAGTTCAACCCACCTTTTCCTGACTCTTTCCATGGCTATCATAACCTACACTTTGTCTCTTATCTCCTCTGATTTTGTAAATATACCACTATCATAATTTCAATCTCTAATTTTACATAACCCACAGTTTTCCAAATGAGGAAATGATAATTCCCCCAAGTAAAGTGACTTGTCCTAGCTAACCCAGCAAATTAGTAGCAGAGCCAGAAAAGATAACAAAATTTACTATTCTTGGGCTGGGTGTCTTAGAATGCAATATTTTTGTGTCTATTCATTTCATCTTCAGTAGATTCTGAACTCATGGAAGATAAGTATTGCTCCATATTAAAATTTTTCTTTGTATTTTCAGAGGACTTACCACTTTGTTAGGCATATAGGTACTGCTCATGGAGTTATTACTGAAGTGAAAAAAACAACTACAAATATCATAACCTGATAGAGCTTACATTTTAATAGCTATCCAATAAACTAGAAAAGAAGGCCTGGTTGAAAACATACTTTATCTGACTTGCCTTTCTACAAAACTTCCTTGCATGCCACCAAACTGACTCGAAATAAACAACACCGACCTTAACATGTGGAACAATTTTGGAAACTGGATTCTTGTGGAACAGTTTTGGAAACTGGATTCTTGTGTGTGTGTTGTGTGTGTGTTTAATGTACTTATTTAAAAGATCATCTGTCATGCTTGTATGAATAAAAGTTAAGTCCTAGAAGCTTATAGTCTTGTCCAGTCTAACTAGATCCAAACCAAGTTGACCAAAACTAAGAACAAAATAACTGAGTTTTGGTGTTCAAAGCCACATTTGCCTAATGAATTCTGTTTTTTTTTTTAATTTTTTATTATGTTCAGTTAGCCACTGCAAAGGACATAATTTTTGATGTAGTTTTTAGTGATTCATTAGTTACATATAACACCCAGTACTCATCACAGCACATGCCCTATGCTGTTCTTTGGATCTATACCTTTAAATAAAAATTCAATCACCTTATCTCTAGGAGTTATATTATTTTAAGTTACTAAGTTTCAGAAACTGCTAGTCAACATGAAAATTGAAATCAATCAGTAGATACTGAGTATCTATTATATGCTGAACATTATGCTTATAAAGTATAAATGGTGGCCCCTGCTTGCATGATGCTAGATGAAATATAAAATGTACCTAGTGTGAAATACTAGAACTTCATGTGTAAAAATCCCCCTTCCCATCCAGTTGCAAAACGAAACATATGCATAGGAAATAGTATTGGGGAAAGGAATAACTTAAGACCAGAAATGAGAGCTCCAAGCTGACAAAACCTGAATATATCCCAATTTTGATGTTGCACCTCAATGGATGAAACCTTAATTTTCAGAGAATAACCTAAGAAATTGAAGGAGCCCTTTTTCTCCCCACTCTTCACTTCCCCCACAGACCAATGCAGACTATGGAATGTAAGTCCACAAACCGCCACATCTCCACTCTTTACCTTGTGAGGAGGCCAAAAATGTTTAGCTATGTCAGTCGGTCCAATGGCCAAACCTCATATTTTTATGCATAAATAATTGGGAGTATGTGTAACGCTCTGTCCTCAGGGTTTTCAGGGACTGGAAGAGTGTAAATCATTTTAGAGTGCTGAATAAATGCAGATTGATA
The DNA here is from genome assembly GCF_002288905.1 of Enhydra lutris kenyoni. NCBI lineage: Eukaryota > Metazoa > Chordata > Mammalia > Carnivora > Mustelidae > Enhydra > Enhydra lutris. Next base: position 2,990,648 of record NW_019154167.1, on the reverse strand, counting down.
AAGAAATGTACACAGGTTTACACATATAAATTCGCTGATATTAATATGCTGGAACATTTTCTCCAGCAACCTACAAATAACAACTGGACCTCAAATATTTGAAAAAGATTTATAAGTCCAGCAACAGTTCCTTTGCTGTTTCTCCTTTAGAAGTTACAACTGGTGATTTTTATGTGACTTCTAACAGCTCAGCTAGTAGTCTGCGAGTTCCAGCAGCTTGAATAAGGAGACTCAATTTCAAGGTGTGAGAGTACAATCACAAAGTCAGTTTTACAATCCAGAAAATTTAAGTATCAATTCATGAGAACTCCTCAAAGAAAGAAAGCTCCCCTTGAGGAAAAGAAAAAAAAAAAACTTTCTTTTGGGCTGTAGGCCCTTATTTAATTCTCTGGAGAAGTCTATTAAAGCGGATTTGTCTAGGTTTACCTACAATGATGGTTCATGTTCAGAATCATATGTTTAATTTTTGGCTCATGGACCATGTTGATAATCTGCTGAAATTTATAGATCTTATTCCCAGGAAAAATGCATATATATATATATATATATATATATATATATATATATATATATGAAATTTTGCACAGCTCACAATATGAGAGCTAGCATATATTTCCAGAAGCTCATCTTTGGGTGCCATTAAGGGTCAGTAGTCCCCAAATTAAGAGTGCCTCCTCTAGAAGTTGAAAAATGAACAGGAAGAAGGAAGACAAAAGGTGGGGAATATAACATTTTCAAGTAAGACAAAAATGCAAAGAACGAAAGCGATTTAGAATTATAGCTGTGATAGTCCTATCCCAGGAACAAATCAAAACAAAACAAAACAAAAGGATAATGTGAGGAGTTGTCACAAAGCTATGAGCTTTTTACTTTGCAAAAATAAAAGCAGAATATGCTTCAAGATATTCTTGCAGAATGTGGAAACTGTGACCCTTGGCTGCTATCATTTTTTTTCTGTTTTTCTTGCCAAACAAATGTTACGAAAGAATATCTCCAGGCATTCACTCTACTCTGAGGGTTAAAAACATGTACAGGATGGAAACTGGCAGAATGCTGAGGTTGGCGGACTCGTCTGCCTTGCTAAACCTTCTAGAGACCTTCAAGTGCTCTAGGGATGAGGGAGTTGTCTTTTTTAGAGAAAATCAGGTCACAAAAAAACTGTCCAAGTCTTCAGAACAATTGAGCCATGGCAGCAGATTCAAGTAGAAAAAAAGTTCTTCAGTGTAGATCCCATGATCTCAGAATGCTGCATTTTACATTAAGAGCATCTACAGGAAATACTCTTGCCAGCACAAATAATCAGGAACTTTTCTCAATTGGAGAAACTGGGAACAAAAGAGCAGAGACATTATATCTTGGGAGGAGATAGATGATTGAGGCTTTGAGACAGGATTCCTTGGGGATAAAATTCTCATAAAGAATTCTATGGATCTGAAATCATGCTCAGATATCACCAGATTTCTAAGGGGTTTTTCACTATCCTCATGCCTCCAAGAAAACCAGCATTATACTTTCTTTTCTATAATTGTGTCAACATACTTTCTTGTGTTCTTACAGGCTCTGAACTTTTCTAGGTAGAAAGGACATGACAGAAAGCATAATGGAAATATATATTTTTTTATTCTTAAGGAACTCAGTCTAGTGGAGAAAATAGAAATGCAAGAATATAATTATAATTAATTATCTTGAGTGAATTAATAGAAGTATGTACATGATATCAGATAGAACAGAGGAAGGAGAAATTAAGTCTTCTTGAGAAGGTAATACCTTGAATTAAGTCTTGAAGGAAGAGTAGAAGTTTTCTAGGTGACCAAATGGAAAAAGGACATTCGAGGCAAAAAATATAGCAAATCCAAAGAGATCAAGAAATAAGAAATAACATGCATGTCCAGAGAAGTGCAAATGGTGTATTGTTACTAAACCATAACATGTGACAAGTTAAACAAAATAAAGTTAATATTTCAGTTAGATTTTCAATGGTTGTAATCTCTGACATCCATAAGATTTATAATTAAGGATTAGATTGACCCAGATAACCTTAAGAAGCCTTTTAACCCGATAGTAGGGCTGCTGAATGGCTAACTCTTCTTCTTAAAACTAAATATCTACACTTCAACATTTTTTTTCTGTATCTTCTGCCTCTCAACCCAGTTCATGTTGGAGTGCAAGCTGTGAACTTCATCGTTGAAATGCACATTTCCACAAAAGCAACATGAATGGTAATTGTCTACCTCCTTTTAAAGAAGTCAGTAGAATTCCTTGAAAAACCAGTAAGACATAATTTTTTTTACCTTCTTAAAAAGTGAAATTCATGTAACATAAAATTAACTGCTTAAAACATACAATTCAGTGGCATTTAGTACATTTAGAATGCTATGTGACTGACATCTCTACCTAGTTCCAAAACATTTTCATCACACCAAAAGAAAACACTGCACCCATTAAGCGGTCACTCCTTCTTTCTCCTCCCCTCAGCCTTTGGCATCCACAAAATCGGGAAACAGTATGCTTCCTGTCTATATGCATTTGCTTATTCTGTATATTTCATATAAATGGAATCATTCAATATGTGATCTTTTGTGCCTGGCATATTTCACTTAGCATCACATTTTCGAGGTTCATCAATGTTGTAACATGTGTCAGACTTCATTTTTTTTAAGATTTTATTTATTTATTTGAGAGAGAGACAGTGAGAGAGAGCATGAGCGAATAGAAAGTCAGAGAGAGAAGCAGACTCCCCGTGGATCTGGGAGCCCGATGCGGGACTTGATCCCAGGACTCCAGGATCATGACCCAAGCCGAAGGCAGTCGTCCAACCAACTGAGCCACCCAGGCGTCCCCAGACTTCACTTTTTTATGGCAGAATAATAATCCATTATATGGATATACAACATTTTATCTACCGATCAGTTGATTGACACTTGGGTTCTCTCTAACTTTGGGTTATTGTGAAGGTGTTGCTATGCACATTTATGTATAGGACCTTTTTTGAACACTTTTTTTTCAGTTCTTTCAGATATATACCTAGGAATATTTACCTTTTGGGATTGCTAGGTCAGATGGGAATTCTGTGAATAACTTTTTGAGGAACTGCTAAATTGTTTTCTACAACTGTATTCTTTTACATTTCTACCCGCAATGTATGATAGTTCCAATTTCTTCGCATCCTTACCAACATTTTCTGTTTTTTTTTCCCTAAATATTTTCTCTCTTTTTTTTTAAATGATGGCCATCCTAGTGGGTATGAATAAGATATAGTTTGCAACAATATAAGACAAGGAAAAATCTACTTCAAGTCTACTTTGGCAGACTATCTCATTAAGTAGTGGAAACTTTGTTTGACCTCTGCCCAGAACATTAAAATCTGCAGACAGTTAGCATCACTGATTAAAACCATGATCATTGGGGCACCTGGTTGGCTCAGTGGGTTAAGCTTCTGCCTTTGGCTCAGGTTGTGGTCTCAGGGTCCTGGGATTGAGCCCTGCATTGGACTCTCGGCTCAGCAGGGAACCTGCTTCTCCCTCTCTCTCTCTGCCTGCCTCTCTGCCTACTTGTGATCACTGTCAAATAAATAAATAAAATATTTAAAATAAAATAAAACAAAATAAAATCATGATCATAAATATCACGCTTTTTAGATAAAAATCTGTTAACTTTATCTAGCTAGATAGCTAGATAGATAGATAGATAGGATATATATATAGAGAGAGACATAGAGATAAACATAGACATAGATATAGATATATTCCATATATCGATATAGTTATAGATATACAGGTGTATTCTAGATATATATAGATATAGATATCCTTAATCCAAATATTCACAAGGAGAGTAGAGATAGTGTATAACCAAATGTAGCAACACAACTAGAAAAGGAAAGAAATTCAAGTTTCAAGATGAAAAGTTAAAACATCTTTATCCTCTATGAAAAAAATTTCTTCATTAACATTAAAGCATGTGGATGCTATTTGCTTCAAAATTGATGAGATCAATTTGCTTCAAAAATGAGATCAAAATCTCATTTTTATAAAATATCTAAGCCTGTTAAACCCTTGGGCCAGCTTAGGATTTCTTTATCATCAATTAGAGCTGCAATAATTTTCCAGTGATTTCAATTCTGATCACACCCCTGAGGGAACAAAACTGCTTGGGTGGGGCGGAGAGCAAAGAGCTTTGTACAAAAATTCTAGCATTGAGAAGTCTCTGGCAAGCCAAAGCAGCTGGATGAGCATAATAGACAAATTCATATGAACCTAGGACCAGATTATATGAAAATTTCTTACTTCCAGAAAATCAGGCCAAAAAATATTTGCCAAAATTAATTATCCCACAGATAAGCCTCACAGCCAAAAGCAGCATAAAATAAGAAGTACCAAAATTTGGGCACCATTTTGTCCTTAAATATATATATTGTATAAGTTGTAAATGATACCAGTAACGGTCAGCTAGTGAACAAACTTCTAGATATCTAGGTTTTTCCATGAGTCCAGATATACAAATCAAGATCTAAGGAAGAGGATTTTGGACATCTGAGATATAAGAATCCATAATGGAAGGCTGAAGAAAGGTAAAGTAGAGTGGAGATTTTTCACCAGTGGAGATTTTTCACCTGTGAAGTTTTTCAAGAAAAATAAAAAGCCTGCCATAGACATAAGAACACATGATGCCTTCTTACGTGGAGAGGAATTTGTTGGATGCTTGGGAAAGCCCACCCCCTGACCAAATAATAATAATAATAATAATAACAACAACAATGTACCTTATTAGCCTGCCTTAATACCTGAAAATTTCAACATTAGACTCATTCTGTCAAGTTTAGGCATTATCTCCAGGGGACTTCAGAGCTAACTTATAAACAAAGAAGGCCAGGATCAACACAAATATTTGCCCCACAGAAATGTATTGATAATAACATTCCAAATAACAGGATACTTGACTTTATATAGTGTTTATTTGTGTGGAACACTATGCTAAATTTTTTAAGGATTTTATTTATTTATTTGACAGAGAGAGAGAGTGCACAAGCAGGGGAGCAGCAGGCAGAAGGAGAGGGAGAAGCAGGCTCCCTATTGAGCAGGGAGCCTGATGCAGGGCTCCATTCTGGGACCCAGGGATGATGACCTGAGCCAAAGGTAGATGCTTAACCAACTGAGCCACCCAGGTGCTCCCGTGCTAAGTATTTTAAGTGCATTAGCTCAGGGAATCTAAAATACAAAGAAAGTAATATTACTATTCCTCTCTTACCAATGGAGAGACTAAGGCTCCAAGGTTGTAAGGGATATAGGCAAATTCATACAATTTGTCAGTGACAAGACCAGAACTGATGTAAAGCTGTAAAGATTCTATACATTCTTACTTAAACAAGAAGAAAAATGTACAAAGCTCCATTTTTGGAATTTCTTGGCCTTTTATTTATTTAATTTTTCCTTGGTATTATTTTTTTTAATTTAAATTCAATTAATCAACATTTTTTAACGTTATTTTTTTCAGTGTTCCAAGATTCATTGTTTATTCATCACACCCAGTGCTCCATGCAATACGTGCCCTTCTTAATACCCACCACCAGGCTCACCCAACCCCCCACCCCCCTCCCCTCCAAAACCCTCAGTTTGTTTCTCAGAGTCCACAGTCTCTCATGGTTTGTCTCCCCCTCTGATTTCCCCAATTCCTTTCTCCTCTCCTTCTCCCAATGTCCTCCATGTTATTTCTTATGCTCCACAAGTAAGTGAAACCATATGGTCAATTAATCAACAATTTTTAACCAGTAGATAGAATTAGGGGTGAAAGTGCTATGTCACAAAATAGTATTTTCCCATTACAAAAAAGGATTCTGCATTCTTTAGAGAACCTGGTATATTTAAATGTTAACAAAGAGAGACTGCTGAGTAAGGAATTTTGTGAGAAAAACTTAGCTAAGTCATTAAAACCATGTTGAAATTAGGCTGTATATTCCTGAAAATTAAGAATGTTGCCACAAGTTATTTTCTATTCATTCTTCCATGATACTTAGGACAGATAGAAAATTATTATTTCTTTTTTTTAAAGTATAACTGACATCTAACATTATATTACTTTCAGGTGTACAACATAATAATATGATATTTGTATATATTACAAAATAATCATCACAATAAGTCTAGTTAACATCCACCCACATACAGTTACAATTTTTTTCTTTGGATGAAAACTTTTAGAATCTACTCTTACCAACTTTCAAATAGACAATAGAGTATTATTAACTATATTTACTATGCTGTACATTATATCCCCATGACATATTTATTTTATAAGCAGGAGTTGGTACCTTTTGGCCCCTTTTACACATTTCATCCACCTCCTGACTCTGGCAGCTAACAATCTGTTTTCCGTATATGTGAGATTTTTCTTATTTTTACTTAGATTTCACATAAAAATGAAATGACATGGTATTTGTCTTTGTCTTCTGACTTACTTCACTTAGCATAATGCCCTCAAGGTCAATCCATGTTGTTGCAAATGGCAAGATTTCATTTTTTATGGCTGAATAGTAGTCCACTGTATATACATGCCACATTTAAAAAATTCCAATAGGGTTAACATACTGTGTTAAATTAGTTTCAGGTGTACAATATAGTTGTATAGAATTCAATAATTCTATACAGCACCCAGTTCTCATCATGATAAGTGCACTTGTTAATACTCATCACTTATTTCACTCATACTCCCAACCCACCTCCCTTCTGGTAACCATCATTTTGTTTTCTATCATTAAAAGTCTGGTTCTTGGTTTGTCTCTCTCTCACTCTCTCTTTTATCCTTTGCTTGCTTGTTGTGTTTCTTAAATTCTATATAGAGGTGAAATCATATGGCATCGGTTTTTCTCTAACTTATTTTACTCAGCATTATACTCTGTAACTCCATGTTGTTGCAGATGACAATGTATATATAGTGTTTTCAGCACTTCCATACAGAACCCTGCACTCATCATGACAAATGCACTGCTTAATCCCCATCACACTTAAGCCACTGTAAAAACAGTTTGATGGTTCCTCAAAAGTTAAAAATAGATCTACCTTATGAACACAGCAATTGTACTACTGAGTATATACTTAAAGAATACAAAAACACTAATTCAAGGGATACATACATCCTTATGTGTATAGAAACATTATTTACAATAGCCAAGATATAGAAGCAACACAAGGTTCCATTGATTGATGAATGGATAAAGAAGATGTGATATATATATGTATATGTATACATATATATATTCATATTTGAATAGACATTTTTCCAAAAAAAAGACTTTCAGATGAACAAGTATATGATCATTACTACTTATCAGGGAAATGAAAACATACACACATATATATGAATATTATACAGAAAGCTTCTTACTTTGATGTAGTCCCAACAGTTTATTTTTCCTTTTATTCCCTTGCCTCAGAAGACATATCTAGAAAAATTTTGTTACAGTTGATGTTGAAGACATTACTGACTATGCTGTCTTCTAGGATTTTTATGGTTTCAGGTCTCACATTTAGATCTTTAATCTATTTTCAATTTATATTTGTGTATGGTATAAGAAAGTGGCCCAGCTTCATTCTTTTGCATGTAGCTGAACAGTTTTCCCAACACCATTTATTGAAGAGACTGTCTTTGTTCCATTGGATATTATTTCTTGCCTCATTAAGGATTAATTGATTATATAATAGTGTTTTTTCCTATAATTTCTATTCTGTTCCATTGATCCATATGTCTGTTTTTGTGCTAGTACCATACTGTTTTGATTACCATGGCTTTGTAATATAACATGAAACCCTACCTCTAGCTTTGTTCTTCTTTTTCAAAATTATTGTGACAATTTGGGGTCTTTTGTGGTTCCATATACTTTACAATTGTTCTAGTTCTGTAAAAAATATTCTATTGATTCTTTGATTAGGACTGCATTAAACGTATATATTGCTTTGGGTAGTATAGACATGTTAACAATATTTTTATTCCAATCCATGAGTGTGGAATGTCTACATTTTTTTGTGTTGTCTTCAGTTTCTTACATTAATGTTTTATGGTTTTCAGAGTACAGGACATTCATTTCTTTGACTAGATGTATTCTTGGTATCTTAATTTTTATCACACATTTTCTTTATCTATTCATCTATCAATGGACATTGCGGTTGTTTCCATACTTAGCTACTGGAAATAATGCTGCAATAAACACAGGAGTGCATATATCTTTTTGAGTTAGTGTTTTCATTTTCTTCAGACAAATACCCCGAAGTGGAATTGCTGGATCATATGGTAGTTCCATTTTTAATATTTGGAGGAACATCCATACTGTTTTCCATGGTGCCTGCAGCAATTACATTCCAACCATCAGTGCACAAGCATTCCTTTTTTCCCACATCCTTGCCAACACTTGTTAGTTCTTGTCCTTCTGATAATATCCATTCTAAAAGGTGTTAGGTGATACCTCAATTTTGCTCTGTTTTACATTTCCCCGATAATTAGTAATGATCATCTTTTCACACATTCATTGTTCATCTGAAAATCTTTTGGAAAAATGTTTATTCAAATATCCTGCCCAGGGGCACCTGGGTGGCTCAGTGGGTTAAGCCTCTGCCTTCGGCTCAGGTCATGATCTCAGCGTCCTGGGATCAAGCCCCACATCAGGCTCTCTGCTCAGCAGGGAGCCTGCTTCCCCCCTTCTCTCTGCCTGCCTCTCTAACTACTTGTGATCTCTCTCTCTCTCTGTCAAATAAATAAAAATTAAAAAAAATATATATCCTGCCCAATTTTAAGAGCCCATTTGGAAATTCTAAGAAGGAATGCAGCACCTCATATACCCTTGACAGAAGAATGATACTCTTCTATTGGGGTAGGTCATCCTCTTCAACCAAGTGTGCAGCTTTGGGAAGGACACACATGGAGTGGTGAGTGGGGAAAGGGACAATTGCCTAGCCAGCCAGATCAGCCAAAACAACCCTGGAGATCAAAGTGGGGATAGGTGCTGCAGTAAGATCACCCTCACATTCTATTCTGTCCATTTTTGAATTGAATTGTGTGTGTGTGTGTGTGTGTTTTGTTTTTGCTATTGAGTTGCATGAGTTCTTCATATTTTTTAGATATTAATACTTTATCAGATATATAATTTACAAATATTTTCTCCCATTTAGCAGATTACTTTTTTATTCTGTTAATGGCTTCTTTTGCTGTGCAGAAGCTTTTCAGTTTGATGTAGTCCCACTTTATTTTTTCTTTTCTTGCATTTGCTTTTGGTGTTAGATCCAAAAAATTATTGCCAGGATTGATGTCATGGAGCTTACCACCTATGTTTTCTTCTGGAAGTTTTATGGTGTAAGGTCTTATTTTCAAGTCTTCAAACTATTTTGAATTAATTTTTGTGTAATATGTAGTCCAGTTTTGTCCTTTAGCATATGGCAGCCCAGTTTTCCCAACACCATTTATTGAAAAGTCTGTCCTTCCCCCATTGTATATTTGTGACATCTTTGTCATAAATTAATTTACCATATATGCCTGAATTTATTTCTGGGCTCTCTATTCTTTTTCATTTACCCACTGTGTCTGTTTTTATGACAATAGCATACTGTTTTAATAGCTAAAGATTTGTAGTATAGTTTGAAATTTGACAGTGTGACAGTAGTGTGATTTGGTAGTGTGATACTTCCACCTTTGTTCTTTCTCAGGATTGCTTTGGTTATACAGGGTATTTGGTGGTTCTATATGAATCTTATGGTTGTTTTTTTCTATTTCTGTGAAAAATGCATTTGGAATTTTAACAAGGATAGTATTGAATCTGTAGATTACTTTGGATAGTATGGACATTTTTAACAATATTAATTCTTCCAATCCATGAGCATGGGATATGTTTCCATTTATTTGTGTCTTCAGTTTCTTTCATTAATGTCTTAATAGTTTTCAGTGTACAAGTCTTTCATCTTGGTTAAATTTATTCCTTGGAATTTTATTTTTTTCTGATACACAGGAAAAAACACCTAGTATTTCTTAAATATTTATCAGGTGTTAAGAGTAGTGTCAGACTACATCTGAAACTAATGATGTATTCTATGTTGACTAATTGAATTTTAATTAAAAAAAAGAAAAAAGTGTAGTGTCAGACACAATCATTAGTTAGGACTAGCTTTGTTTTTATGCGACAGAAAAATCAAAATAAACTAAAATGAACAAAAAATGCACAAAGTAAAAAGCTGACATTGCTCTCTCTGTTGTGTAAGAAAGTGCAAGTGATCCAGAGTAGTATCATGCATAATACTGTCAGGAAGCCAGGTTCCTTTTTACTTGTTGCTTTGCTCCATTATCACTTGATGGTTCAAAATAGCTGCTAGAATTTCAATGTGTCTTTATTCTAGCTATCAAGAGGAAGGAGTGTAGCAGAAGGAGGACATAATCTCTCCATTTAAGGACACTTTCTGGAATTCCACTCTTTTCCACGTTCCACTCTTATACTGATCACTTTATCGATTACCTATTTTTGTGTAATAACTTACCCAACATTTAGCAACTATAAAACAACTCACAGTTTTGTGGGTCAGAAACCTGGGCATGGCTTAGCTGCATCTTCTCTCTCATAGTCTCTCGCACAGCTACACTTAAGGTATTGGCTAAGGCTGTGTTTTATGTGAAGATTTGTCTGGGGACAAATCCACTTCCAAGTTTATACACATGTTACTTGGCAGGATTTTGTTCTTTGCTGGCAGTTGGCTGAAGGTTGTCCCTTGTTCTTGCCAGTTCCTTCTTCTCTAGTCTGATCCATTTGGTCAGAGCTTAGTCTCATGGCTACACCTAAATTCAAAAGAGTCCATGAAATTAAGTCTTTATTCTGGGTGAACATGTAGCAAAATAAAATTAATCATTCTTCTATTAAGGAAAAAGGGGGTTACAGAATATTTGGAAACAATTTATGGTTTCTACTACATTATTTTATATACTTTATCCAATTAATTCTCATAATTACATTGTAGTATAAACAATATCACCCCTGTTATACAGATAAAGACTTCAAGATTCAGTCCCTATTAAATAACTTTTTCAGAGTTAGAAATCAAATTAGGTTGGGTGGAGAAAAGAAAGGAGATAATGGATAGAACTACCATGCTCATGAAGTATCAATTATTTTAATATTCCAGTGTGGATGAGGACAAGTACTTCCTGTTTTCCTTGTATTCTACACAATCTTATTTAATAGGAAACAAGCTTCCACGCAGATGAGTGTGTGATCTTATTAAAACGTCATTCACTTTTAACCATTGTGATTTTGGCATATTATTATGGTATAAATTAGCCATTAAGAACTGAGAAACCAAGAGGATCTACAAGCTGCTAAACTTCTGAGAGAAAACCAGCTGGATTATAAATTCCTTAAGGGTAATATATATGCCCCTTTTTTTTCCTCCAAAGATTCAGTGATGGTTAATTACCACAATTCTTTTGGGGTATGATGGAGTTTATTCTTCTTAAACTGATTAAGATATTTTAATTGACACATTGATAATTTGCATAGGTAAATGTAATACTGAAGGAAATAAATGCCCAACAGTGAAATAACTATGACCTTAGTTATCCAAATGGCTGCTTCAATAAACTCAGCTGAGTAGATACCTGGGATAAGAAAAGAAAATGATTTTATTAGGTGAGTCTTGTCCTGTATAAAGTTGGAGATATTTTCATTACCAAAGACTCAAAACTAGGAGTTTAAATTGGTTTTTATAGAATTTTAGTTCTCTAGTGACCTCATTATTTCCAGAACCTTTGCTAAGCTAAGTAACTCCTTGCCACATTGACCCTTAAGACCACTCTGGTCTCTTGGAGTTCCCGGTTCCAACTTTCATCTCCTTCTACTGCCCAAGTCCCACTGTGACACCCTGCATATTTTTATTTTGATATTTTCTTTATTCTCTGCCTTCTTATTTTTTTGCTACTTTTCCCATACTTTATCTGCCTTCCACTCCTTTTTTCCTCTGCATGACCTTCCTATGAGAATGGGGAACAGGTCATGCCTGTGTGATAGAAGGAAAGAAAATGGACCAAATTTACTCATGTTCCTTTTATCTTCATATCAATGCAAGTCACAAACCTGAAATATGTTTGTTATTGTGCTTGCTGAGTATAACCTGGGGCCCAAATGATTCACTGGGTCTAGTTAAACTTTAGAAGATTGTTTTTAGGGAATAAGGGTCTCAGTGAATTCTTTGGGATACTTTAAAGGGGAAATACTCAAAAATCTCTATAAACAATCTATGTACTCCTGCATGCTAAATTCACCACCTCCACTTAATTGCCTCCACTTAATTGCTTTGCAGAAGCTCTCAAATTTATGTTTAAAAGCTAGGTGGGCATGTAAATCACTAATGTTTATAAGCATCACAAAAAAATGTTTATAACTGGGGCTGCAGTGTAGAAAGGCTCAGCTTTGGCTGTAACTTCTGTGAAATGTTCTTTACCTTTGGCCTACATCAGTAATAAAACCATGCTTGTAATAGAATGTTGATAGTCTCCTAATTCTTGCAGAGCTTCCATAAGTGTCTTAAAAGACAAAAGAAATCTAGAGCATATGGGATACTTGGAAGATACTGCCTAGTTTGAAAGGCAAGAATATCACTGAGACACGAACACCTCATTTGGGAATTATAATGACAGATGAGGTTAATATCAGTACATTTATGTGCTTATCAAGCATTATGAAAACAAACCTTAGAAGATAATTCATATATTAAGGTCCAAAGTTGGAAACCACCAGGCTCTGTTGTAGCTAAGTCCTGCTTCCCTAGGAAATGGCCTATCAACTTTGCTGAAACATATTAAAATATCAATGGCTATTCAAAGCCAATATGTCAACATTTTGAGAAAAGGTTATCAGAAGTGCCAATGCATGTATTTGGAGGTTCTTTCGCAAGAGTGCACAGCTGTTCCCATAACCTTAACCAAAGAACATGGGCCTCCCTCTGTGAAGGTCAGCTTCTTCCAAAAAGTGTGCAGTTCCATAAAAGACCCACAAGGAGGACTGGACAATGCTGCAGGCTGATTTTTCCAAAGTCCAATGTAAATTTACCTGCTTTTGTAATCATCACCTTAACCAAACTAAAAAATGCAGAAGGTACTTAGGAGATCTTGCCATTTTGAAAAGCTGAGATTCAATAAGATAAAATAGAGGTTTAATTGGAAAAATTTTTCTTCATGTTTTTAATGGTCACCAGTGGGGAGGAACCCATAATTTATAGGGTTCATACTATGTTCCAAGTACTGTGCATAAGTTTTTCACATATTATTAGTTCTCCCAATCTTTGTGTAGGTAAATATTATTATCTTCATTTTATAAGAGAAGAAATCATAGCCATGGAAGTTAAAAGACTGGTCCAATGATAATGTATAGCTAGAAATTGACAGAATTCAGAATCAAACCCAAGATACCATGACTCCAGGACCAATGCTCATTCTGTAAGAATCTTAGCCAGAGAAGAAAAAAACATCAAGTTTTTTAGGGCTTCTTTTCAGAGGAAGGGGTTGGCCTGAGGGAAACAGGTGAGCAGACAGGCAGATTGACTTTCAAAATTACATTTGTGTGATTATTATAAAATGTTTTTACATACAATATATTTTAATTTCCACAATGACCCCATGAGGCAGGTATTAATATTCCCAACAATAAACTCAAATCTGAATATAAAATCCTTTAGACATTTCTGGAATGCTCATAATCTTGCCTCTTTCTATTATACTATCTTTAATTCCCTGTGAAAATTATTCCTCCCAGTTAGTACACCTTGTTTCAACTTGCTTTTTCCTTTATCTATTTGACGACTTACTTTCCTTCCTTAACGATCATTAAAATTGACACCCAAGAAACTTGGGAATGAGACCACCATGACCTGAAAGGTGAGAAACTGGAAACTACACTGTAAGCCTGATTATTATAAGTTCTATTGACTGAAGGAAAGATGTTAACCTTTGAGCAGAGATAGTTAAATTCTTGTAGCTTTTCCCTTCAGTGAGTTAAAAGGATAGCAGACAGAATTACCATTGTTTGAGAGGAAAAGAGAAAATTAAGAAAATTCACTGTTACTCCTGAATGCTTTAAAAATTGCAAAAAGGGGGGGCACCTGGGTGGCTCAGTTAGTTAATCCTCTGTCTTCGGCTCAGGTCATGATCTCAGGGTCCTGGGATCAAGCCCTATATCAAGCTCTCTGCTCAGAGGGAGCCTGCTTTCCCCTCTCTCTCTGCCTGCCTCTCTGCCTACTTGTAATCTCTGTCTGTCAAATCAATAAATCTTTCAAAAAATGCAAAATGGTAGCTTTTAAAAATACTAAAGTACTTTTCTCAGTTTTTTTTTTTCTGAGTACCTTATTCTATCAGTAAACAAGGTCCAACCTTATCTCTCTATTCAAAGTTAGAAGCCATTTGGGGGATGAAGAGTTTAATAGATTCAAGCGACTTTCAAAAGAAAATCTAAATGAGTCTCCTTAAAAATGAGAGAAACTAAGAAAGAAAAACCTCCAACATGGTTTGCAAGGTGCAAAGGTGGGTGGAGTGGGAAACAAGGTAAGAAAAAGAACAAATAACAACAGAAACAACAACAATATGGAAACCATTGAGACAGGCAATGTTTAATGCAATATGATGCCACATAAGTAAGGTTCAGCCATTTGTGTATTTTTAATTGGAATCAGTAGGTTGAATTGTTGGGTTTCTCCAACCTGGCTTCCCAGTTTGCTCTCCAATCTCCAGAAATATTCAAAGCATTTCCTCTCCCATTTCTTCCTATTTAAACTTCCTTATGCTTTGTCTTTAGTAGCTTGTTTTCTGCTAGACATATCATTATATTTACATATGTTAAGAAATTAAAGGTTAAGAATGATTTATTAATCCTCAGGTATACACATTTTACATTTATTTTTAAAGATTTATTTATTTATTTGAGAGAGAGAGAAAGAGAGTGGGTTGGGGAAGAGGCAGAGAATTTCAAGCAGATTCCCTGCTGAGCAGGGATCCCAGCCTGGGGCTTGATCCCATGACCCTAAGATCATGACCTGAGTCAAAATAAAGAATTGGACACTTAACTGACTGAGCTACCCAGGCACCCCAACCCAAGTATATGCATTTTAGGAAACTTCAAAAAGACTTATTCCAAGGGAAGAAATGATACTCTATGATGAGAATTTCAGACACTGATACATGTTGACTAGAAAGCCATTGTGGTGGTGGTGGTGGTGGTAATGTGATTTCAGCATCTTTCAATTCACGCCATAGAAGCCTACACATGGTATATGTATTTGCAGAGAAACAGGATCATTTTAAAGTTGATAAACTATACTATGAAACAAATATAATAATATTATGTGGTTAAAACCACTGTATTAGGCAAGAACCTACAAATTCAATACTAATTAGGGTGGGTGGGGGAGAAAGAGTCTATCTTCTGATAATACATATTTCCCACTTCCTATCCCCAACATCACACATAAGCAACACATTTTTTGGCACTTGCAGAGAAGAACAGTGAAAAGAGTGTCTAGGAGGAAGGAACTATGAGTGGACAGTTTCTAGGTCAGACCAGACCTAATGTCACCAAACATGAGAACAATGTTCTTCCCCTTCTACTTTTGCCCATCTATATACCTACTCCAACCCTTTCAAATAATCATCTTCCTATAATTGGACCTTGTTAAATGAAAAATTATGTATGCCATGAGTTTCTAGTTAAAATACATAAATAATAATGATAATATTTCTTCATAAGGGGGAAAGATATTGAATTAAAGATGAACCGATCAGAAAGCCACGAGAATTAAGGCAACTTCTTTGCCCAAGAGGAGCAGAGTGTTAACCAGAAGGTAGCAAAAAGATAATAACCATTTGCACAAAGCGACTCATCCTTGAATAGGTGTCCCTAGTGACATCTAATATAGAGGTAAACCTTTCATTTCACCTTCCGAGGCCAGCTAGCTAACCACGTGTAAGTACCCAGATATGATAGTGGTTAGCAGAACCCTTTATTTCCTCATTAAATTGCTGTCATCAGACTGCTGACAGCCAAATGACCAAACAGTTCATAAAGAATGTGACATTGGCAGCAAAAAAACCCAACCAAATAAAATGGAGAAAAAAAAATGTTACAAGACTGTTCATTCAAGTTGGAAATACAAAAAAATAGAATGACAGTTTTTCCCATCAGAATTTCTGCATAAAACATTTATACACCAAGGTAATATATTCCAAATATATGCTTAGAGAAAAACAAAGACACACAATTAGGATGCATTTCCTTTCATTGCCACTTAGTTTACCCTGTTCCTATGGCAATGCATGCATTATGTAATATTCCACTTTGCTCTTCAATGGTAGTGAAAGTTTATAACATTCATGATAGCAAACAAACAGCTATACATCAGAATTAAACAGCATTAAATGAACCTGAAAGTACTTTCTTGTCTTTTAGAAATAAAACCTCTAATATTCGTGTTGATAAGCTTGAAAGTTTCTTCTTACAGCAAAGTAGTTTGCTTTAAAGATACTCTTTTAAAATACTGACATAATATTGCTTAGAATTTTAATTTATAAATTTAAAATACTTAATATCTGAGGAATATTCACCCCTCTCCCTGAGCAAAGTTCTCATTACTTGGAGTCTTCATTTGCATAGATAAGATTGTGTTCCAAGCCAGAGACATAGGTCAGAAGAAGCCAAATTGTAGCCTATTAAGCAAAAAAAAAAAAAAAAAAAAAAAAAAAATTTAAAGGAGTTTGGTAACCAGACAGGCCTGTGCAAATATGGTTGAAAATTTTCCCAAAGGAAAATTCACCATGTGAGTGTATATAAAAGTAAATGGAAAACTTTCAATGACCAGTGTTAATTGAAAAATAATGTCATCATGTTGTAGTAGACTTTGAGCATGGAGGTTAATCTGTTGAGGGAAAGATATATATGATCATCCTGAAAAACCTGGTAACACTGCTGAGAAATGCTACTTTGCACAAATTAAATGGGTGATTTTTCTTAATTTTTAAATTTTTTAATGTTTTTATATTAATTCCAGTTAGTTAACATACAGTGTTATATTAGTTTTGGATGTACAATATAGTGATTCAACACTTCCATACATCAAAAGGGTGATTTTTTTTTAACAAAGCATCAAAAAGTCTTCTTCCAAGTGACTAATGGTGTGAGTGAGACTTGGAGCTCACATTTGGCTAAGGGGATCAAGGCAACAAAGAGTACAATGATGAAAGTATCAAGGCCCTTCTCTTCCAATTCTCCTCATCCAATTGGGAATAATTGGGGAAAGGGAGAAAAAAAAGAGCATGTGAAATTTCTTTTTTGGAAGAATCCATTGAAGTAAACTCAGGAGTTTGAGAGAAAGAGTTATCAAAATTCCGTCTCCTGAAGTAAAGATATTAAATGGCAAGTATTTTAGGAACGTTCTTTTTGTCATTAGATGCAGGAGGAGAAAAAACTAGGCTTTCCTTTTAGTGATGCAAGACCAACATATTTTAAGATCCCAAAATTCATGGGCTGTACTGTATAATTCAAAATTTAATATACTCTTCTAGGAATTGGTACTATTTCATTCTCCTGCAGACTGATCATGGCATGATGGTCAAAGTGGGTAAAATCCAGAAAAGTAAACTTTAGAACACTTTTGAATTCTGTTGCATTATTGAACAATGTTTATTCACTTTCAAAGGATGCTAAAAAATCAAAAGTATCAAGTAGTATATAGATTTAAACACCTTTTGACGTATGCTAGCAATAGTCTAGAGAAAATTTACTCCTTGCCCCTTTCCTCTAAAAATGTATGCTTTAACAATAGAAACAGCTTGTATCAGTCACGGAAAGGATTTTTCAAAGTCACATTTTCACCTATTCAGGTATGATAAACTGAGAGATGCTGTGGTTAGAAGAGATGTTCCTCATCATCATGGGTAGTGAATGGAACAGGCAGCCTAATTTATGGTGTGATTATGGAGATATCACAAAGACATCTTCTGTCTCCTTCCCTCTTCCTCATTATCCCACAAATACCTCCTTTATCTAGCTTGGTGATTTCTAAATTTCAGATACTGCTTTATCTTTTTGGCTTGAGGCACTATAGTATTTGTTTAGAACACAGGCTTGAGATTCAGTCAAATTTATATTCCAAACACATCTGTGTCATTTATTAGCTGGGTGCCTTTGGGAAATTAATCAGTATCTCTGAGTCCTTCTTTCCAAATTTATAAAATGAGGGTAATAGTAATAATAATAATAATAATAATAATACCTAACTTATTGGATTATTATATAGATTAAATGAGATAACATGTTTAGCACAGTGCCAGGAATAGACTAATTTGGGAATACATGTTAGCTATTAATATTATTAAGATCCAGACATCCTCAGGGAAAGAAAACATCATATTTAGCTTTATCCATCATTTTCTGTTGAATTTAGCATCTTCCTTCCTCAGAACAGGTCAATGAGGAAATGAAATTGCAGAGAACACATCAGATTATTGAGGAGGCTATGTGTTATAAGGAGAACACCATCACTCTAGGTGGGTGGAGGGGATGCATGAAGAGCAATGTAGAACCTAAGATATACCCCCAATCTCACAAGTTTTTCAGGGTCTGTCCCCTCTCCCTTCTGTTTCAAATATTCTCCAGCTGCTTAGGCTAATCAAGTTTGTGAGAATTGTTTTTCAAGGTGGAACCACAAAATGTCCTCCTGAAAAAAAAATTGTTCAAAAACACATCTAAAAAAGGAAGTAATGTATTGAAAGCTGCTTTTAAAAATAAGGAAAGTTCGTAGGAGAACATTTTACTTCTGGCAGTATGTCAAATTCACTGTCTTGCTGAGATTCTTATGTGACTTCTAGCTTGTTGTATGTTCTAGGCGAAATGGCATTGTCTTTGACAAAGGGAAATATAAACAGTATCCCATCTCATTCTATTTGTTTTACGTTTAAGGAATTATCTTGTTTTATCGCTTCACTTCTGCCCCAGAGAAGTTGAACCTGGACTGAAGAAATGTGAGAACCCAACTGAATAATTAACATTTCTTTAACATGACTTTAAGGCAGAACCACTTTGGGAACATCAAACTAGTTAAGTCATAGGTCTAAATCTTGAAAAGCAGATCAGCTCCTGAAAGTTATCACAGTGAATGTGGGAATCTAAAATTGACTAGTCATGTGACTTGAGCAAGTTGCTTAAGCCCTCTAAGGCCTTGATTTCTTCATATATAGAATGGGTTAATATTTCTTGCAGGAACTCTTTGTAGATTAAGCGAAATAATGTTCCTAAAGTTGTTAGTACAGAACCTCCTAAAAAATTGCAGCAATTAATTAGCATTCTTGGTGAAGTAAGTCACTTTGTTGGGTAGTATCATGGTATAATGACAAGAACATGGATTTCAGAGACAAAACAATCCTAATTTTGAATCTCAAAATCCTGTTACCTTGGGGAAGTTATTTAACCTTCCTAAGTCTCAGTCTATTCATCCACAAAATGGAAATAACAGCACAGACCTCCTGGAGCTATTATAGGAAATAAATAAAATTAAATAATGTACATAAGTAGTCTGGTTTAGGGAAAATGTTCAATAAATTTCTGTTCCCTTCCTTTCCACATAGAAACTTTAAAAATGTTCTTTAATGTCTAGAGATTTTAGTAGGAAAGAATTACTTAGAAAAGCTTCTCCCCACCCCAACTGAACAACTGGACCTAGGATAAAATGAGACATGAAGCATAAACAGCAGATAGCATTCCCAGCTAAATGTAGACTCTTCACTGAAGTTTTATATGACTACCTTAGGTAAAGACAGTGTTATTATTCTCTTTCTCCTATCCTATTTATTATTTTCCTAACATTTGTCAAAAGACAGGGTTTTTTGCTTATTTGACACATAGTAGGTACTCCTTAAATGAATGAATCTCACTTCTTTAAAAGAAAGTCAAATATTGCATGGCCCTTTCCTACTTCCCTTGGTCCATCAGTGCCTAGAGATACGGTAGAAAGTTGTCTTATTTTGCACACTGAAATAGTAATCTTCTGTCACTCCACCCTTACTTTTATTTTCCTTTGGAAATCTTTTCCAGAGTTACCAAATCTTCTGAACTACCACCACTAGTAAGACATAGGTTTTGAACTTATTTTAAGGTAGTGGAGAGAGGTTTGTTTCCAGCTATTCACATGTACCTTCTCTGTCCATCCTGTGATAAAGGCATAGTTACTCATAGAATTGACAATGGTTAGTTTTGGGGTCTAAAGTTCTGGAACACAGCAAAAGCTAACAGGTCCAGATGGAAACCACATCCACAGTTTTTGTCTTATTAACCTTTCCACACACATCTACTCAGATAACAAGAGCATACAAAGCTTAAAGCCAAGCCCATAGGCAGCGAGAAATAACTTGATAATTCTTCTTATAGATGGTAACTGTGTCCCAAATGTTAATTTTCAGCATATGGAATAGCTTGAAGGGACGGCGGATCATCCACTCCATCAATCACCAAAAGCTGTGAGAGATGAGACAGTACCACTCTTAAGTAGTTTTCTGGCCTACCGAAGACTCCTCTGACAAAGTAAAAGTTTTCAAAATACCTGTTTTTCTCTCACCTAAAGCTTCAGAAAATCTCTGATCTTAATAGCATTTTGGGGACCCATAAGCCCTTTTAAAGAGGCTGACTTATACTATGATTTATCAAAATTATTAGGGTCTATGATCAGAAGGGTGTGTGCATTTTTCAGCTAACCTGGGAAGCTTAATAATTCAGTTATTTAACATGTGAATACCTAGTATGTGACAAGCCACTGTGCTAGGCACTGGTAAGCAAGACATTCCAGTCATGGATCTCATTGTCTCGGTATTGAGGGTTATAGTGCATAAGAGTAATGTTTAAAAGGATTAGAGAGAAAAAGGACATTTCTTGCAATGTACTGCAATGCCTAAGAGCTTTTTAGTAAGGCTGTTTATTATTGAAATCATTGACAAAAGTAGAATCCTTCAATCATTCTTAATACTTAAAAAGTTATATATTTGTTATTTTCGTGAGAATCATTAACTGTTGTGTAGAAAATGCCCCTAAGCTGTTGGAGGATGAGTATGTTATAGAACAAATGCTGGCACGATGGGCATCTTTGGCATGGCATGTGAAATAAAGAAGAGCCAGGTTAAATAAAAGAATCCAATAAATACAGACTTATTCAGTGAATGCTAGAATATTTGAATAGATTCTTAGAAAGGGATCACTTTGTGCCAGATAAAATTAGTACAAATATGGGCACTGAATAGACAAATATCTCCAAAAAAGTCTTAGATGTGTGCATGCATGACTGACCCATACTGAGCTTTTAAGGAAAAGCGAAGTGGTTGATGAAGTCTTTCAATTATACAATTGCCAGACTTTGAGAACTTTGAGATGCAAGATTAAGTATCAGCAAACTATGGCCCCAGAAGCCAAATCTGGACTACCACCTGTTTTTATATGACCCATGAGCTAAGAATGGTTTTTATTTTTTTTAATGATTGAAAAAATAAAAAAGAAAATATTATTTCTTGACATATGAAAATTATGTGGCATTCAAATTTCAGTGTCTGTAAGTAAAGTTTCAGTGGAACATAATCATGTTCATTTGTTTACAAATTATCTATGGCTGTTTTCATTCTACAATGGCAGAATAAAGTAGTTGCAAGAGAGACTGTATGGACTACAAAACAAAAATAATTTCCTATATGACTGCTTATTAAAAAAAAAAAATTTCTGGCCCCCACCATAGACCATGGAAGCTTTAAAGTTTCACAGAATTGAATCTAACTCCTTACTGTGTTTTGAGAAAATTACTTAACCTCCTCAAACCTCAATTTCCTTACACAAAAAGTGAGGATATAAATAGTATCTTCATATAATTCATATAAAATAATACATGTTAGACATCAGTGCAGTGCCTGTCCTGTGTTCAGCATTCAATAAATAAAAGCAATTACAAATAATCTTTTCTGGGTCTGAGACAAAAGACTGGACTTTGTGGGCTGTATGAAAGAGCCGTAGGTGGCAGCTCTGATGCTGTTACTAAGATGTCTGGCCAAGGAGCCCTAAGCTAAAGTCTGGAAAAACCATTCAATATCTGCTATCCATTCTCTTACCCCAAGTTAAGCATCATGACCTTCTTTTTATTTTTTTTAAATTTTTAATTTTTTCCAGTTTTATTTAGAAATAATTGACATATATCACTATGTAAGATTTTTGTCTCTTAACCATTTTGAAAATTTATTATTATTTTTTCCATTCAACAAATTTTATTATCCAGATGCAAAATTAACAAGAACATTTTTTTATGTGAAGCATACTTCAGAATACATGGTTCTAAAAGAAATATATAAAACAGTCCATCCCAGAAAATAGAATATACATTTTCATCAAGTACATACAGAAAAATACCCTGGTTAAATCACATTAAAAAGAACATAACAGGGATGCCTGGGTGGCTCAGTGGGTTAAGCCTCTAACTTCGGTTCAGGTCATGATCCCAGGGTCCTGGGGTAGAGCCCAGCATCAGGCTCTCTGTTTAGCAGGGAGCCTGCTTCCCCCTTTCTCTCTGCCTGCCTCTCTGCTCACCTGTGATCTCTCTCTCTGTGTCAAATAAATAATTAAAATCTTTAAAAAAAGAACATGACAAATTTATAAATTTAAGAAGACTGAAATCATACCAAGTACATTTTCCAACCACAATGTACAAAACTAAAGATCAACAATAAAACAAAGGTGAAAATCTGCAATGTAAATATAAAATATTTAATATGTAAATTTTAAACAATACACCACTGTACAAGCAATAAGCCAAATAAGAAATCAAATGGCAAATCAAAATATGTCTCAAAACAAAACCAAAAACCTTCACAATATTCCAAAACCCATGGGATGCAGCAAAAGCAGATGTTAGAGTGAATTTTATCCTATAAATGCTTGTATTAAAAAAAGTTCAAATAAACAACTTAACATTACACCACAAGGAACTAGAAAAAGAAGATAATTGGCTGAAACTTAGTAGAGGAAGGAAATAACAAAGAAAAATCAGAAAGAAATCAAATAGAGACCAGAACAAACAATAACATAACATTGATAGTAATAACCAGTTTTTCAAAGAAACTTAAACATAATTGGCAAGGGTTTAACTACATTAACTAAGGAAAAAAAAGGAGAAAAGACTCAAAAACCAAAATAAGAAATAGAAAACAATACAAGAGAAACCCCAGAAATACATAGTGTGATAACAGATTACTATAAACAATTATATACTAACAAATTAGATAACTTAGGAAAAAAAGAGATAATTCCAAAAAACACACAATTAAGTTCTAAAAACCACAATGGTCTCCATACAAGCATACTACTACATGGATACCTAAATTCCTCAGTGAAAGAATGATTATCATACTAGTCTGGCCAGATGGCATACCAACATATTGATTCTAAATTTTCGTTGGCACATTGATAGTGTCTGTTAAAAGTTTTTCTATCAACCTACCAGATGAGATAATGCTGTCAGACACCAAGGATGAAGCTGAAAACAAGAATTCTGCAGTTAGATTAAAAAAATGAGTGATAGACCTCAATATAATACTTGACTATATTTAAACACATTTTTCCATTATCATCATCCTTTCCCACAAACATATGCTCTTGAAAGAAAAGGGAAATTGGAGGGGGAGACAGACCGTGAGAGACTGTGGACTCTGAGAAACAAACTGAGGGTTTTGGAAGGGAGGGGGATGGGGTTTGGGTGAGACTGATGGTGGGTATTATAGAGGGCACGTATTGCATGGAGTTCTGGGTGTGGTGCATAAATATGAATTTTGGAACACTGAAAAAAATAAATTAAAAAAAGAGAGAAAAAGATCTATAGATTTAAGACAGTGTTCCATATGTGAGTAGCTTGGAAGTAACCACTCTCTCCTAACAACAAGTAAAAAGCTGAACAGACTAGAAACTCAACAACTCTTCTTGGATCCA
This sequence comes from Enhydra lutris kenyoni, assembly GCF_002288905.1. Lineage (NCBI taxonomy): Eukaryota > Metazoa > Chordata > Mammalia > Carnivora > Mustelidae > Enhydra > Enhydra lutris. The sequence continues at coordinate 2,966,638 of NW_019154167.1, read as the reverse complement.
TAAGAGAGAGGAGGACATAGGGCAAATTGCTGCCCCCAACACTGGAGAGACACACAAGTGAAAGAGAGTTGCTGTTTATAGAAACAGACACTCATAAGCAGAAACTGCTGTGGGTACCAGTGCCAAGATAGGAAAACTTAAACCGTAAGTCAAGAGTTGCTGGAGACTTAGTGGGCAAGTATGAGAGTTAAAAACTTCAGTGGTATCCAGTTGTAGGGGACCTCCATGATCTCATGAAATTTACTTCCAGGAAGTTGAACAGGTTCTTCACGGTAAATATTGTGCCGGTGGGGAGGGGATCCCCTTGTGTTTCCATTAGGGGGATGGTAAAGGAACCATTTTGAGATATTCCAGAGTACTCTTTTTCTTAGCAAGGCTCACCGTGAGAAACAGATTAACCAGACCCTAACTTACTAGAATATAATTAGACCTTAAATAACCTGGGGAAAGTAAAATATCCAATTCCAGCCCACTCTAACCATTCTGTTCAACTAAGCTGGGGGGGGTGCAAAAAAAGGAAAACCACATGAAAATATTAATAGTTACAGAAAAAGAATTGTATCTAAAAAGTTATCACCATAACTGACTAATTGACAAAATCCAACACCCATTCATGATAAAAATTCTCAGTAAACTGGAAATAGGGAACTTCCTTAATTTGATAAAGAATATATACCAATAAACCCCTATAACTAACATTATACTTAATGGTGAGAAGTAGAAATAGTAGAAATAGAAATAGTAGCTTTTCCATTAAAGTCAGGAACAAGCCAAAGATGTCGGTTCCTACTACTCCTTTTTCAACATAATACTAGAAGTCTTAGCTATTGCAATAAGACAGGAAGAAGAAAGAAGGGGTATATAGATTGCAAAGGAAAAAATAAAATTGGTTTTGTTTGCAGATGACATGATTGCCTAAGCCAAAAATCTGAAATAATCAATAGATAATTTCAGGAATTAGTAAGGTATTATGGTCAGGATGTAAGGCACAAGGTTAATATACAAAAGTTAATTGTTCCCTACATACCAGCAATGAACAAGCAGAATTTGAAATTTAAAACACAACTACCGTAAATTAGGACCTCCTAAAATGAAATACTTAGGTATAAATCTAACAAAATATGTACAAAATCTACATTAAGAAAACTACATAAATCTGATGAATAAAATAAAAAAGAACTAAATAAATGGAGACATATCCCATGTTCATGGACAGAAAGACTCAATATTGTTGAGATGTAAGTTCTTTCCAACTTGATCTATAGATTCAACGCAATCCCAGTCAAAATCCTGGTTAGTTATTTTGTAAACAATGACAAACTAAAGTTTATATGGAAAGGCAAAAACAAAACAAACAAACAAAACAAAAACAACAAAAAACACCCCAGAATAACCAGCACAATATTGAAGGAGAAGAACAAAATTGGAGGACTAAGACTGGCAGATTATGAGACTTAATATAAAGCTACAGTAATCAAGGCAGTGTGATATTAGTGCAGGAGCAAACAAATAAATCAAGGGAACAGAATATAAAGCTGAAAATAAGCCTACATAAAAATATCTAACTGATCTTTGATAAAGGAGCAAAAGAAAGACAATGTAGGAAATAGTCATTTCAACAAATAGTATTTTTATAATTGGACCTCCATATGCAAAAAACAATCTAGTTACAAACTTTACACCTGTTACAAAAATTATCTTAAAATAGATCAGACCTATATGTAAAATGCAAAATTATAAAACTTCTAGAAGACAACATAAGGGAATATACGGAAGACCTTGGGTCTGGTGATGATTTTTTAGACACAACACCAAAGGCAAAATGTATGAAAGAAATAATTGATAAGTTGGACTTCATTAAATGAAAAATGTCTGTGAAAGACAATGCTAAGAGAATGAGAGGAAAAGCCACAGAATGGGAGAAAATATTTGTAAAATACACATCTGAGAAGGAACTATTATCCAACAATATTCAATAATTTGAAGGAACGCATGTATCCTGATGTTTATAGCAGCATTATTAATAATAGCCAAATTATGGAAACTGCCCAAATGTTCATCAACTGATGAATGGATAAAGTGAATAAATGGATAAAGAAGAGGCGGTATACATACACACACACGAACACACATGCACACATGCAGTGGAATATTATTCAACCATAACAAAGAATGAAGTCTTGTCATTTGCAGTGACATGGGTGGAGTTAGAGTATTATGCTAAGTGAAATCAGTCAGTCAAAGAAAAACACCATATGATTTCACTTATATGTGGAATTAAAAAAAAAAACAAATGAACATGGTGGGGGCAAAGAGAGGAAAATCAAGAAACGGGCTCTTAACTTTAGAAAACACACTGATGGGGGGCGCCTAGGTGGCTCAGTGGGTTAAAGCCTCTGCCTTCAGCTCAGGTCATGATCCCAGGGTCCTGGGATCAAGCCCCACATCGGGCTCTCTGCTCAGCAGGGAGCCTGCTTCCTCCTCTCTCTGACTGCCTCTCTGCCTACTTGTAATCTCTGTCAAATGAATGAATAAAATCTTAAAAAAAACACACACACTGATGGTTATCAGAGGGGAGGTGGGTGGGGCGATGGGTTAAATAGATGATGGAGGTTAAGGAGGAACTTGTGATGCACATTGTCTGTTGTATGTAAGTGTTGAATCACTAAATTCTACACCTGAAACATTTTACACTATATGTTAACTAACTGGAATTTAAATAAAAACTTGGAAAAAAAGAACTATTATCCAAAATATACAAAGAACATGTAAAACTCAATAATTAGCAACCTAATTAAAAAATGAACCAAAGACTTTAACGGACATCTAACCAAAGAGATACAATGATGGCAAATAAGCTTATAAAAAGACGATCCATGGGGTGCCTGTGTGACTCAATTGGTTAAACGTCCAACTCTTGATTTTTCGGCTCAGGTCATGATCTCAGAGTCATGTAATCAAGCCCTGTGCTGCGCTCCATGCTCAGCGGGGAGTTTATTTGCCATTCTTTCTCTCCCTCTTCTTTTCCCCTGTCCCTCCCCCTGCTCACGCTCTCTCTCAAAATAAATAACTAAATCTTTTTTTAAAAATAAGAAGATGATCCACATCATATGTCATCAGGTAAATATAAATTAAAACAATGAGCTAGCACTGCATACTTATTAGAATGGACAAAATCTAGAACACTGACACCAAATGCTGGTGAAGATATAGAGCAACAGGAATGTTGATTCATTGCTGGTGGGAATGCAAAATGTACAGCCACTTTGTAAGATAGTTCGGTAGTTTATTATAAAACTAAACATACTCTAATCCTACTATCCAAAATCGTGCACTTTGTTACTTAAATGAGTTAAAAACTTATGTTTATACAAAAATCTGCACACAGAAGTTTATATTAACTTTATTCATAATTTCTAAAACTTGGAAGCAACCAAGATTTCCTTCAGTAGGTAAATGAATAAATAAACTGTGGTGTATCCAGACAATGGAATATAATTCAACACTAAAAAGAAATGATCTATCAAATCATGAAAAGACATAGAGGAACCTTAAATGTATATTACTAAGTGAAAAAAGCCAATCTGTAAAGGCTGCATACCAGATAATTCTAACAATATGACATGTTGAAAAGTTAAAATTTTGTAGATAGTAAAAATATTTGGTTGCCAGGGTTTTGGAGGGAGGGGGGTGGGCAACAGAAGATATTTAGGGCAGGGAAAATACTCTATATAATTCCATAATGATGGATACATGTCATTATATATTTGTCCAAACCCATAGAATGTAAAACATCAATAAAGAATACTAATGTAAACTATGGATTTGGGTAATTATGATGTGTTAATGTGGGTTAATCAGTTGGAACAGACATACCACTCTGGTGGGGGATGTTGATAAAGAGGAAAACTATGCATGTGTGGGGACTGGGTATGTCTGGGAAATATATGTAAGTTTCCCTCAATCTTGCTGTGAACATAAAGCTTCTCTAAAACTGTAAAATCTTAATTAAAGAAATCCAAGAGGGGCGCCTGGGTGGCTCAGTGGGTTAAAGCCTCTGCATTTGGCTTGGGTCATGATCCCAGTGTCCTGGGATTGAGCCCCGCATCAAGCCCCACATCGGGCTCTCTGCTCAGCGGGGAGCCTGCTTCCTCCTCTCTCTCTGCCTGCCTCTCTGCCTATTTGTGATCTCTGTCAAATAAATAAATAAAATCTTAAAAAAAAAAGAAATCCAAGATCCTGCACAATAATTTAAGCACAGAGAGTTGAATAACATATACCTCTTATTGTACATGAGGTATATAACTGTGTCTTATATTTCTTTTAAAATCTAAACAATTATTGATCTGCATAAACACTGGTAGGATTATAGTTCTTTATGAACCAAGTCACGTGAAGATCTATTGCTATTTTAAAAAACAAAAAAGAGAAGAAAAATATTGGCATCATCTATTGGAGCAAATGTGTGGAAATTAGAGACCCTTGTAAACTGCTGGTGGGAGTGTTTGCTACCAAAGATTTGGAAATTATTGTTGCAACAGCTATCAAACATTTAAAATGCACATACCCTTTGAGACAGAAGTTTCAGTTTTAGAGATCTATACTAGATAATTTAAGCTTCAGCACATGGGATATATCTACGATATTTTTGAAGCGTTATTTATAAAAAAATACAATCTGGAAATGATTTGAAAGTCCACCAACAGGTTGAATACATTTTGATATCCTTTGAAATATTATGTAGCTATTTAAAAGAATGACCTGGATCTTTGCACATTGACCAGGAAAACGTCCACAAGAATTGTTAAATACAAAAAGCAAGTTGCAAGTTAATATATTTAGGAGTTTCTGCTTTTATTTAAAATAGACTTTGTTATGGCTTTGTTTATGTTTGTAATAGCATGGAAAATTTTGTGGTAAATGTGGTTAATTCATGGGAAGTGGGACTGCAAGAGTGAAGGTGGGACCATGATGTTTTTCTCTTGGGGGGGTATACGTGTTTTTATTTTTTTTTATTTTTTAAAGTTTTTATTGAAATTCCAGTTAGTTAACATACAGTGTAATATTAGTTTCAGGTGTACAATATAGTGATTCAACACTTCTGTACAATTCCCGATGCTCATCATGACACTTTTCCTTATATACATGTATACAGTCTTATTTTTACCCTGCTTTTATCATGAGGTTTTATTACTTTTATAATTTTAATGAAGTATGATTTTTCTTTCTTTTACATTTTCTTGATTACTATGAAGTTGAGTAAGTTTTCATATACTTATTAATTACTTGAGTATCTTCCTCTGTGAATCGCCTATTCATAGCTTTTGCCCATTTTTTTATTGGAGAGTTTCTTTTTCTCTATCAGTTTGTAGGAGCTCCTTGTTTATTAGTGTTATTAACCATTTGTTGGTAATATGTGTTACAAATATTTTTCTAGGTCCACTGATGTTTTTAATTTTTATGTGATCAAACCTATTAGTCTTTTCTCACAGTTCTTAGAAAGTTATGTTTACATGTTTTGATATCTATAACATATTAAGTGAAGTAAAACAAGTTGTATAGTATAATCTATCTTATTCAAAAAGGAAAATATGTTTGTATATGTTTGCACATATTTACATGAGTAAATATAAAGGTATGAAGAGATAAAACCAGACTGTTAACATTATCTCAATGCTATAAAGTGGAGGGAGAGGCAATTACTAGATTTCCCTTATACACCTCTATATGATTTAACTTGTTACAGCAAGTATGTATGATTATTGCAATTTTTAAAACATCCTGTCAATGGAAAATATGTTAATGAATACCATCACTGAGCTTTTAGCATCCTCCTTGGTGAAGAATGTATATCATGTAAAGCAAGCACCACTCTCTTAACACAGATTTCCCTTAGAAGCACTGTAAGAGGAATAATTGATTGGGTATGTTCCATAACTTATGTTTCACATTCCCAGAGATGACACACAACCCTTGCAACACACAAACACTACCTGACCTGAAAGACCCTCTTTAATGTCCCAACACCACAAGGAGAAAAACAGAAAAGATAGAAGTAGATATTTACAGATTGTGATAAGAATGAGCTTTGCTTGGTAATGCCTAGGATCAGGAAGGGGTTAAAAGGAGAGGGAAGGAGTGGTGGCAGTGTTTGCATTGCTTGGCACTTGCTCCACATATAAAAATAGCTAGTTATGTTTTTGTGTTCTACCCAAGTGTAGCATTTGTTCTGTGACTTTATATAAAATGTAGTTTCATGGGTGTGACTTAAGGATAGTACATGTCCCTAAGTTGGAAACAAAATAGCAATGTCTTCTGTATAAATAGCCAGAGACCACAATACATAGAGGAAAAGCATAATAGTCGTATAGCTTCTCAGAATTGGAAAGGATTTGGAGTTTGTTTAGTTCAATCTATTTTCTAATCCATGAGTTCTTTGTACAAATCCGGGGAAGATGATCATCCAGTCTCTGCTTGAAATATTTTCCCTTTAGAAAGACCTCTCTCCTTTATAAAAAAAAAAAAGCAGCTAATTATTTACAGTGATGATTGTTAGAATCTTCACCCTTAGATTGCTATTAGTCTTACCTTTTTGGAACATCTATCCATTGATCCTTCTTCCTTATGATTTCCTGTTAAAAATATGTGAAGACAGCTGCTCCATTTCCCTAAACCTTCTCCTCAAAAAATTATACATCACCAGTCACTCAATCTTTCCAAATGTCAAAATTTCTAAATTATTCACTATTGTACTTTCCCTAGTTTGGAGACTATTTAATTTGTTTCAAATGTAATACTCCAAAATAACCACACCTGATGTCTTTATCAAGTATGGGGTGCAATTTAAAAATTGGTTTTGGGGGCACCTGGGTAGTTAGTGGGCTAAAGCCTCTGCCTTTGGCTCTGGTCATGATCCCAGGGTCCCAGGATCGAGCCCCACATTTGGCTCTCTGCTCAGCAGGGGGCCTGCTTCCTCCTCTCTCTCTCTCTCTCTCTCTCTGCCTACTTGTGATCTCTGTCAAATAAATAAATAAAATCTTTAAAAAAAATTGGTTCTGATTTGGATGTTTTACTGGTCTTTCTGGTATTGCTGCAACACTAGACTAACATTACCTTTAAATGTTAAGTTTCTCACTTTTTGTGCTTATGGAATTGATTGCTTGTTTTTTTTAAACTTATGTGCAAAATTTTACACTTATATCTATATAATATCATCTGGTTTAGGCCAATAATTCTAGACTTTTGCACAGTATGATTCTCTACAGAATGGACCTGCTACTTTAATGTTCTAGCCCACACCCCAAAGAAAGCATAATGCTATAAGCAGAAACCAAAGGAGGAACAAGGCAGCCCAAAGCCAGCAAGAACTGGCTCTTATTTGGGCTTATTCTTTGCTCCATTTCAGTCTGCCCCCTCCCTCCCTTTTCTAACCCTCTGCTTATCCATCATTCCTGTCAGCTCCAGTCTCATCTCTAGTTTTATCTTTTTAGTGTGTCTGCTTCACTGCCTCCTAAATCTATGCCCAATTTATTGCTTGTCTCCTCTACCCTGTTTTGGCCTTGGGACCTTTCCTTTGAACTAACCCTAAAGACTACCTTATGTCTCAGCCCAAACATTTCCTTAGCTCTACTCCCTTCTTGCTCTGACCTTGGAGTACCAGAACTAGGAAAAATACTGTCAATCTATTTTTAATAATTCTTCTCACTTTGAGTTCATCAACAAAAGTTATATGTATGTCTTTCATATTGTCACCTAAAACACTGATAAATTAGTTGAACACCAGGCCAGGGACAGAAAATCTGCACCACGTTCCTTTTAGAGTTTCTGTCTTTAAGATTCTGTTTATTTTTTTCCTCTAAATTTTAACAAACCTGATTTCTTAATTCATATGAAGTTGTACTGTTAATACAGTGACCATTAGCCATGTGTGTCTATATACACCTAAATATACCTTAATTAAAATTAAATACAATTAAAAATTCAGTTCCTGAGTTGTAGTAGCCATGTTTTAAGTACTCAGCCACATGTTGTTTAGGGCTACCATATTGGACAGTGCAGATACAGAACATTTTCACTACCATGGAAAGTTCTATTGGACAATGCTACTCTAGAATGTATATTTGATTATGCTCAGTATAAGTTTATATCAACATTAAAATGCTCATTATTTGCTATTGATTCATTAATCAACTGTTTTATTCCACTAGTCATGAATATGCCTATATGCACTTTATCCATACCACATTTGTCTATCTTGTCTAAGGGGATATTATAAGATCCTTTGTGGAAATAAAAATATAGTGACTATAGTAGTATCCTGGTCTACTTAGTGAGAAAATCATATCAATTATTTATTGATTTGTAAAATTTAGTGGCTTAAAACAATAATGCCTTTTTATCTCTCGTGTTTTCGATGGGTTAGGAATCTGAGAGTAGCTTAGCTCAGAGTCTGTCATGAAGCTGCAGCTGGATGTTGCCTGAGACTGCTATCATCTGAAGATCTGAATGAGATTGGGAAATCCACTTTCAAAGTGGCTTATCACAACAGCAAGATGGCTGTTAACAACAGGCCTCTGTTCTCCTCCATGTAGGTCTCACCACAGGGCTGCTTCAGTGTCCTCAAAGCTTGGCAAATGGCTCATCACACATCAAATAATCTGAGAAACTTTGTTAGAAGCTTTAGGGTATTTTATAACCTAGCTTTATAAGCCATACTTTATCACTTCCTCTATATTATATTAGCCATATGGGCCTAACACTGATTCATTGTGGAAGGGGATGTCACAAGGTCATGTTAACAAGATGCCTGGTTCATTAAGGGGTACCTAGAAGCCTTGATATTATTACACCATTCAACATAGAACATATGTTCTATGCTCATTATTAGCATACTCCTGCTTATTCCTGGGAAACATCTCCTTGGACCCATCTGTATAATGTTCTGTGAGAATTGTCCTAGAACCAATACCAAATTTACTGGTTCATAGTTTCTGGAATCTATCCTTTAGTTTTGTTTTGAAAATAGGAATTTTGCCCTTTTTCAAATTTGTGGTACTTCTATGATATTCCAAAGATCACCACAATCGCATCTGAAAGTTTTGTTTTTGTTTGTTGTTTGTATTTTTATTTTAAGTCTGTCATTTTTCTGAGCCTGGAGATTTAGCCAGAAGTGCAACAGCTGTGTACTTGCCATCAATCTTTACTTTCTCAACTCTCACCTCCCCAAACTTTGTGTATTGTATCACAATAATTTTTTGTTGAACAAAAGTTCTCTCAGAACATTCTTGATTTTGTGTTTATGTACGTGTGTATGTGTGTGTGTGTGTGTGTGCATATGTATTGTTTTCTACAAAACAGAACTATGAACAAGAACCACACTTTTGGAATATATATATAAAATCCTATAATTTCTGGGTCATCAACTAGAATTTCTTCAATCCTCAGATTAAATCAAGAATAGAAGATTTTTTTATTGTTTCTTTTATCTTCTAACAAATGAAATTGTCAGCTTGGCAATTCAAGAACTAATTAGATTCTGCTTTTTCTTTTAGAAAAAATTTAAAGGGAATGATTTTAGAATGAGTTATACCTACATATTTCACCTGGAAAATATCATTGATACATGTTGTTAAATAGTAAAGTTGTGCATATGATATAATCTCAGTTTTGTTAAAACAAATAATAGAACACAAAAGAATGGGGAAAGAGATGTATGTGTATGTGTGCATGTGTGTATGTGTGTATGTGTGTACATGTGTGTTTCCATAAAGTTTAAGATCTTGGAGAATGGTGTAGAAGGATATATACCAAATTGTTAACATGTTGAAGGAAAGAGTGGTGGTGGTGGTTTGTGATTGGATGAAGAAGGTAGAGACTCTTTCTTTTTTCTGCATTCACCTTTGAATGTTTTGACTTATGATGAGTATGTATTAATTTTAGAAATTTTTGGAGGGGTGCCTGGGTGGTTTCATGGGGTAAAGCCTCTGCCTTCAGCTCGGGTCATGATCCCGGGGTCCTGGGATCCTGCCCTGCATCGGGCTCTCTGCTTGGCGGGGAGCTGCTTCGTCCTCTCTCTGCCTCTCTGCCTACTTGTGATCTCTCTCTCTGTCAAATAATTAAATAAAATCTTAGAAATTTTTGGATATAATGATATAAATCATTAAAAATATAGTTTCTATCATTATTAGTTCCTGCCCCAATGGCAGTATTGTGACCTAGAGTTAGGAAAATATTGCCCATATAGTTCCTGTTATCAGTCTGTAACATACTTCCACAATGATATTCTTTCCTTTTTACCTTTTCTTTTTTTTGTACTTTTTTCCCATTTTATTTTATTTTATTTCTTTTCAGTGTTCCAAAATTCGTTCTTTACGCACCACACCCAGTGCTCCATGCAATATGTGCCCTCCATAATACCCAACATAGTACTAGAAGTCCTAGCAACAGCAATCAGGCAACAAAAAGAAATAAAAGGTATTCAAATTGGGAATGAAGAAGTCAAACTCTCTCTCTTCACAGATGACATGATACTTTATGTGGAAAACCCAAAAGACTTCACCCCCAAACTACTAGAACTCATACAGCAATTCAGTAATGTGGCAGGGTACAGAACCAATGTACAGAAATCAGTTGCTTTCTTATACACTAACAATGAAAATATAGAAAGGGAAATTAGAAAATTGATTCCATTTACTATAGCACCAAAAACCATAAGATAACTGGGACTAAACCTAACCAAAGAGGTAAAGGATCTGTACTCGAGGAACTACAGACACTCATGAAAGAAATTGAAGAAGACACAAAAAGATGGAAGAGCATTCCATGCTCATGGATTGGAAGAATAAATATTGTTAAAATGTCTATACTGCCTAGAGCAATCTATACTTTCAATGCCATCCCAATCAAAATTCCACCGGCATTTTTCAAAGAGCTGGAACAAACAATCCTAAAATTTGTACAGAACCAGAAGAGACCCCAAATTGCTAAGGAAATGTTGAAAAAGAAAAACAAAACTGGAGGCATCGTGTTGCCTGATTTCAAGCTTTAATACAAAGCTGTGATCACTAAGACAGAGCATGGTACTGGCACAAAAACAGACACATAGACCAGTGGAACTGAGTAGAGAGCCCAGATATGGACCCTCAACTCTATGGTCAAATAATCTTTGACAAAGCAGGAAAAATATACAGTCTCCCTTTTATTTTCAATCAAAGGGATATCCATCCTGCTTATGTGATGTATTTCTTCCTATATATATGGATAATTTCTTAAAGTTCAGTGTTATTCCTCTTTTTCTTCTTTGAGTTTTCTCTGTTTTCAAAATACACACTTTCTAGTTGAGAATTGTTAGTTGTAACTCTTACTGTGTCAAGCCTGGTGATATGGAGATTACACACACACACACTCTTCAACTATGTTCATGATAAATTATGCATTCAGGGCCAAATCCAAGTTTTGTTGGATTTGAAGCTTTTATAATTTGGGGAACCCACTTTAAAAAGGAATACAAAATTGTCAATACAGGATTACTAGGGCTCCTCCTAGGCCTTTGGAAGTACAACTGAATTGTCTTGAAGCATAAGCTTCATTAGTATCAAGGTAAACGTGCTCTTGCGTAAGTTTGTTCTGAGTGAAGGAGAATGGCTAGCCTAAAGTTTCTGGGTTGAGAATTCCAGGACGAGAATGACATGGCCTCTAAGAGGGAAAAGACAAAAACAAAAGGAAGCCCCATGACCAACTTCAGTAATTTATCTGAGTTTTGGGTTTAATTTCCTTGTTTTAGTTCTCTTTATAAAACAATTGTCTTTTTTAGAGTAGCATTCCAGTTTTCAATAGCAACAAGACCCGTGTTCAGTTAGGATCAGATTTCCAGGGCCTCATTTTAGAAACAAGCATAGCTCAAATCATGCCGAGCTTAAGAGCATTCCATAACAAGTGACAGAAGCTTTGCAAACTATGGTCAGAAGGCACATTTCATGACCTTTAGCCTGAGAAACATCAGGTGGCTTTTTGCTTTGTCCCCAGAGGAGTGGCATAGGAAAAAAAATCAAAAGGAGTGGTCTCAAGAGTGTTGGGGATTGTGGCAGAAATCTTACAGTTTCAGAGGTGTCTCCATAAAAAAGAAAGAAAACTTTAAGAAGGTCCATTAACCCAGTGGCTCCCAAAGTTTTCTCCCTCAGCAAGCACTTCCTGAGACTCTTTCAGTTATGATGCCTCAGCCCCTCACAAGTATACTGGGAGATATTGGATCTTTAGTGTTTGCAAGCACAAATGTTTGAAAGTATTTTTTCAAGAAGATTGCTGTATAACCCAAGACCAATAATTGTAGACAGCAACCTTGTCTTAACAGAAGTTGGCAACATATTCATTTTCATGTATGCGATGTCAGAGTAGAGAAAAAACAATAAAAGACAGACCTTTTGTGTGTTTAAATGCTTAATAAATGGTTAATAAAGCATTTTATGAGATTCATTTTTAAAGTGTTTATCAACATTTATATTACCAATCATAAATGTACAAATGAAAAAAGGAAGAAAATGCAACCTAGAATCTTTTGAATCTATATATTTTATAATACAGACATGTTCTTGCAATATACTTTCTCCAGATCACTGTGACTAGCAATTTACATGAAAAACAATGAATATATAGTTATCTGTATACAAAAATGAAGTATTGATTTTGGAGTTATTTTTCCCAAAAGGCATCGCTGGCTGGTCGGAGATGCAGTATTATCAAGGGCTAAAGAATGGAGAGATGCACACTGGCCCTCTGGGAGATCAAACCCATACCCGTGGCACCATGTCTAGAGTACTCCTATCAGCTAAGGTAACTGGTTATAAACTTGCCCTTTAACACCTCAGGTCTGTTAAGCACGATTGCTTACAAATACAGCCTCCTTCAAGACTTCACTGAATAGTTCATTCTCAGCCAAAAAAAAAAAAAAAAAAAAAAGTCCCTGGAAGGAATAGGTATGGATTTTAATATTTTCAAGCATTGAAAATTGCTGGGATTTTTACCACTGGAAGTTTCTTAAGCTTGAAATCCATGATTTTTCCCTGTGAGTTGACCCACTTGATAATCTCTGCTCAAGCAGGTCAGTAGCAGCTCTTGGGCTATAACTGGGTTCCATTTCTTTTTATAAAAGTCCTTGTTATTTCTGTTAGGAGGGCTTGAAGGCTGAAAGGGGGAAAGGGGAACTAGATAGCTCATGGGCCTAGCTAATGTCATCTGATCTCACTTACCCTGAGGCTTTTTTGAATTTGGCTCCTCTTCACACAGCTTAAAATATGCACCAACCCTTCAGTCATTGACTAGTGAGCTCTGGAGTCAGACTGCCTGAGTTGGAAGCCAGTCTCCTCCAATTTCTAGCTGAGAGGCTTTAGGAAAGTTACTTCATCTCTCTGTGCCTCAATTTCCTTGCCAATGAAATTGAGATAATTAAAAACCTGGGAAAATTTTTGACAAAATTAAATGAGATAGTATATACAAAACACTTAGCCCAGAACATATAGCACACATTCAATAAATTTTAGCTATTAAAAAATACCAATAATCGAAAGTTACAAAGCTCTCAGGGTCTTAAGATAACGAATGGATTGGAGGAGAAAGAGATGTAATAAATATAGGACATGTGGATGCTGTTGGCAGCTAAATTATTTCTGGGTAAAACACAACCTGACAAGTTCCTAGACCCTGAATGGACTAGGGTTGTTTTTATGCAGTTTGAGGTCAGGAGAGAAAGAGAGAAAAAAGAACATTTTGAAAGGGGAAATGATGGTTATGGGGGAAGGGAGAAAAGAAGTCCTGAAGTTGGAAAACAAGTGCCCTATTTCAAGGTTTCTCCCAGGGTTAAGCCTCATGCTTGGGGGCCACCTATATGCCTTCTGGTCTGTTAGCAAGGCTGATCTTCCCCAAGTTGGCCACAAAAATTGCCATAATGCCAGCTTACAAGGCAAAGTTCCCATGCTCTTCCATGCCTCAATTTTCCTTGAAAATAATAATAACTTAAAAATGTGTAGGTCCGCTGTCATGTTCTGGTCAAACACCAAGATTCCCGCCCCCCCCCCACCACCACCACGGGGGTCCCGCCTGGCAATGTAGCTAATCCCTATGGAGTCTTGAAGCCGCTAACCCTCCCACGGAGCCTTGCAACCAGAGAGCCCAGTGATCTAGCCTGGATTCTTTTGCCTGGTCTGGACTTGTCTCTTTAGACAGGCTAAAACAGTCTCTGCCATCAGGGGCCACGGGGCATTTCCCTACATCCTACTTTCAGCAAACCGCATTGTCAAAAAAAAAAAAAAAAGTCTTAACTTATGAACACTTCTTCCCTTTAGCAAAGATTCTCTAAAGAGTTCCTTTAAATGTTGTATTTCTTGACTCCATGTTTTGATTTCTGAAAACTAGATATGTATACAAAAGTGTAACTTTCTATTAACTAGCTCACCTGCCCATCTCTAGTCACGAATTGCTGTTTTCAGGCTCATATTTAGCAACATCCAAAAGTTTTTCTAATCACCCAGGAATTCTTAAACTGTGTTTTAGAAGGGCAAGATTTTGTGCGGTGTAGTTGTCAGGATTTGGATTCTTGGAAAATGCAATTTCTGTATGGTTTACATCATATTTGAATTCACATGAAAATTCGTTCCAGAACACCCGAGTTTCTTTGGGGGGTGGTGGTAGGTGGTTTTCTCCGCACCCGTTAACAGAAAATTTATTTAGCGACACCCGGTTCCTCAGACAGGCTGTGGCCATTACAGTTCTCACTGGGACTGGGAGGTTAAGGAATGTAAAGAGGTCAAACTCAGAACTTGAAACAGACACGAAAGAAACAAAATCCACCAATATATAGAGAATAATTACAAAAGTTAGAAGCGTGTGACAGAAATGATGAGTTTCAGGTCGGTAGGAAGAATTATTCATGCAAATCTTCCTAGAGGGAGCAGAAATTTCTTAATTAAAAAAGAAACAGGAAACAAACCCCCCACATTGCGTTCCAACCCCAGAGTGCCGGTGCGCGAACGCAGTTTGTAAGCTCCAGGGAAAGTAAGCAGCTTCGGGACATTTTCTAAAGTGCTCTTTTCAGTCCAAGAGCTTAGAATGCGGTTAGTTTTACGCACCGAATCCCTTTTCCATAAACTCTTCAAGAGGCGCCTTACTTCTTAAGGCTAAATCCCGTTGTCAGATTCTTTTAAAACGTGTGTCAGATCCCCTGCGCGTTGTGGGGGGAAACGGAGGCGAAGAGCCTGGGCGCTCAGAAATGTTTTGCAACGAATGAGCGAATGAATGAACCCCGGCGGAGAGCTGGAGACTGGGAAATTCGCAGGAACTTTCTCTGTGCTCTTCCAACGCAGCAAACTGCAAACTTAGGAACAGGGTAGCTAGGGCTTAAGCGACTCAGTCTCTTAACTTCCAGCACCTGGGAACAGGTGTGGTTCCGACTGAGCAGACCGGACCTGGTACCAACTAGCTCCGGGCCAGAAAAGATGCGGTCCGCCTCAAGGGGACATCGCGGCGTCCTGTCCATGCCGCACTGCCCTTATCCAGTGATTTCGAAGGCCGAGCTGTGGTAGCCCTGCAGGGCACTTGGTGCTCTCCCCCCACCCGCACAGGGGCTTGCCTGGGTCTGATCCCTAACGCAGTGCCAAGTCATTTCCTCGTCTAACTTGATGGGTCTTTGAGTAGATAAAGCAATAAAATCAGAGGAGCAGAAAGAGAAAAGAGACAATTAAAAATGGCACAAGTGTTTCATGGAGAGACGAGGGCGCGGGGCTGTTTGGACTGTGGCAGAGTTGTGAGGCCCAGACTGGGAGCGGCGCGGAGCGGGACCGGTTTTCCGGGGCTGGCAGCTGCCTTGAAAAAGTTTCCTGTGGAACATTCGCCAGCCGGGGCGGGGGCGGCGGGCTCAGCGGTGGATGTGGGAGGGGGCGTGCAGTCGGTGGAGGCCACGAGAGGCCGGCTCGCAAACCGTTATAGTCCTTCAGCACCTCCCTCGGCCAGTGCCCCCCACCCCCCGCCCAGCCCGCCTCCCCGCCGCGCGGCTGCCCACCTGGCGACGTGACGCTGCACCAATCGTCTTCGAGCTGCTCCCGGGGGGCCTCCCTCCTTGTACCGCCCCCCTCCCCACCCTGAAAGAGGCGCACCCTGCCGGGGCAGACAGTGCGCTCTCGCCGGTGGAGCACCCCTCTAAACTCCTTGGTCTCCAGGACCGACGCTCAGGCTCGTCTCTCGCCTTAGCCAAACTTGCTTTCCCGCCTCTCAAACTCCAACTTCCCTTCACTCCTAACTCTTTCCCTCCACTTTCCCCTCCTCTACCTCCCAAGCCATAAACCCTGGTCCCCTGTTCCTTTTCCCCGTCCTCTCTCTTTTCCTCTCCCTTTTCAACTTCTTGTCAGATTCCACCTCAGACTACCCGAGCGTGCCTAACTCAGTCTCCCGCTTTAGATCGGCTTGAAGCCATGGCGGGACCTGGGGGTTGGAGGGACAAGGAAGTCACGGATCTGGGCCACTTGCCGGTGAGTAGAGGACGCCTGTCTCTTCCGAAGTGCTCTCTTCTGCGGGTTCTGAGCACTGGGGTAGGAGACGGACATCCGCAAGCTGGGCTAAGACAGGACTTCGACGGGGCCCCGGGTGCGGGAAGGGACCCTGGAAGCCCGCTTGCGGAAGAGGCAACCCCCGCCGCCCCCAAGGCACCCGGGGCACGCAAACTCTCGAAAAGGCAAAGGGGCGGGCGGTGGGGGAGAGAGAAGAGGTGACAGTGGGGGTGGTGCGGGCCCTAAACTACGGGACATTTTCTAAATGTGGCCCATTTTGTCTACTGGTGCTCGGGTACCTGTTCTTGATGGGCTCCAGGAGAGGCTAAAGAACACGACGACTCATGGCTTCCTGAGAACACTCTTCCCTATCACCCTGCTGCCGGGTCGTTTGTTTCTTTTGCCAAAGGAGATGCCCACTCGCGGAGTGACCTTTACCTCTAGGTGACAGCGGGCTAGAAAACCAAAGCGTTGGAGTCTCACTTCTCTCACTTTATAATGGCGCTTTCCAAAACCTTGTTCTGCCAGGGCACTGTTCCCGATTGAGTATTGCAGGAGCGAAAGCACTCGACGCCGCTTGGGGAAGAAGTGAATTCTGCACATCCCTATTTAAAAAAGAAAATATTGTGATCACTAACTAAACAGAATTAACTTTTTCTCACGGTTTTGGTTTGTGGATTCTCCTTTTTTTCCCGAATGTCCAGCTTTCCTCCAGAATTTTAATTGATTGGTGAGCTATTATCGCTGTCGTTATTAGTAGACTTGTTTTTTAGCAGTGCCGTTTATTTCATTGGCATCTGGTTTCTGGCAGATATTAGATCCCACCCCGCTCCCTTCTTTAAGTTCCCTTTTTAGATTGGCATTTCACTCGCACCCTCTCTTGAATGCAAAGGGCCCCTGGACTCTCTGAAAGGGAATAAGTAAGCATGCACCAGTGCTGGAATGATCGCCAGGCAACTGTAGTTCAAGGCAGTGGCCTACTTGCTTTGGGAAAAGCTAAATATTAACCTTGAGGTTATAGGACTATTCAAAGCCGCGGTGCTTTAATTGTATACATATTTGGTATTTTAAGACTGTGTTCTTGATGAAGGCAGACACCTGTCCCTATCAAAAAATGGGCATTCTCCAAGCCTCACCTATATAGTTTTACGCTAGAATAGTGTAGAGGAGGAAGTAATGCATGTGGGTAACGTTTTAGCAAATTGTGCTCAGCATTAAAAAAAAAGGAACTTAAATATTGACATATTGAATTGCATATATTAGCATTGCTGTTGTTGATACAGCTTTATAAAATAAATCCACAAAATTTTTAAAAGTTAAATATTTTTTCACCTTGCATATGTGAGATTTCTAGGATGTGGAGGCCTCAACTGGTGGTTTCCTTTCTGAACAGAATTTTCTTTTTCTGACTAGGTTTATTGTCAAGTAAAAGTATAAAACCAAGGAATAAAATGTTACCCTTCTCCAACAGTCTCTATGTAGGGTGCAGGAAAGAGATAAAAAAGCAAACTAGGGCAAATATGTGAAATCACAAATAAGTAAACTGAAATAACATTTTCCCCCTAAAATTGACTAAAGAGAGGAATGGGCAAGACCTCACAGAAATAATTGAGCAGGGAATTCCAAACCCAAGGGGAAAAATGTTTTATTGCCACAAAAAAATGGGGGGAAATGGCCCAGACTAACTGACCCGGTCATGGCCCTGGGACGTAAGAACTTGGTGAGAGCTGAGGAGATAAGGGAAAAGGCTGCAATCTTTACATTGCAGTTCAATGGAATATTAGTTTTCTGGGGTTTTATAGGGGTGTGAAGGGGAAAAAGATGAGGTTGGTTTTTAATGTGGGAATACGGAGAAAACAAAACTTTGTGAAAGGTTTATAAAGTCCTCAGTTTCAATAATTTCTAAATTTCTGTTATGCAGTATATCATTGTGGAGGTCTTCACCATAGCAAATTATGCATATTTGTGCAAGTTATGCCTAATTCTCCCCTCTCCCCAAACATCCAGGTCTAAACCCTAAGAAATCTAGCAGAAGGGTAGCATTCTCTTTAGAATTTCCTTACCGTCAAATTTTTAGAGTTGCAAAAAGTTCACGTTGCTTTGGTCACTGAGGTATATTTTAATGATTTGTTATTTCTTTGCCTTTGACTTATTTCCTTAGTTTCTGAAGAAGTAAAGGTAAATGAAGAGGTCAAAAGACATTGAAGTTAGTTAGCTGTTTGGAAGTTTGCATTTTGATGCAAAGTAGACGATAAAGCAAAGAAATCTGATTATGGTGACCACTCAAGATAATTAAGAGTTGCCACTCTTAAGATAATTATCCTCAATAATATCATCCTCATAATATCTGAAGATAAGAAAGTTGGCATCATTCAACACCAAATACACCAATTTGGCAATAGCCAGTTAATGAGGGGGAGATTCAGACCTTGGTATTTCACATTGAACAAAAAATAATCTTGCAGATTTTAAAATAAATATTGGTTTAGTTCAAAATTGATATATTATGTCCTTGTGGGGTTGGCCAGCTAAATGACCACGAGGCAAGGACCCTTGAGAGCCATCAGGCTTGGCTATGCAAATTTGAATTTAAAGAAAGTGGTGGAAGGTTATTTGGTACTTTTGTTATTAGATAGATATTATTTTTCAACCTAAAATAGTAAGCAAGAGTGAAAGCGGGGGAAGCAGGAGAGGGGAGGGGAGGGGAAGAAGGAATTGTTGAACTTTTTTTGTATAATGCCCTAAAGTTTACAGACATAAAGTAAGAGAGCCAATGTAGTAACCAGGGAACTATATTTAATTAATAATCAACTATATTTAATTAATAGGTCGCTCTAATTTTTTTCTGATTTACTATCGAATAAATATCTCATAGGTGACAAAACAAAGAAGGTACAGAGATTTATGTTTGGTGCTTCCTTTTTGAAAAGAGAATTGCAAAGCCTTATGTCTTTATGTATATCTGTGTGTGTTTGCACACACATATGTAGTAGTATTTTCACCTTGCCTGCCAGCAATACCTGTATGTGTGTGTCTCGCTCTCAGATCTCTCTCTCTCCATATATGTATGTATGTATATATGTGTGTATGTATGTGTATATGTGTGTGTGCATACACACACATACATACACACACACACACACACACACACATATATATATATATATATATATATATATATATATATATATATATGTCACTCAACCCTTGGGACTGGAAATTATTTCCTCATCTCCAAATCTGGCATGTCTTTCACTATGATAGTCCCCTTTGTCTTCTGTGCCCAGTATGCTAATGACATTCCTCATGGCTTGTGGCCTTGGTATTTGACACTGCCATGTGTAGTCCTAATCTATATTGGGGTCAGGATTAGACAGGCCTGGAGGACGGTAGTGGCAGAGGTGATCTGAAATAGCACATGATCCAAAAACTATATTTGAATTACATTAGGTTTATATTTAAATATAACTGTCAGCTCTCCCAGTCTTCCACCACCCAGACCAAGGCTGCTTTCCACACTCCATCATGAGAACCTTCCTACTTTACCAAATACCTTAGTCCCCTGTTTCGAAGCAGTTTTACCTTCTAGTCAACAAGTGTTGAAACTTTCACCATGTGCTCCGTTATGTATTTCAAGCTTCACCTCAGCATGACATTGTACTTCAGTCTAATTTCCCAGTCTTTTTTCACCCAATTTCTAGAGCAGTGGGTTTTATGTTGGTGCACAAGAATATTACACAAGAATCATTTGGGGGATCTTGGGACCCATCTTCGGAAATTCTGATTTAATAATTCCATGGTAGGGACAAGGCATCTGTATTTTATTTTGTTAAGTTTTTTTTTTTAATTCTTAAGTAATCTCTACAACCAATGTGGGACTTGAACTTATAACCCCAAGATCAAGAGTTGCATGCTGCTCTGACCGAGTCAGCCAGGTGCCCCAAGTAATCTGTATTTTAAACAAGATTCCCCAGATGGTTCTTAAGTAGGGAGTGTCTCTACAGTCCATAGTTTGAGAAATACTGGTCTTGAGGAAGAGATTTTCCTTTCTAAAATTTCCACTTGAATTGTGATGCCCATTCTTCTATCTCTGAAACTCACTCTGGCACTTACTGTGTTATATATGTCATTTTCAGGTTTTTCTCTTCATAAACTTCATAAAATCTCTATTTCAAATATTTAAAATAAAAGAAGAAAAGCCTCTGCTATTCCTTCTAGGTGCTGTGCAATCTTTTCCTTTCCTTTAGCTGTCTGAATAGTAGTGTGTGTTCCCTAGCTCTCTTTCTTTTCTGCCCTAAATCTAAAATTTATTGCTACCCATATTGACCATTTATCAGTTCCCCTTTGTTCTTAATTTCGGCTATCTTTTGTTCTGTTGATCAGCCTTTGCTTTTGAGTCTCCTCCATGACCAGTAAACACTGCCTTCTAGTGGTTCTTTTTCTTCCTGTTACCCCCCACCCCCATCCTTAATAAAATTTCCATCAAGGTGTTCATTCTTTACCCCCTCCTTGAATTCAGAAGACAGAAACAACTCCTGAAAATGTTGGGTTTCAGGGAATAACCAGACTAAGACTTTAAAAGTTGCAGGAGATATTTTAAATACCTAGAAAATATAACAAAGTGTAAAATGTTTGCTCAGCATTTTATGGTTCAAAAATCTTTTAAGACTTAGAATTTTCATAATCTTTTTTGAGAAAGGCTTTTATAAATTATGGTTTCTTGTTTAATGACCATTTTTAACTAAATAGAACACCAAAGCGTATGGAACAGCCAAATAATCTCCCAAATTATTGTAGTAGTCATATATATAAAGATCTTTCCTCTGCTTGTTTTCTTATCTCAGAGTGGCAGGGCAGAGGAGAGGACCGAGTAATTATGGAGACGCCTCTGATGTGGACTTTTTACTTTCACAGAAGCAAACAAACAAACAAAAAAGTTCATTTTCAATGTTTCCTTCACTGGGGCTCCAGGATAAATTTTCTCTATCATTTAGTGGAAAGTCTGATATAAGAAATTGAGTAATAGTACCCTACTAATAATTAGCACAGTTCTTCTCCCCTTGTTTCCCAGTTTGACAATCATTTAGTCCTAAAAGATACTAGTGTGGGGATGGGGAAAAAGTATTGCCTAAAACTAAGGAAAAAAATACTCTTAGTAAAGATGAATACTAAGTTGAGTTGCCTTTAAGAAAAGAAGAAAAATTTTTATAACATTCTTTCTTTTAAATGCGAGCCTGAGGAGAATTAGGATGTTTTGGTCATTTATGAGCAGGAAAACATTTCCAAACAACATGAGTACAGATAAAATAAGGCCTCCAAGAATTCCACAGGTATTTTATTATCCCTGTCCATTTCTTTGGTGTTTTTGTTTTGTTTTGTTTTGGTAATTAGATACCTGAGTTCAAATATGAGTAAGGTATTATGCTTTTGAAGGCTAGAAAAAGGCCTAAAGATATTTAGGACATTTGTGCTCAAAGATTCAGAAACAGAGTTGTTCAGATAATATAGTAATACTCTAATACGTGGTATTTTTTCAGCTAAAATGTAGCCTTAACTAACAAAGAATGGATTACCAATAGAAATCAACTAATACATTTGATTCCTTTGATGGCCAGATGGCCAGAAGTTGTTCCTTCAGAATTAATAATGTCTAATACAAATCCCTCAATAATATCCTTCAAAGAAATATGCTAAAGTGATAAAGTCTTTAAGCCAAACCTTAGCAATTCCTTTGTTGGCTAACTTTTCTCCCAGACTTTATTCAAAGAGTTACAACAATGCTATGCTTAATATCAAAGCCATTATAACAATTTATTTTATTTTTCTTAAATTCTCAAAATTATCATTTTAAATAACTTTTATATATTCATTGGAAGTATGTTCCCTGAACTATTTGTTTTAATAATAGAGTGTTTATTGTGATATTGATTTTGATGATGACTTTAAGAAAGTAGGCTGCCATTTTTTCTAACAGTGATCATATCAAATCCAATTGGGATTTTAGGACATTAGAATCTGATTTTTTCTTACAGAATTTTAAAGCTAGGAAATCACCAAACACAAAACCTTCATTTTATATGTGTGAAAACTAAGTCCCAGAAAGAGTAAATAACTTATCCAGAGTCATATAGTTAATTAATGGCAGAGCTGGGGCTAAACCTCCAGTCTCCTGACTCTTCCAGTTAAATACTTACTGACTGAAGTAATCCCAGAGCTGTGTCATTTTCCTATGAGAGTTTTGTTAGATTACAGAAATACCATGACAGTTTTAAGAAATCCATAATTTCATTCATATACATTGCATATCCTCAATAGTTTTTCTGTTTAGCTCACATTTCCCACAATAATAAAAATGTTTTCAAACAAAGTTAAACTAAGTTTGTGTTTATAAAATGTGCTTTCTGTATAAGGTATGTGAATCTTTAAGGATTTGCCAAAGATCCTACCACTTTGCGTATAAACTGGCATCTACTCATACCTCGTTTTGGTTTTGCTAATATAGCAAAATAAGCTGCTAGACTAAAAGTTTAAGTAGTGATAAAATTCAAGAAGCCATGTTTTGTGGTGCACAAGACAAGGATATCCATATAAAGGTAAAGAAGCAATATTTAAGAATGAATATGGAAATCTTAGGAATCTGTCCATAAACAAGTTTTTTTTTCATAAACAAATCTATATTTTTCTCCTATGATGCCACATTCAGGATTAAGACAAAAAAAATATCATCAGGAAATTTATGCCATGAAAAAGTATTCAGCTGATGCAAAAATTAACTTAAAAATAAAAAAAACCACAACTGCTTAGTTAAAAAAAAAAACCTGCAGTTTTTAATGCCATTCTCTTGCTTTGTTATTCATATATATTTAACTTTTTATTTATTTTTATTTTTTTAAAGATTTTATTTATTTATTTGACAGAGAGAGATCACAAATAGGCAGAGAGGCAGGCAGAGAGAGGAGGAAGCAGGCTCCCCGCTGAGCAGAGGACCCGATGTGGGGTTCGAACCCAGAACTCTGGGATCATGACCTGAGCCAAAGGCAGAGGCTTTAACCCACTGAGCCACCCAGGCACCCCTATATTTAACTTTTTAAAAATATTTTATTTATTTACTTGAGAGAGAGAGAGTGTGAGAGAGAGCATGAGAGAGGAGAGGGTTAGGGGGAGAAGCAGACTCCCCGATGAGCAGGGAGCCTGATATGGCACTCAATTCCAGGACTCCAGGATCATAACCTGAGCCAAAGGCAGTCGCTTAACCAACTGAGCCAACCAGAAGCCCTATATTTAGCTTTTAAGGAAAACCTGATTTTACTGACTTATCCTGATTTAAGACATTGTACATATTCTTTTGGGGGGCACTAAAGATTTATTTATTTATTAAAAGTATAAATATACAGTGTTATGTTTGTTTCAGGTGTACAATATAGTGATTCAACAATTCTGTACATTACTCAGTGCTCCTCACACTAAGTGTACTCTTAATCCCCTTCACATACTTTACCTATCCTCCCAAACACTACCCTTCTGATAACCATCCATTTGTTCTCTGTACTTAAGTCTGTTTTTTTGTCTCTTTTTCTCTTTTTGTTCATTTGTTTTGTTTCTTAAGTTCCACATATAAGTGATATTATATGGTATTTGTCTTTCTCTCTCTGACTCTTTTCATTTAGCATGATACTCTCTGGGTCCATCCATATTGTTGCAAATGATAAGATCTCAGTCTTTTTCATGGCTGAGTAATATGCCAGTGTGTGTGTGTGTGTGTGTGTGTGTGTGTGTGTGTGTGTGTGTGTGTATGTGTACCACATCTTCTGTTATTCATATTTAGAGGTGATATTCTTTCTCAAGAATTACTATTATATAAATAAACTGTCCAGACTTTGTATCCAGTATCTACTCATCATTGCTGTATGCTAAACTTTCTGCCTGTCTGGCTAGTACTCAAAAATGAATTTTAAAAGAGTATGTCAATTGTAAACAGGTAAATTTATTTCTATTTCAATAATTCTTCTAATTGCATTATGAATATGCTTCAACTAGACATAATTGTATACATTTTACAGGTTTGTAGTAAGTTTGTTATACAACTGCTTAATGTTCATGTCATTGTTTCTTTTCTATAAATGACTATACTCTATCCAGGAAAATTGTGACATGTTTATTCTTTTGGTAAATGACACTTAGATTCCTCCCATGGAAAGTCTAATGAAACAAGGCAGATTGGAAATGCCATTCTAGATAGTTGAATGCTTGCCTACTTTTCCAAGAAGATTGACAATTTTTGTTCTACATTTTTGTAGGATCCAACTGGAATATTCTCACTGGATAAAACAATTGGCCTTGGTACTTATGGCAGGATCTATTTGGTAAGTGGAGTTAGATTGTGTATTGGTTCTTCATTTTCTAATAACAATGATTGCAAGTGAAAACCCTACACTGCCGAGCAAATAATGACAAAAGCATTTCACTTTGAGAGATGAATCAAACTAAGATAGCTCAGTGATATCTGTGAGAATTATTACAGAGGAAATGGATTGGAAATCTATAGTGAACCAACAAACCAAACATAAGGTCTATAAAATTATTAGCAGAAAATAACATAGTTTAAAAATAAAAATTTCAAAAAATAAAAATTATTAGCATGAAATTAATAAAATTAGCAACAGAAAGGGGAATTAATTCAAATAAGATGTACCCAAATAAAAATATCATTTGTTTTATGTTATACATCTGTGCCTTTCAAATTACATTCAACCTTTAAACTGAATGTTAAAAAAATGAACATTTTCACAAGTTCTATATCATACTGTGTGTATGTGTGTGCACACATGTGTGACAGAGTTAGCGAAATAATCTGACAAGAAAAACTCTGCATTTATTTAATGATTATTATGCACAAAACATGTGCTGAGCACTGTCATAGTCTCTGGAGTCAAAGTAATGATGTTCTTCAGGGCTTATGATCCCTGCTCTTCAGGGCTTATGGTCTCGAAATGTGTAAGTAATTAAATGTATGTATGTGTTTGGGAAGGATTGGGAGAGGTACATATAATATATATGTTAAGTGCACAAATCACCATATATTTGCAGTTATAATATATTCCTTGTGTGGTCATTGAATATCATGTTGATGTATTCTAGGTAAAGCAGGGATACTGTTGAGGGCTGGCTTGGAAATGGGGTTATTTAAAGGCCCTATCACCTTCATCACCTTCCCCTACTCTCCAGTATGGGGATTAGATGTTTTCTCAGTCTTTTATGAGGCTCTGTACAAATGCAGTGTTCCTTTTCCCTAAGTCTGTCCCTCAAAAACCAAATCGCAGTCCCTAGGCTGATCCTTACTGTAGACTAACCACAGGTCCTCTACGTTCAGTTGTATAGAGCTGTCCTGGTATAGGTCCAGTGGAAGGGGCTTCTCTCTAGTTTAGGCAAGTTTGCCCTCTGCTTGCCAATCCTTGAACCTTTAGCTTGCATCTGCCTAGAAGGGGCTTAAAAAAAAATCATGTACCTAAGTTCAAAATTTGCACGAAAGTACTTATAGCACCAAAACCAAGTAGTAAATGTAGCTTTGTGGAAAGTTCCTAAAAGCAGAAAGAACCTGTGAGTATAGGGAACAGAGAGAATGCCAATATTTATGACATTTTTAAAAACCATTTTGATTTTATCTTTTAACAGAAGCAATACGCTATAGACAGTGATATCATACAAACACGAATATGTTGTTTATGCAACCTCACTTGCCTCTCAGACTGAATGATTAGATAACAATTGTGTGATCTAGGTGAATTTTGCCACTATATACATCTATATTTACACCTATATATATAGAAGTTCTTCTTCACTTCTTTATACTTACAATCCCTATGACTCCATACCCATTTTAATTCCTGAGGGGTGTGCATGTGTGTGTGTGTGTGTAAGTGTGTTTCTGTATTTGTTTTTATTTGAAGGAATACAGCTCTCCACCACCAGATTTTAGGAATAAAAACATCAGTCATATGAGGTAAAAAGCAAAGGTAAGGTTAGGTAATACAAAAAGATGGTTTCTCATTGTCTGTCATCAGAACTGGTTTGCCATAAAAAGAAGAAAAGTCAAGAGAGTAAAAGCTGAGGTGTGCATGGTAATTCTTTTTTTTTTAAGACTAGGGTTTATTGGGGTATAGTTTACATTTGGTAAAATTCGCCTTTCTAAATACATAATTCTATGAGTTTGGACTAGTCATAGTAGTCATTTAGTCATGTAACTATCACCAGAATCAAGATTTTTCCAACATACATTTTAAATACACAGTATACCTTCAAGAAATATTATTCAAGTAATTCACTGTGTGGTAACCAGCTTGTATAGTTTATATTAATTATATATTTTATGTGTGATATAAACCCACAATACTACTACTTTTTTCCCTATGTTCAATACTATTACTTTTTATTTAGTTAATTATCTTTTAGAGCAATTAAAAAGAAGAAAAATTGTATTTTTATTCATTTGAACCATTTCTGGAATTTTAGTTTCTTTGGGAAAATCCAAGTTTCTATACTTCTTAAGCCTGAAGAATTTTCTGTAATAGGTAATGCAGTGCAGGGCTTCTGGTAATGAGTTCTCTGGCTTGGTTTGTGTGGAAGTCTCTCATTTCCTCTTCATTTTTGAAATATATTTACACTGGATATAGAATTTTATATTGATAGTTTGTTTTTCTTTCAACACTTTACACTCTATTGTCTTCTGGATTGCATGGTTTCTGAAGTGTACTATCATTCTTATCTTTGCTCCTTTGTATTTTTCTTCTTACTGATTTTAAGACTTTTTGCTTTAACTTTGTTTTTTTTAGCAGTTTAAATATGAAATGTCTAGG
Source organism: Enhydra lutris kenyoni (assembly GCF_002288905.1). Classification (NCBI taxonomy): domain Eukaryota; kingdom Metazoa; phylum Chordata; class Mammalia; order Carnivora; family Mustelidae; genus Enhydra; species Enhydra lutris. The sequence continues at coordinate 2,939,253 of NW_019154167.1, read as the reverse complement.
CTTTTTTTTGTTTGTTTTTTACGTGTGTGTGTGTGTGTGTGTGTCTTTGGTGGGCTATTTATCATCCTTGGTGTTCTCTGAACTTTTGGATATTTGTAATTTGACATATTTTATTTGGGGGGGGTTTCTTGACCTTTTTCTCTTCTTTTTTTTTTTTTTTTTTTTTTTTTTGCTTCTCTTCTCCTTGTGGGAAACCAGTTTTATATTTCTTAAGCCATTTTATATTAACTCATAGCTCTTGGATGCTCTATTTTGTTTCTTACATGTGTGTGTATGTGTTCATATGTTTATTTGCTTTTATTCTCTTTCCTCTTTGTGTTTCACTTGGGTCCATTATTTCCTATCTTCAGTTTTACTGATTCCTCTCTCAGCTTTCTTTTTTTTTTTTTTTTAAAGATTTTTTTTATTTTTTTTACAGAGAGAGAGATCACAAGTAGACGGAGAGGCAGGCAGAGAGAGAGAGAGAGAGAGGGAAGCAGGCTTCTTGCTGAGCAGAGAGCCCGATGTGGGACTCGATCCCAGGACCCTGAGATCATGACCTGAGCCGAAGGCAGCGGCTTAACCCACTGAGCCACCCAGGCGCCCCCTCTCTCAGCTTTCTTGAGCCAACTGATGAGACTGCCAAAAACATTTTTTAGCTCTTTTACTGTTTATCATTTCTAGTATTTTCACTTGACTTTTTTATAGTTAACATTATTGCTGAAAGCCCCATTTGTTCATGCATGTTTTCCATATGTTTCACTACAACTTTTCACATATTAATTATAGTCACATTAAATTTTCTGTCTCATACTTTGAATATCCAAGTCATCTCTAAAGCTGGTTATATAGATTGCTTTGTCTCTTGAGAGTGAGGTGTTTTTTTTTTTCTTGATTATTTGTTTCTCAAAATGTTTGTTTGAATGACAGACATTGCTGGTAGAACAGTAAAGATTGAAGTAAATAGTAATTATGCCTTGAAATGGGCACATTTGTTCTTCTAGGTCATTAATATGGGAGGTTGAGTCAATCTAATAAGATGTGCTATGTTTGGATTATGTTGTTGCTATGGTTACCCTCAATTCATCACCAGCTTCAAGTTACTCTGTTACCCTGTGCTTAACATGGTGGTGGGATTCTCCATTTTCCTGCTCTACCCTCAGCTTTGGACCTCCCTTGTGCATCTGTGCTTCAAAGAGATTCTCTCTTCATGCTCCTGTGCCTCCCTAATGGTATGTTGGTTTTCCTTCTTATGAAGTGCTTGTTAGCCTGGGACAGGGAAGAATTCTCTATTTTCTTTTTGGTGTGGGACAGGGAGGAATTCTCTGTTTTCTTGATTCAAACTCAGCCTTAGGCAGGTCCTGTGCCTCTGGGTCATGGAAGTGGGACTTTCTTAGTTATTCTTTCCCTCTGCTAGTGTTAAGACACTTCTTAATGGTCTGGGCCCAGGACTAATTCCTGCCCCTCCCCAGAAGTAGAGGAATTATTTTTGTTTTTATATTTCCGCCAACTGAAGTAGATCTTCCTCTGTCCCCCTGGGCAGAACAGTTTGCTGCCTTTTCTTAAAGCTTAGGGCCCTTATTACTTAGGGAGAAGGGAATTGGACATGGTTTCATGCTTTTCCTACTGCAATGGCTTCTGCTCTCTACTAGGTCAGTACTGTAAATCCATAGAGAAAAGCCTGTGAGTGTGTATAAATTCCTCTTATCTATGGCTCCCAAGGGTATTGTACTCTCAGGGTAGCCCATACTTGGCATTTAGCAGTTCATTAAAAATTTAGCTGAATTCTTTATACCATCTTCTATGATGACCTTGCCTTTCCCCTGCAGCCACAGATGAGCCTGTGAGAGATGTTCCATCTCTCCTTGTAGATGTTTATCTTTCTTCAGGCATCAGACTAGGTTGTTGCCTTGAGACTTCACTCTGGGTTCAATAAAAGTTATGATTATGTAGATTATTCAGCTTTTTCTTGTTGCTAGGTTTGGGGTGGCACTCTTTCCAGCTTTCCACATTCTTATCAGGAGCCAGAAGTCCATGTCAATTCCTTTTAACGGAATCTTCATGAAGTATCTACCTACCATATGCTAGGTCCTATACACATTTGCAATTCCTAAGAATTTTATATGTACCTATTCAGATCCAGAGATAGAGAACACTTTCCACCAACAGATCTTCAAAGCAGAAACTTCTATGTTACAGAAGGGAGATGATTACAGGTGCTTTACTTACATTAGACATATTTTCCTTTGTCACTCATTGCTGTGACCTCTTTTTTTCTACCTCAAATTAATGCCCTTATGTAAAAAGCCTTGGGATGGTGTTACTGTAAATCAATACCTCCTTCCTGGATAATAATCTTGAGTATATAGAAAATGCTTTTAAAATATTCATACTTTTTATACCAATAATCCCACTTTTGGAAATCTATGATAAACACTGAAAATGTAGAAAAAGCATAAAGTTTTATTTTAGTAGAAAGGTGTGGCATATTGTACTGAAAAGAGGGCTTCCTTTGGAATCAGGCAGACCTGATTCAGTACTTACTTGGCCATGACCTTGAGCAAGTCACTTAACCTCTGAGTATACATGTCCTTATTTATAAAATGGAACTAACAACACCTTACAAGATTTGATAAGATTTAAAAACAGTGTATAACTGATGTTATTATTTGTGAAAAGACAAATTCAGCAAAATCCTAAATAGTAAAAAATAAGATGAAGAGAATACCTACTCAATTTCATTACTCTTAAAAGCAATGTTTTTGAAGATATCTAACACCATAGAACTATCTTTAATATGTTAAGCCAAGTATTCCATATTATTATATGTATACTCTGATTATAGCTATGTTAAAAAATCATATATGTGAAAAATAATAAATAGAAGAGTGAGATACTGCATGTAATTTTTATTCCATATTTTTTCTATATTTCTAATGTTTGTAATGTTATATTATCTAGATAAAGAACATACATATTTGTTTACATATATTAGATATATATGTGTGTATGTATGTATTAGACAGTACCAAATGCTGCATAAATACCTTGTACAACAAAATGGAAACATGATACCATTCAAAATTAATGTCAGAGTGACTCACAGAGTCCTTTGCTTTTTCAGTGCTGCCAGCCACATCCCCTGCTGGTGTTTGTTTTGGTTAAGATCTCTCCAATGTCTTCCAGCTTGTTTCCAAGACCTTGTTCTCTGGCAGGTTTCCAGCTGTCTGCTGAGGTCTGTGCACATTGAAATGAAGGCTGAGTTGCACACTCCACATTGTAACCCTTTTACTCTTCTGTTTTTTCTTCTAATTAGATGCCTATCTTTCTACCCTCTCCCACCTCCTGCCAGTATAAACCTCACTTAAAACAGTGGGTTTTATTTTTCTTTCTCTTTTCAGGAGAAAGTACTGTTCTTCCTTTTTCCCCCTAGTAGAGTCATAAAATATAGTTTCTCCTTCACCTTTAGCTGCTAGTCTCATAGCTTATGAGTTATCACTTGAAGTAGAGGAATATTTAGAATTTTCCCATGTGAGACCATATTAGTAAAAAGAAAGTAGGTTGGAACTTGCTTTTTAAAGGTACTATTAGAAAAATAAACAATTGCCCAAAAAGCAATGTACACAGAGAGACCACAGTTATTTTATGAAATGTTAAGAGGGACACCAAGACCCTTTAGGGTAGCATAGTGGGTGGCAAACTGACTCTCCCACTAACTGACACTGTGCATGTAACTTGTCTTTTCTGGGCTAATTTACACAACTATAAAATAAATGTGTTAGACTAGATAATCTCAAGGGTTTCATCTGGCTTTTTTTTTTTTAAGAGTTTATTTATTTGATAGAGACAGTGAGAGAGGGAACACAAGCAGGGGAGTGGGAGAGGGAGAAGCAGGCTTCCCACTGAGCAGGGAGCCAGATGTGGGGCTCGATCCCAGGACCCTGGGATCATGACCTGAGCTGAAGACAGACGTTTAACCAACTGAGCCACCCAGGCGCCCCTTCATCTGGCTTTTTGACAATACACTTTGCATAGTTCCTAGAACTCAATAACATGTAAACTATTCTTATTCTTACTGTTAGCATCATACTTGTAACTTTTATATCCCCTTCACCATCTTGCAAAATAGAAGCTGCTTATTGGTTGTTAGTTGAAGTAGTTCCTCCTGTTACCTAATAAAATGATTGGCATCGTTTTTTTCCTATTTTTTCCTTATCATTTTATAAAAGGACCTCGTATTTTAGCTCATTAATTACTATAATACCCAATGAAAAGATAAAACTGGGTACCAGGTGTATTGTAAAGGTAGGATATTTCATTATATGTTAACTAACATAACTTTGTTAAGCAGAAACTGTTACCTAATGCCACTTTGTTAAGCAGAATACTAGAAGGGTAAGACAAATAACTGAATCTCCAAAATGAACCATTTTTGCCTTGTGTTTCATGAAGTCTTGACTGCACCCTTAATCTTAATCATCTATTCCCATGTTGCCATTTGCAAGTGGTAAGGGTAGAAAAAGCAGTAGGAAAAGGTTTAAGTCAACCATTTCAAGCAAAGGAAAATTTTACTTGAAATAAGGTAAACTTCTATAATTGGGTCTAAAGCTTAATTGTCACATATGTCCAACACCTAACTGGAATGAAATTAATGCTGGCAAAAGGAAGGGACTGCCCCAAATATCTTATTGTTCTAAAACTTAAAAATATACCCTGGGCATAAGTAAGCATCTATCCTTGAGAGATAGTAGAAGAGTCATCTGCCCCTTGATAGTCAGCAGATTAAGTCAGATGTATCAAAGTGTGGCATTACAACCACAAGCAAATTCCTGAATTGCTTGCACTCTGGAAGTACACTGCTGAATATGGAAATTTCTTTTCAAAACACTGTCAAATGTATCACTCTTAAATTTGTTTTTTTTTAAATCATTGCTTGACACATTACTTTTACTTGGAAATCTTCACCAGACAGGTGAGATTTAGGTTTATTAATTACATTTTCTGGATTTGAAGTTGGAGCAGGGAATGGGAAAAGAAAGGCAGGAAAGAAATGTCCTCAAAGTTGATGACATACAATTTATGATATTTTAAATTAAGTTTCAGAAACATGGTGCTGACATTTGGGTTGCCTAGCCACTAGGCCTATTGGATAGGGGTTTGAGTATTTTTCCTTTTAGGCTGAAATTATACTGTTTATTTGCCTACCAAATGTCTAGTACTGTGAATGCTTTCTTTTTAGGTAGGAAAGTTTCCTCACATCCTTGCCATTTTGCAAATATAGCTCAATTAAGTCAGCCAACAAATATTGCTTGAGCGCCCATTAAGTGTGTAACACTATGCATTTTATTATACATTGCAAGCCTCAGAAGCAGGAGCTGAAACTGAAGCTGACTTGAGGCTACAGTCTTACAAGGTTGTGGTTCCTCCCTAGTGCAATACCGTAAGTCCAGAGCCCTTTCTTGGTTCTGCCTTTTTCTTGTGTCATCACCTCCTTATATAATATACGTCAAAAGAGGGGCTTGGCCTTTTTAAAGTAACCCTCCTGCTGTTCTTCTTAGGAAATATTAAATTTATCCCTTAAATAAAAATATTGCTTTGAGTGTTTAAAATTTTCCATAATGAACAATTTTTTTAAATATTCATCAAATGCATACTATGTCCCAAGCACTGTGTTAGTCAATAGGTGCTAATAACAGTTATCAGAAAACATTTAGGGGGGCTTTTATTGATTTAGTTTTAGTAGACATAAGGAAGGAGGTTATTTTCCCTCTGATTGTGGCCTTTACGTTTGAGGAGGGAATGATATATAAAAGGAAGGAAAGGGAAAGGTAGGGTCAAATTGGGGAAAATGAGGGAAGAATTAAGGATGTCAGTTTTTGTATTGTTCTGTTTTGTTTTTCCCTGAATGTAGAAAGTATAATGAAGCTTCTAATTGAGACTCTAGGACAAAAGTTTTTTTTTTTTCAATAAGAGAACTGAGGTTGAATATTTGCAATAGGGGTGAAAAGAACTAATATATGCTAAGTAAACTGAGACTCAGGGGACCAAATTAGTGGAAGGCACTGAGGGTTAAAAGCCTTGGGGGAAAAGATGGAATATTTCTATCTTAACCATGACATCTCTCCAACTGTGGAATACAACCTAGGCTCTGAGTTGTAGGCTTGTCTTTTCCTTTTTGTGTTATATCAAAATTTACTTCTGCCTCCTGACAAATCTTGAGGGAGGAAGAAGCAATAGCATCATGGGTCCAAAAGGTGAAAGTCAGAGTTATATATGGGATTTGTACTCTTTGGAGGCCACAATTAATTTTTTCACAACTACTATAATCTGTTTAATAGGTTCACAGATTATACATGGGGAGAAATTCAAAGTCTGTATTTGGTGTGTTTTGGTAAAGCAAAAGTTAGGATCTCATATCTTTGATTTCTAATTAAGTTGATTTTACAAAGTTGTTCTAGGGATAGAAAGTCAAATTCAAATGTGTGGAGACAAATATGTATTTCTAAACAAATTCCAAGACAAGTAAACCATAGCATTGTGTCTTTGGTCAATCAGGTAAGAGCATCCCAATTATAATTTTTTTTTGTAAAATATAAGTATAAATCACTGTGGAGAGTATAATAGTTACTTAAAAACAGAAATACAAAATTCCACAATTGATGCTTAGTTTATACACTTAAAGCTTTTCCTAATTTATGGTCTTAGGAAAATTTATGTGGGCAAGATTTTATAAACCATTTTATTTTTTAAGACTTACTTATTTCAGAGAGAGGGAGAGAGAGAGTATGAGCAGGAGGGGCAGAGGAAGAGGGAGATAGAATCTTAAGCAAATGCCACGCTGAGTGCAGAGCCCCTCTGAGGGGCTCAATCTGATGACCCTGAGATAACGACCTGAGCCATGGAGCCCCAAACAGGGCTTAATCTCACGACCCTGAGATCATGACCAGAGCTGAAGCCAACAGTCAGATGCTTTAACCAACTGTGACACCCAGGCACCCGTTTATAAACTGTTTTCGAGATGAAAGTGAGTAGGAGCTGTGCTAGAAACATTAATGTACTTTGTGTCTAATTCATTAAAAATTTAGTTTTGTTTTATTTTGCATATGCATATATATTTATATATACTATATATGTAGAGGTATGAATATATACATATATGCATATGCATGCATGTATATGCAAGTACGTGTATGTGAACATATATACTATATCTTTGTATGTATACGTGTTATACTATATAGAATATAAATTATATATATATTGATATATGGATAAATAGATAGGATTGTGGTCAGATTCTCAGTAAATTCAGTAAAGGTTGTTGAAGTCAAGAGTTCTTGTTTTCCTTGATCTTCTAGTATCTGACCACTAAAGAAAGTTAGCTGGTTTTCCAGTACATTTTGTGAAACAGACACTAGCAAGTAACATCTAGGCAATTCTAACTTTTGAAATAAGAAAGAGTCCTAACTTGGTTTTAAGAATTTCCAAAATCCTACCATATTTGTTTATCTGTGCCTAAGGTAGTTTTGTGAGTGATGCTAAAATTGCATTTAGCAATGAATATGCCATGGTAGTTCTCTGGAGGTTTCAAGAAAAAGTGGAAGCTCTTACATTTTTATGTTGCTGGGGCTATACTGAAGTCAGGTTCTTACAAAGAGGTCTATGAGTAAAATTGTGCTAATATATCAAAGAATATCAGAATATATAAGCAGTTTTTTAACCTGAAGTCTTTTTTTTTTCCTGTTCAGCTATACCCACGTTATAACAAATTCCTCCTCCACCAGAGCATGGAGAAAGAGAGGAAAAATTAGGTATAAATTGTGTGTCATTTCAGTTGGAGAAATAATGATATAGAGGTGGTTTGTGTGTAATTTGTGTTGGAAAAATAGGAAAGCTCCTTTTAGGTATGTCATTTATAGGCAGAGTCCCTTTATGAATAGGAAAAAGAGGTTGGATTATTCAGGGTCCCCTGAGGGAAAAAAAGATTGATTATATTCTAAGCACTGCCAGTAACATTTTGTATAAATCATTAACTCTGACGAGAAACAAAACAAAACAAGACAAAACAAAAACACCGCCATAATCAAAAAGGACAAGTTTAAGAATTCTCACAGAAGGATAGCTTTCCTTGGCTCTGAGAAAAATAAAATAAAATTAAATAAATTATTTGGTATACAAATTGGATGAGGAAGAAAAAACATGGAGAATGAAATTTTAGTCACTTTATTGATTGTGAGCTTAGTGTCCTAAAAGTGGGTAACATTTATTGAATGCTTACATTGTTCCTAGTGCTTAATTTGCATTCTATTATTTATATTTCATAAGAGGGCACCATTGTTATCATCATCCTCCCATCCCATAAGTGGGGAAACCGAGGATCCAAGAACTTGATTTACTAAACAAGTTCACAAACCAAGTAAGTTGCTGAGTCAGTCGTAAAACCAACATTTGCCTGGCTTTTAGGTTTGTGCTCTTAATTCTACTATATTATATTCAGCTCAATATATACAACCCAAAGTCAAAAAGCATTCAACTAGATCAATCAGCTGAAAAAAAAAAAAAAACAAAACCCTGCCCAAGTAGAGGAGTATATAGGAACCTGGTAAACTGAGGTCAGTTATGAAGATTGTTCATGATGTGTCCCTCAGCATATTTGTTTCCTTCATGATAAGCAGTAAGACACATTCAAGTCTGAGGAAATTTTTCTGGGATTTAGAATTTCAGAAGTGGACAGGAACAAATCAGATTGCCTTTGAAGGACACTTGAAGCTCATAACTAAATTCCTACTTAAACTCTTGAAAACCCTAGGAAAGCAGAGATTGCTTGCTGTCACTTCTTTATTATTTTCTAGTGAGCAGAGGTCTGTCTCCAGCACCAGAGGCTTTATGCTGCAATTACTGCTCCTACTAGGAGCCTCAGAGAAGAAGGAGACCACAAGGATAATTGAAAGTTAGTGCCTCTCAAAGATAAAACAGAACTTCAGTATCTCCTTTGTGGATGATTGGTTTCCGATTGGTAGGAATATTAAAATTTAATAAATTTTAAATGTTTGGGGTATTTTCTAATAGATGCATTTCTAGGAAACTGGGTGAAAATTACATAGATAGATATAATTTAGGGTAGAAACAAGGGTGAAAATTGTATATATGTATACACACACACACACATATATATATATACACACACAAATATATATACAAATATATATATACATAATACATAAATTATGTAATAATTTATATATATTTAACTTAGGGTACCCTTGTATGGTCCCTGCTTAACAATAGATTTTCTTCCAGAGTCTAGGCTGGAATAAATTACATGTAGGGGCTAAGTGGCTATAGCTTGAAAGATTAGAGGCTGGCAGAAGAAGATAATTGAGCAGGTGGTTGGAGGCAGATTTAGCATTGAAGTGAGGAAATGTATATATGAGGTATGTTGGTTAAGTAAAATTCTCTGTATATTGTCCCATCAAATGGACATACATGTTTCAACAGAACTTACATCTTGAGGCTTTCCTGTGGTTAACCTCTACAAGAATTTTGCAAGCTGCCAAGTTCCTCCCACCTTGTCACAAAATAAAGTGTTGGAATGATAGTAGAAAACCAGCTACAAGTCTTGGAATGAATTCTTAAGAATTTATTAGTCTTTAAAACTAGTATGCAAATTTCTTCAGGGACAGATGGGAACTTTTTAATTTTGGCTATACCTCCAGAGGACCTAGTAAGGTGCCTTGCACATAGTAGGCTCAAGGACATCAGGGATGTATGACAAGCAAAACTTGGAATGTAGATATAATATGTTTTCTATTGCCTATGCTCATTTTCTCCCTTTATTATCAGTGTTGTCATCGTACAAGTAGGTATTTTGAAAAAATTATATGTCTCCAGAAAGTCTATATTAATCACCTATGTAATTTCTTTGAAACTAGCAAAATACATATGGGTGTGGGACTAAAAAGATGTGTATAAAAGTGACCCCCTCCCAAATGACATATTTTAACAGGCACTCTCTGCAGATGTGCCCTGATGGAAAGAATTGACTAATGACACCCTGCTAAGCCAATGCTGGAGACAGGTTGGCCTTTCAAAATTATACCACCTAAGTAACTTTCTACTCTGACTATAAAAAAAAGGTGGCAGTGTGTAGAGATAAATATTTCCAAAGGATGGAAATATTAGCCTTACTTTTTTTTATTACTTTCTGCTGAATGAGTCATTTAGGAAGTTTGAAAGAGTATATTTTCTCAGGGTACTGTAGTTTGCTGTAGTGTTGTTGGCATAACCAAGTATAAGGATGGCTTCAAGAGAGCCTCATACCTTCAGGAAGATGTCTAGAACATGTGCAAATATTTCCTGACTCGGAAGATTGGCAGCCATTAGAAAGAAAAACACATAAATAAGAGCCTACAAATATCCTTGCTTCTCTTAGCCTTCTATCCACGCTTGCCAGTTGCTGTAATGGGTTTTTAAACTACCTTAGATTTCAAAAAAGTTTCAAAAAAATTAAATTCCTCCAAATGTTAAACTCTACAAGTTTTAGTAATGTGGATTTTGCAGGTTCTACAAACGTATATACACATAAAAACATACATACATACACACAGACACTGACCAACCCACCTTGGTTTATTGGGTACTTTTCTAGTACTGTGTCCTAGGAAACTTCTATCAGTCTAGGACATCATACATATATGCTTGATTTATATATTTTAACACTTGAGCAACTAGTTATATCCTCCCCTCAACTGCACTATAAGGGTGAAATTAACAGATGTGACTAGAAAGGTACAAACTAATCTAAGAAAAGTGGAAAACAGATACAGATACATATGTAGGGACCATCGTATGTGTTCACTCCAATCAGGACAATGTAAAAATTGGTTTGACTAATTTCTTCTTCACCACCACCACCACCACCCTTCAAAAAGATACAAACAGAATTAATTGGTTATTTGACAGAAATTACCAAAATATTTGCTGGCATCCAGTACATATAGCCTTACTAAAATGGAAAATGGGTGTTCTACATTGCATCAAAAATGCTTTCTAGAAGAGACCTCTCAGGCAGATTTTTTTTTAAAGAATTTAATTTTTTTTAAGATTTCATTTATTTATTTGACAGACAGAGATCACAGGTAGGCAGAGAGGCCGGCAGAGAGAGAGGGGAAGCAGGCTCCCCACTGAGTAGAGAGCCCGATGTGGGGCTCGATCCCAGGACCCTGAGATCATGACGTGAGCCGAAGGCAGAGGCTTAACCCACTGAGCCACCCAGGTGCCCCTCAGGCAGATTTTAATGCTTGGACTTCAAGAGAAGGAGATTAGAGAAGCACAATTTACTGTTAACTTGCAGCAACTGGTATATATAATTATGTGCTCTCAACTCCTTTATAAATATTTATTTCTTTTGAGTTCTGTTGATGCTGTGAATTACCTTTCTATTTACCCAAATTTTATTTTTTAAAGATTTTATGTAGTTATTGGTCAGAGAGAGAGCACAGGCAGGGGGAGCATAAGGCAGAGGGAGAAGCAGGCCAGCAGGGATGCAGGACTCAATCCCAGCACCCAGGGATCATGACCTGAGCCAAAGGCACACACTCCACTGACTGAGCCACCCAGTCGCCCCTACTCAAATTTTATATATCATGATGCACTTGGTAGAGAATTACAATGCAGTTAAGATAGCAGAGACTCGGTGTCTGAGAATATAGCTCAGGTTTATATAGAAGCAAAAGCCACTTGAGTCTTTAAGGATGCAATTTATCATCCATTTGCATTAAAACCTGAAGAATGAGATGTGGACCCAAGCAGCTTCACTTGGTCCCAATCAAACTTTTCAATTCTAGAAAGGCTCTGAGGGCAGGGACTAGATAATATATACTGCTTTCAAAATTTTCCCTGTAGTAACACTGTGCTGAATCAAATTTTGTTGCTTAATTCTATATTTTGTAGTTTTCTTTATTTGAATCTTATATTCCAGGGTCCTTTATAATCAGGTAGGGGGATGAGAAAAATGGTGTGAAGAATGGTAGAGAAATAGAAGGACCTTAGAACTAGGGTTGCCAGATTAGAAAAATAAAAATATAGGATGCCCAGTTAAATTTGAATTTTGATAAAGAACACATTTTTGTGTGTGTTGGTGTGTCCCAAAAGTATATACTTACACTAAAAAATTACTTGTTTATTTGAAATTCAAATTTAACTGGACTTGTCCTGTACTTTATTTGCCAACCTTATCTAGAACCAACTTGACCTAGGTCACAGATCTGCCACCTGCCAGCCCTGGGTTAAGAAATAAGAGGAAAATTTTTTCTCCTACCTGATGTGATATGGCAGAGAATGCCAGTTCATCCTAAGAAGTTGCCAAAGGGTAGGGAGGATGTGATCTTTGGGGCTAAAACAGTGGACACTCCTCCCTGCTTCTGGCAAATGTTTGGTATTACTTTCAAAGCTGTATAGCAAAACTGCTTTGCTGGTACTTGTAGGGGCCACTGAGTTCAAGTGACTAATTCCCTCCTTACTGAGAGGCTAAGTAGGGGAAAGAAGGAGAGTTTTCTCTTTGACAGGCCAAGAAGAGAGCATTTTGCCTGCTCAGTCCCCTGGGCTAGAGAAGAGAATCGAGATCACTTTTTGAAGGACGGGCTCTGGACTGCTGATTTGATTCATCATTCTCCAATTTTATCATGCCTAATATGGTTCCAAGAATCTAATGTGATTGCAGCCAATAGCAATCAATGATTTTTTTGTTTTGTTTTATTTTGTTTTTGGTGAAAGACCTTATGTTCTATTTCACGGGCCAGGTTATCACTGGCTATGATCTATAGACTGTTCATTCACAGAAAGACCATTTGTTATTTAGAGGCCTGTTGCATGTGGTACATATCCTTTGGGAGTTGTGAATTAAATCACTCATTTGGCCTGTGGCACTGGGAGGTTTACCTTAAGGAAGGATACATGGGGCATGACTGATCTACAGTTCAAAATAGAGGTAGACTGTCACCAGAACTATTTAAATCCAGTCATCATATTCGGTAGCTCCTAATTCCTTCAGGATGGCTCAGAGAATGTACTACCTATTCTTCCCTTTTGTAGATAATGTTTCCTCAAGGAAAACTGATAATCTGTGAAGGAATAATGCTTCTGTAGATTTTATGAAGATCCCCCAAAAGGCGGCAAAGCAATATACTTAATGTCTCCAGATGATGTGGCATTGTTAGTTAGGATTTGCCAGGAGTCCCAGTAGAGACAGAAATAGGGCCTGAAACAATGTCATTTTCTTCCAACTTTCCCAAGGACTCTATTTGCTGGAACTTTACCATCATCAACTTTTCCTTCAGGAAAAAATAGTTCCTAAATAAGAAGTGGAGAAAGCCATTTACTATAATGTAGAGATACAAAATAAATTAGTCTTCAATTCTAGCCAGTAACAATTCAAGTTAACATTAAGAGTTTACTATATGCCAGACACTATTCTATATACTTTATAGGCATTAACTTGTTTGATCCTTATGGAAATCCCATATGGTATGAATGTTATTTTCATTTTCTGTATGAAAATGAGGCATAGAGATTAAATAACTTGTTTAAAATCATGCAGTAAGTCACTAAGCCAGGTTGAAACCGGATCTCCCTGGCCCACAAAACTCTCACCTTTATGCTATATAAAACTACAAGAGGGGTGCCTGGGTGGCTCAGTGGGTTAAGCCTCTGCCTTCAGCTCAGGTCATGATCTCAGGGTCTTGGGATCGAGCTCTACATCGGGATCTCTGCTCAGTGGGGAGCCTGCTTCCCCCCTCTCTCTGCCTGCCTCTCTGCCTATTTGTGATCTCTGTCTGTCAGATAAATAAATAAAATCTTTAAAAAAATAAATAAAACTACAAGAAGATTGTTAACTACAATTTCTACATGATATTGTTGGATTTATGAGAACATGGAAGGTGGAGCCCCCAGGCCCCCAGGGAGTGTTTATGAGGAGACTCCAGTGTATACAACACTGCTTGTTTCAGTAGTGTTACTGTTTTCCTCTAGTCAATCTAAGCTTTTCTGATGAAGACAGAGAGAATTAGAGAATTATCATTTCAGTCAACTGACAAAGCTAAATTACATGGTACATTATGGAAACATTAGAAGCTACATAAGAAATTAATTAGCCATTCACAAAGTGCCTGTTCCGAATAGTAAATATTTAAGAAAGATTCAATTTAATTTTCTCACTGAGTGATAGCTTTTATTTTTAAGAATAAATTTTATGTAAAATCTTTTAGTAGCAAAGTGATACACAATATAGGTTTTAGAACTAACCAGCACAGAAATAAATTAGATATGCTATTGATATTGTGCTATACAGTTTCAAGGGGGAAAGCTCTTCCCTCAAAAAACTAAACAGGAGACACATACTATTTAGAAGACTAACTCCTTTAATGAGGATTCTGGCCAGGGAGGTATTGGTTTAGGTTCATGAAATAGATTCTAAGTAGTCAGCTAAAAATTCATGTAGGAACTTATTTTGACACAAGTTTAAAATATGCAGCTTCTATCCTTGTATAATCAAGTCTGCCTAGTCCCCTACTATGCCACACTGGGAGTATGTATTTTGGTGTCACACAGATGTGAATGACCAGGAGGTGGTTCACTTAAAATTTCTAAGCCTCAGTTTCACAAAAATAATGAGGACAACAAAACCCATTATACAGTGTAGCTGTTATTATCCCCATGAGAGAACATGCAAAAAGCCTGTCATCAATACTGAAAACATCATAAAAATGTTATTACCCCTGAGAGTGGGGGAACTGGTGAAAGCATGCCTTCCTTTAATTAAAGTTTATTTTAATATTCACTACTCAATAAGCTGAGGCAAATGAAGAATAATTAAAGAATTAAACTATTGCAGGACAGATATGAAAGGACTCCCTAGAGGTAGTGTAATTTATAGATAACAAAACTCAAGCTCTGAGAGGGGAAGTGACTTGCTTAAGGTCAAATAACTAGAGCTGTAAAGCTTCACTTTTGTATCAAGATACCATGTTCTTATCCCTTGCTAACTCACACTCAATTGTTCAAGGCTTCCCAGATATTAACTAATGCGTCCAGGTGGTCATCCCCTAAATATCCTATTTCTTCCTGGGAAACTGAAGATAAAATATCTAATTTTCCCCTCTCATACCAGATTGAACATAATTAAAATGGTGATAATTCAAACTTACAGTAATAAATATTATCATATTAAACCAATAAAACTATAATTTTATAAAACCAGAAATGATTCAAGTGTACCTCCAGATTCTTACAAGTGATAGCTATGAATAAACAGTATTTTTAAATTTACACTAAAAAGGCCTGTTGGAATAGCCAAATTATGGAAGAGCCCAAATGTCCATTGACTGATGAACAGATAAAGAGGATGTAGTATATACAATGGAGTATTACTTATCCATAACAAAGAATGAAATCTTATCATTTGCAATGACATGGATGGAACTAGAGGGTATTATGCTAAGCGAAATAAGTCAGTAAGAAAAACAAATACCATATGATTTCACTCATATGGAATTTAAGAAATGAAACAGATGAACATAAGGGGGAAAAAAGAGGCAAACCATAAAACAGACTCTTAACTATAGGGAACAAACTGAGGGTTGCAGGAGGGGAGGTGGTTGTGGAGATGGACTAAATGGGCAATAGGCCTTAAGGAGGGCACTTGTGATGACCATTGAGTGTTATATGTATAAGTGATGAATCACTAAATTCTTTTCCTGAAACTAATATTACACTGTGCATTAACTAGAATTTAAATAAAAACTGGAAACATAAAAAGAGGCCTGTTGGTGTTTATCAAAACAAAGAGAAAAATATTCATAAATCAGGAGTTAGTTTCTCCAGCTTCTAAAAATGAAACCTCTGTCTTCAGCTCATATCAGCTCCCTTCACATCTCTTTCCCTTGACAAGTTCCTCTTTTTTTATATCTCCCTTTTTTTTTTGGATATTACCAATTCTAAGTATGGTAAATGACCTTTTCTGCTGTGAGTCTATTTTTTTTTTTTACAGAATCTGGAGAAATGTAAAAGAAACTTGTTACTTGACTCTCTAGAATCATTTTTCTACCATGCTTATTTCCATGTGCTTTGTATTATTATGTGGAATTTTGAATAACTTGTCCCAAGTATATTAGGTGGCAATGAACATTTGAAAGCACTGAAATCAAGTAAAGGCCTGGCCTGCCTCACCTTAAAAAGTTTCTCTGTATTTTTCCTTACATGGCCCTGTAACCAGGTCAAATAACCACTGATATTAGATATGCAGAGAGATGAGAGGCAGTGAGAGAAACTAAATGAAAGACTGTATACTCTTGGATGTTAATGTTGTGTTCTTTTCAGTGAAATCAATAATTTCACATGAACTGAGAAAATGTGTTTAAGCAACATTGCGAGCAGAGGCAATATCAGGCCTGGACTTGCTGCCTTCTGATGGAGCAGAATGCTGTTATTTCTGTATTTCTATGATTCTCAAGCAGGAGCACATATCAGAATCCTCTGGCAGAATAATTTGAAAAAAGCAAATGCTCAAGACACACTCCAGAGATTCTCACTGGGAACCACTGCCTATCTGAAATGAAATTCTAGGGGTATACTAGAAACCTCAGAGAGGATTTACTTCTTTTTTCAGAAATGGAAAAAATTAAATATATGTGCTGGGAAGTTGGAGGTTTGTGGTGGAGTGATTTGCAGGAAAGATATCCCAGACCAAAAATATGTCCTACAGAAAAACCTGCCACATTCCTTGAAATTCCCATTATTAGAGAGTCATTTATCTGGACTTCTTACCAAAAATCACCAGTTCACGTGCATATTATAAATTAAGTAATGCATTAAACCACTAATTAACACTTTACTACAGATGAAATTAGGGCTCACCTTGATCCCAAGGGAAATGAGGTACAAAGCAGGTAAATTATGTTTGAAGGCTGTGAGAGAGGAGAGAGGAAGACTTGTAACATGGAAAGGTTTTCCCAAGAAAAGCAAAGCCAGATGTAGCAACTATGTAAGAGGAGAGCCTTATGGACAACATTGGAGGGGCCAGTGGAAGGAGGACAGGGGAATGAAGGCAAAATACACTTTGCCAGAGGTTATCCAATTGCCCTTGATGAAGGGAACCTGCTTCTCTCTTTCAGGCTCAAGTATCTCTTGCTCAGAATGACCCACCACTGACCTTGTTTTATTTAAATGCAAAGCAACAAAAAAAGAAAGACTGGTGAGACTTAATCTTACAATTTAGGTTACAAGGTATTAAACAACTGATTGATTTGCCCTGTTCATTGAAGAGAACACGCTCACACACACGCACGCACACACGCTCAGGCACACATATTCAAAGCAACTGTTTGTCAATTCAGAGAAAAAAGTTAAACTATATTAGATGATGGAGAAACAAATTTCTCAATCTTTTTTGCAATGCCATTTTCTGTTTGCTCACCTGAATCTCAGCCAGAGTTGTGGGTCTTACTCAGTCCTTTGGTGGGGAGAAAAACTAGCTCTTGGGAGAAAGAAAAATACTGTCAGAACCTTGCAATATGCTGAAAATGCAGGCTTAGGGATCTAGACTGAAGGTGGGTTAGAGGGGTTGGGGTAAATGATCACTTAGATTTGACTGTTTTAGGTTAACTGAAAAAGATGAAATGGTGAAAGTTCTGGTCTTGGTTGTAAAAAGTTTAGGACATTGGTGATCACGAACTCTACTAAGAATTTTGTCTTTCTTTCCAGATATCAATAAAGCACATTTATCCGGATGTCCTGAGCAGCATATAGTTAAGAGATTATATTCCCTTAAAAAATGTGGTCTTCTTTCATCTGCTTTTGGATCATCCAGTTGCTCTTTGTTCAGATGACTTAAATCTTGGACTTTTCCCCCCTTTTTTATATTTGGCCATGTAAAACAGGGATTAAAGCACGTAACAAATCTAAGCAGCAGGATTTAAACCAGGCCAAGTGCATGAGCTTTCTTTCTTACTCCCCTCCCGCCTCAAAGTTAGCATCTTAAGCAGCACCAATGTATTCAATTAAGAAAGTCAGCTGAAGTGGTATGAGTAGGGACCACTTTCTTAAGAGAAGCCCAGAAGCCAGGACTGAAGTCTTGGAAGAAAACATAGTGGAATTAAAATCTAGTCAATATGGATTTACTGAAAGTATGCTCAAACTTCCCCCAAACCCCCAAGATCTTAAGAGTTTCGCTGGCAAAGGAAAGTGAGATATAGTAATTTTTTTAAAGTTTTTAAACACCCTATTACAAATACCCTTGCAAACTAAACCCACCAACAAAGTAATGAAATTAATTTTTTTTACCTTCTCTGGCTTACCAGTTTCTTCCTGTAAAGTTCAGTGCTGTGTTGCAGCCATCCTTGAAATGACTCTTTAGTTTTTGTTTTATGACTTTTTGAAGTGGTTGATTCACAGATTCTACTTTCACGTGTTAATGCCCTGAGTATAGTGGTTCTCAAAGTTTAGCCTCTGGACCAGCCACACCGGTATCACTCAGGAACTCATTAGAAGTGCAGATTCTTGGTTGCCACCCTAGAAGTACTAAATCAGATATTCAAACTAGGGAAGGAGTGCTGGTTGTAGGAGCAGGTGAGCTGTGTTTTAACAGATTAGATTTTTTTTTTAAGATTTTATTTATTTATTTGACAGAGATCACAAGTAGGCAGAGAGGCAGGCAGAGAGAGAGGAGGAAGCAGGCTCCCTGCTCAGCAAAGAGCCCGATGCGGGGCTCGATCCGATCATGACCCGAGCCGAAGGCAGAGGCTTTAACCCACTGAGCCACCCAGGCGCCCCAGATTAGATATTTCTGATGCATGTACCAAGTAGAAGAGCCACTGCCTTAGTACATTCCTTATCCTTGAAGGTTCCCCCTATTGCACATACTACATGTCCCCATGACAGGTATATGCATTTATATACATTATTTTCCACATTAACTCCTTAGAGGATATAGACTTGAGGAAGGTATTTAAGACTCTCTTTCATAAAAAAAAAAAAAAAAACAAAAAAACTGTAAACTATGAAAGCATGTCCTTGGGCATTGATAAAAGCAACGCTGATTCCTCTACTCCCACAAATCCCTAAAAATGTAAAAATACATGTAGTCTTAGTTTTGATTACAGAATTAGTTATTTTTCCTTGCTTTGCATATGTATTCTGTTAGTGAATTGGAAACTTAAGCAATTTGTTCCTTACATCTTAATATATAGTTGAATAGCATTTTGGGGTTTGACTTCACAAAATTCTTTCTTGGCAAGTTACTGGTGGCAGCTGAGTGTCATGGTTCGGAGTACTGTAACAGCATTCTGTAGTAAATATCCCCAAGATGATGGCTTACAATTGACTAAATGCTTTTACGTAAATTTCAGATCTGAAAACCTGGGCAAGATTTCTCAGAAAGGACATAAGTTGCAGTTGGTAATGGAGAGAGCTATATGATCCCCTCTCCTGGTAGTATTTATAGAGTGAGATATTTGCAGTTGATTTGAGGACCTTCATTTTTTGCTGCCAGATTGGTCTGCTCTAGTTAACTTCTTCAATCAACTTAATAATAAAAAAGAAGCTTTGTCAAACCAGTTGTTTGACTAAATTAATGCTTGATTAACTGTATGGCTGGTTATTTCATTCAAGACACATAGCCTGAAGACACAGCCTAAGTTCGATATAGTCCTTATAAGAAACTGAGGAAACACTAACATCTGCAAGCCACATGAATATAATTTTATGTTTGGTTGATGGGCTTCAGATGAAACTTAATCATTTGAGTCACAGGAAGCACCAAACTTTTTTTTTTTTAAGATTTATTTATTCATGAGAGAGAGAGAGAGAGGCAGAAACGGAGGGAGAAGCAGGCTCCTGGCTGAACAGGGAGCCCGATGTGGGGCTTGATCCCAGGACCTCAGGATCATGACCTGAGTCAAAGGCAGATGCTTAACCATCTGAGCCACCCAGGTTCCCCCAAACTTTTTATACTCTAGTACACTTCACCTACATTTCTTTTAACCTGCACCCAAGTTGACTAAACCCAGGTTTGCTATGGTCTGGTATGTAACATTTTAAGTGCACGTGTCAGGTGATGAATGTTCTGCTCTTTCTAGGTTGAGTTTCAGTATTTACAAGGGAATCTTTAGTTGTATTAGCTCTCCTTATTCTTGTTTTAAATAAATAAAACCTGGATTGCTTTGGGGAGCTGCATAGTATATTGCAGAAAGCTTGAGCTTTGGAGTCCCTCAGACCTGGGTTTTAACTCTAACTCTGCCCCTTTCTGGGTGATTTTAGGCAAATTATTTAACTTATCTGAGCCTCAGGTTTCATCATCTATAAAATTAAGGATGGCAATATTTACTTCACAAGACATAGTACCTGGTACTTAAGAATTGCTTGGTAAATTCTAGTTAACCCCTTTTAGGACAAAGGTATCTACACTTGAGAATCTAAATTAATAGGCATAAACATGGAGTTGTCCTGGTGACCTGGGGGAGTATACTGTTTGTCCTCCTGACAGAATCAGTCATGAGCTGTATGTATGGTAATATATAAACTATTGAACAGAGGGCAAAGAGCCTGAGGTTGTCATCTCTGTGATCTGATTTAATAACAAGGATAAAAATAAGAGTTTTGATTCAATGAAGAAAACAATACCAAATGGTAAAATGCAAGTACTGGATACTGAGGAAAGAAGTAAAAAGTAGAATTGGGAGGAGGAAAGATACCTTTATAGCTGAACTAGGGGAGAATTCAGAAATCATTGTAATACAGTGCATATTGTAATAGGTACTATAAAAAGAGCTATGAATGACAAAGTTGTTGGAGAGAAGGAGGAAGAGACATATTGAAATTATTCTGATTGAGAAGATTGAGGGTGGGGGAGTTTCTGGAAGCTTTCTCCTTACAACATCTCACTTCATCTAGTTGGGAGACAAGTCTGAATTTGCAGCGTACATAATTGATTATTTCCTCATGTGACTATCTTCTGAACGATCTTTAACTTATAAAACAAAGGAATGAAGGAAAATTATTGCCAATAGAAGATATTCATGCCTCACTTTTTCTGAGACAGCAATATTTTTTCATCATGCTTTGACTTTGATGGAAAGAAGATAACATGAAATCCACTAAACCACTGTAGATGTTATGGTTTCTGTGGAAGATGAAAGATGTAATTAAGGTACCAACTCATGCCACACTTTTTTTCATGCCTCACTTTTTAACACCACACTAATGTACCTAATATTAAAAGAATAGCAAATGTAGTAGTACATTAGGATGAGCTGTCATTCTATACCATTAGTCAATCAACAATGGTTATGGTTCTCCTGTAAGCCATATGACCCATGAAAATAATTTTATCGAATTTTTATCACTTTTTCAAGTTTTATGTTTATCAACCTCACTTGAAAGGAAAATTCATGGTAGTAATAACATTTTTGTTGCTTCTTCTACTGATCTGTTTTCTGTAATAATTTCTTCTTTAAGAAAAATCTTTTAGACAGCTTTATCTCATGAAAATTGACCTAAATATGTTGTTTCAGATATATTAATAGTTGCTCACAACAAATTTGAAAACCAAGAAAGTGATGAGAAAGTTCTGCCGAGGAAGTGTCTAGGTACCTAACAACTCTCACTGGAATTCTTATTCTTAACAGAATTCCAAATTCTGGGATTATGTTTATTTTTCACTTTTGCCATTTGATCTTTAATGGTATGTAAACAGTCTGTAATAAAGTAACATTAATGCTTCTGGAATGCCATGAAAAATCTCATTTTAGTCCATTATATCATAGGGTTAGTGCTTATGTACATACGATGTTAAACATCTGGATATTTGACATTTGAATGTTATGGCGTGATATTGAAATTGCCAATGTGTATGTTCATTAGTTAATAACTTTCATGGGTGCAACAGCGGTACAGAACAACATCGATATTTGTTATGTTTGTAGGCCATTCCAGTTTCAGAAAGTAGAAAAAAATTATATGCCAGGGTAAGGATACCATTGCCGTAGGACCACTGACATTTTAGAGACGGAAATAGGGACCTCGGGACCACTTATAGGGATAAAAAGGTCTGATTTTCTTAGATACAGCAGTATATAAAGTTAACTCTCCACATATATGAGGCTATTTTGAACAGATGCTAAATCAAGTAAGTTTAATCAGTAAGTGGGTTGCTGAGGTTCAATTAAAAAATTATTTTACTCGACAAATAGTGAAAGGCAGTATTGTGTAATCATTAAAAACATGGGATCTAGATTTTTCTGGATTTATACCTTGGCTCAGTCACATATGATCCTGGACATGTGTCCTTTCAATTTTCTCATCCATACAGTGGGTATAATAATAATCCTCAGTAGTAAGTAGCAAATAGTAAGAATTAACTGAATTTATATATGTACCAATTCTTAGAATAGATTCTAGTACATAGACAGCCAACTAAAATTATTTACTTTTATTGTTTTTATTGGTTATTTGAGTCTAATAGCTCATTGTTGGAAATAGTGGCAACACAATAATCAGCATATTAAAGAATTGAGATTGATCCATTTCCTTTTTTAAGCAATCATTACTTTTATTGCTCTAATCTGCTATTAAGAATATAGTATTGCTCTATAATCTTTGATTAGAATTACAACCCTCTTAAGATATAGACTTTCAGTTAAGAAGCAACAGATTTGTACAGATTCATGTTGCACATTACTCTTTAGCCAGCTATCAAGCAACCAAATGTAAATAATTTATAAATTAAACCTTGCTCTTTGTCAGAGGATTTGAAGTCATTTAAAATGTTAATATCCAGGGGCACCTGGGTGGCTCAGTGGGTTAAAGCCTCTGCCTTCGGCTCAGGTCATGATCCCAGGATCCTGGGATCGAGCCCCACATTGGGCTCTCTGCTTGGCAGGGAGCCTGCTTCCCTCTCTCTCTCTCTGCCTGCCTCTCTGCCTACTTGTGATCTCTCTGTCAAATAAATAAAATATTAAAAAAAATAAAATAAAATGTTAATATCCATCGTTAAAATTAAGATAAAGATCAGAAACCAGTTAGGAGAAGAATAAAGATAATTCTCTCGATAAGATAAGGAAATCCTAAGATAAGGAAATAAGTTCAATTGAATAATAAAAATCTGAATGTTCTGGAAACGAAGGCCAAATTAAAAAAAAGGAAAAAGAAAAACACACCTTACCCAAAACTATGATGGCATTTGCATCAATTTGTAGAGAACTATATATTTAAGGAAAAGAAATTAATTTTTTGCAATCATATTTCAATTGGTTCAGCCAAACCAAAGAATACCTTAATTTACTGGGGGTTTTGTTACATAAATAACTTGTAGGACAATGAAAGAAATAATGAAACAAGTTTAAAAAGCTATTTCCAGGCATTTTTTGGTGGGCGGGCACACATTCAGCAGGGTTTCACAAATCCTTTGTCTATATTAACCTTCAAGACTGACTGCAAAATATATGTATAAGGAAAGTTTCCTATGCTATTTTCTCTCCCTCTTTGTTGCCGCTTCCTTCCTTTTTCCCTTCCTCCCTTCCTTTTTTCCCCTTCCTTTCTTTGATTTGATAGACTCCTTCACAGGACTGTCACCTGAAGAACCTTAGTTGATCAAGTAAATTGACCTATATCGCCTGCCTTTCTCTGCTCTACTTTGTAAGGGAGCAAATGGACTCTGGCATTTTAGAAAGCTTTCCAGCAAAAATGGGATCAAGAGGGTTTTTTTTTGGTTCCCTCACAATTAAGTTAAACATTCAGTCAAAGAGAACTTTTTATTGACTGGTAAGTCTATTGCCAGCACTGTCAATAAAGTAAGAATAAAATACCACCTGAAGGGGTTTTTCTGGTATAGTGAGACTATTCTATATTTCAACTGTGGTGGTTGTTACATGACTGCATGTGCTTGTCAAAACGAATAGAAATATACACTAAAACAGGTAAATTGTACTAATGTAAATTATCCTTTAATAAACCTGCCTAAAAAAATGTGTGCCATCTCCAATCTTTTCTTTGTTCATGGTGTCAGAATGGGAGGAATTTGAAAGATATGTGGATGGATGGATGGATGGATGGATGGATATCCAAAATTCTATAGAGATAAAATTATGTAGTTATAGAAAAGCACTGAGACTGAGACCCTAGAAGCAGAATTTCAGGCTTAGCCACACCTTGAGCTCTTCCCAGTGACACCTATAAGTTTACTTTCCCTTTCTGGAGGTCTTTTTTACCGCTACAAACCTAAGGGTTTGGACTAGAATCTCATTTATGTTCAGCAATTCTCTGTTGAGGTGACCTGATTTGGAGGGAGGGTGGAAGGAGAGGTTAGGGAGATTTGTTTAAGTGTCAGAAAGTAAATCATCTGTCACAAAAACAGGTGGAATGGATAATGTCGTGTGAAATTTGAGAAACATCTGTTCGCTATAGCAGTGTCTGGGTCAAGATGGAGCCACCTGGGTGAAGTGATGTATTGGGTTGCAGAAATCAGAATCTCATTGACCCAATATATTTTGACCAGTGTAAAAAGAAACTATTATCAGTTTTACAGTTTTTAGGGTTGTTTTTACTTTCCTTAATTTCTGGGATTTTTTCGGGGGGAGCTAGTAGAGGAAGAGGAAAGTTAATTAATGAAGTTATTCTCAGGTAAGAGAAGTATACTTAGAAGAGGAAAGATTACCTCTAAGATGAATAGTTATTATTTTACGAATATTTTATTGTCTGCTTTCCTGTAATTTCTTGCTCAAATAGATCTCTTTAAAGAAATGAGGAAAACCTGTATCATTGATTGCATCAATGTAGAAGGTGAAAAAGTAATTCATTGAGCAATGTTGAATGTGCTGTGTTATAACCTGATTATGTCTGGGAGACCTGGGTTTCCTTTCCCATGCACAAATAGACCTACAAAAAATACTAAACTTGATAAGATGACAATTTGAAAAAGAAATAATAGGAGCCAAAGCAAACCATGTTCTCTGGTTGAATTTGGTTGTCTTCAAGCTTTAATAGCATCTATAAATGAAACCTACCAGATAAGATTCTCCAGTGATAAGTTAGAGCACTTTTATGTCAATTACTTATGAATAATTGTATATAGCCAGTGTCAGCATGGTTTTAGTGATTCATAACCCAATGAGGGTTATGAATTAAGATAAAATAAGTTAAAATTAAGATAAACTCTGGCTTGAGTTTAGAGAACTGCAGCAACTGAGAAGACTGCATATATCTCAGAAACACACTGGAATGTGTTCCTCAACAGAGTGCAGGGACCCAGGCTTCTTTTGGAAAATACTTTAGAAAAATATATTATAGATATCCCAGATATCCCAGATGAGTGATAACTACTTTATAGTGTTCACTTAACAGCCACGTGCATAAGTAGAATTCTTTACACTATTTGGTGTTCCTATAATCACATGCTTGATTGTGGAGGGTGGGAGCATGCAGAAGATTTCTGAGGGAACAATATGGGTAGTTGGGGATCCCTTGTCACTCAAAAAGCTTGTAAAGAGTAATAAAACTTGGTGGTGGTAATTTTTAATTGCCTGGTTTACCCTGAACCTCTTGAAGATGAAGTCCTAGACTAATTTGTTTTTGAAGCTTAAGCCCAGCACCTTGCACTGAATAAATTAGTTGTTTGGTTTTATATTCTTTTAGTGATTACTATGTATGAGGTACCATGCTACTCCTTTCATGTATGTTCTTTTAATCTCTAAAACATTCCTGTGAGAAAGGTAGCATTATTCCTATTTTACAGATGATGAAACGGACTCACAGAGGACAAATAACTTGCCTATGATTGGTCACATAGTTAGTTAATGATGTAAAGCTGAAATTCAAAACCCGACATACTCTTTCTACCATAGCAGAGCTTGCTTCATTGTCCAAAGAGATTAGCCATATATTAATGTATTACTCTAATGCATTACTAATAATTATTAACCTGTTTCTTTAAAGAAATTAAAAAAATTAAACTGTTCTGTAAAGACTAGAGGAAATTCATACTTAATGTTCCCACAGTCAGTATTTAATTTATTTTCATTTTTAGGTAACAGCTTTATTGAGATAAACTTCACATAACATTTATTCCTTAAAAGTATATAATTTGGGGGGGCACCTGGGTGGCTCAGCGGGTTAAAGTCTCTGCTTTCAGCTCCGGTCGTGATCCCAGGGTCCTGGGATCGAGCCCCACATCAGACTCTCTGCTCAGCAGGGAGCCTGCTTCCTCCTCTCTCTCTCTCTGCCTGCCTCTCTGCCTACTTGTGATCTCTGTATGTCAAATAAATAAATAAAATCTTTAAAAAAATAAAGTAAAATAAATAAAAGTATATAATTTGGGGTTTAGTATAAGCATAAATTTGTGCAACTGTGATCACTGATTCTAGAAAATTTTTATGACTCACAAAATAAACCCTGTACACATTAACAGTCATTCCACATTCTGCCTCTCTCCAGCCTCTGGCAACCACTAATGTACTGTCTCAGAATATTTGCATATTCTGGGAATGTCACATAAATGGAATCACACAATATGTGACCATGGGTAACAAGCTACTTTCGATCAGCCAGGTAATCATCCTATACAAATTAAGTAGAGGCATAAGACATTTTTTAAAACAAATAATAGTGCTACATTTTATGGTTCATCATATTGTAGTATGAATCAGTGCATCATTTTTTTTATGACTGAATAATAGATAATTGCATGGACATACCACATTTTATTAATTCTTCAGTTTTGTGGGACATTTGGGTTGTTTTAATGATTTTCACTATTATGAATAATGTTACTGTGATGATTCATGTACAAGTTTTTGCATGGATATATATCTTCAATCCTAGTGGGTGTATACCTTGGGGTGGAGTTGCTGGGTTATATGGTAACTATATGTGACCTTTTGAGGAACTGTAAGATTGTTTTCCACGGTGACTGAACCATTTTACATTCAAATTAACAGGGTTGAAAGTTCTGATTTCTTTCTATCCTCCCCAATACTCTTGGGGAGTATTAATACTTAATACTAATTAAAAAATTATTATAGCCATCCTTATGGATATAGAATGGTATCTCATTGTGGTTTTAATTTGCATTTCCCTAAGGACTAATAATGTTGAGTATATTCTCATGTGCTTATTGA
The DNA here is from genome assembly GCF_002288905.1 of Enhydra lutris kenyoni. NCBI lineage: Eukaryota > Metazoa > Chordata > Mammalia > Carnivora > Mustelidae > Enhydra > Enhydra lutris. Next base: position 2,912,113 of record NW_019154167.1, on the reverse strand, counting down.
CCACTTGTATATCTCCCTTGAGTTGATGTCAATTTAAAATCCTTTACTAATACAATTTCTTGATCATATATATGATTTGATATATTTTCTCTTATTCTGTGAGTTTCCTTTTCATTTCATTTTGATAAAGTCATCCTATCTATATTTTCTTTTGTTGCTCTAAGAAAACATTAGTTAACCCAATGTTACAAAGATTTACCCATATGTTTTTCCTGAAAGTTTTATAGTTTTAGCTCTTGCATTTAGGTAGGTGATCCATTTTAAGTTAGTTTTTGTATATGGTATGAGGGAGAGATACAAACTCATTTTTTTGCAGGTTATTTCAACACCATTTGTTATAAAGACTTATTCCTTCACCATAATTATCTTGACACTCTTGTCAATAATCACTTGACCATAAAATATAAATGAGAGTTTGTTTAGGTTATTTTCATCTAATTAGGTGAATTTTATCTAGTTATCAAGACTTTTGAATGTCTGCCATGAATTGTATTTATATATTTGAGTGTCACACTAAATGAAATGGTGATAAGATACAAACCATCCTTACCTGGAGTAAAATAATTATAGAAATAATTTTGTCATCAAGGAAGAAGTTGTGAATTGTTTCTAACTTTGAAAATAATTACACTTGGGTCTTTGTTACATTAAATTATTTTCTACTATAGTTTAACCTTAACTGTGAAATGGATTACCCAAGAGCTAGTTTTGAATAATGTTTTATATATATATGCCACCATTGACTGCCTTCTATTAAATGCAAAAAGAATTTCATATTGGTTAGCCACTAAAATTACAAAGGGGCCAAAAAAAAATATCAGCCAGATAATTATCCTATACAAATTAAATAGAAGCATAAGACATTTTTAAGAACATATAAGAATAAAAGGAAAGTTGTCACTTACTTCCAAAATGAAGAGGAAATATATTTTCTAGTCTCTGAAGTGCTTTTCTTATGATTTTCCTTTGAAATTCATTTCAAAGAATAACAATGGGTGACAGAATATTTTGGTACTATGATATGGATCATTTGATGTACGAACAAACTATACAGAGAAAACGTTGGCTTTAAAATGGGTATATTTGTGCCTTTAACTTTTCTAAGTCAACATTTACAATGAATACAATTAGTGGCAGATGTTAAAACCTGGGTGGAGGGGCTTGTGCTTATTTGTGCTCTTAAAACATCTAAGCAAGTTGAATAAATTTGTTCCTAGTGGATAATATATTTGTGTAAGAGGGGCAGCAAATAGTATTAGCTAATTTATACTTTAACAGTCTTTAAGTGATCTGAATTGTGAGTGGTTCTTTTGAGAATTAGGGAGTTTAGTCATTAAAATGTTTGAAGAGATTATATTCCATTTATGAAGAATAGGCCTGGGAAAAACAAACTATGTTGTATAAATGGTGAACAAGGAATAATAATTAAGCTATGGGATGGTATGATACATGATTTATATGATTTTTATGAAACCTGAGCCCAGGTTTTGTATCGTATTGATTACATTTCCTGAAAAGCAAGAAGGAACGGCACCATGGAAAATGCTAGAGGTGATTCTAAGGATGGGGAAGGCACAAAAGGTTAAAAAAAAAAAAAGCTATTGCATTATTAAATACTGTTATTATCAGGGAATAGAGTTTTGTTCTGATACTCTCTATTTAGACTGGCCAAACTTCAGACTTTTAGGTTAGATAGTAACACACACACACACACACACACACACACACACACACACACACACAAAGTTTTTAAAAGTCTCTGTGAGAAGAAAGTAACCCATTCCCATGTGTTACCATTCTAATTGTCAGAATTCTTGCTGATGTTTAGTCAAAATCTTTCCGGCTTTAATTAAAGCCTATTTATCAGTTTCCTGCAGTCACAGCAGCATTCATGACCTTCTGTATATTTTTTTAAAAAGATTTAATTTCTTCATTTGAAACAGAAAGATAAAGAGAGGGGGGAGAGATCATGAACAAGGGGAGAGAGGGAAACAGACTCCTCGCTGAGCCAGGAGCCCAATGTGGGGCTCAATCCCAGAACCCCAGGAATCTGACCTGAGCTGAAGGCAGTTGCTTAACTGGCTAAGCCACCCAGGTGCCCTTTTCTGTATATTTGAAGACAATCTTCCAGGTTACCATTGAACCTTCTCTTCAGTCAGCTCAACAACCTTAGTATCTCTGAACTTTCTTAGATCTACTTTCCATCACTTTAGTTATTTCTTTTATTCTTTATGAAAGGGTGTTCTCTTTAAAAGATAATAATACTCAAATTGGCTTAGGTGGAGTCTCTTTAGAAGAGTTTCTGTTTTGGCTTTATTTGTTTGTTTGTTTGTTTGTTTTGGGGGGTTTTTTGGGGGGGTATGAAAGAGAAAGCCTAAAATTTCAGAATTCTATCTAGGAGACTTCTATTTCTCACCTTGACATTTGTCAAACTGTTTATTTTTTGTCACCTTGTATGATCATATCTGAAAACTACATTAGCGAAGTTTATGCCAAAGCTTTCTCAGAGGCTTTTGCTGTTGGAATCAATTTAGCCATTAACCCAGGAGAAGAACTTGTTTAATCAAATTGAGTCACTTTTTGCAAGAGGACAATCTAAGCTTTCCTTTATCCAGGGTCATTCAATGCCATGCATAACAATATAAAGTTGTAGTTTTGTTGGAGACTTAAAAGTTGGATTAAAAGGTATTTTCCCCTATTGCTATAAATTTGTTTAGATATATATTTCAGTGATATGCTGAATTTAATTTATATATCTGAAAAGGCAGAGCTTAGAGTAACAAATTCATATAAAAAGGATCACACAGTTCTTGGTGTTGTTTAACTTCAAAAATCTAAGTGAGACACACATAAAACACAGATATTTAATTTGTAATGCTGTATAGTACATCTAGTTACCTCATAAACAAAGAGTAGATCTTAAAACATCTGAGGGCCACTGCCCAGTCATAATTTGGCCAATTCTGCAAATTTACTTACCTTATTAGAGAAATCCTGTTTGAGCTGGAAGTTTCTAAATCCTTTACAGTTGAAAGGAATAAAGTAAAATTAGTGGAAAAATTCTGAAACCCTCAAATAGACCAAGTAGAAGAAGAAATCAGATCTTTATATAAAATCACAATTTAATTTAGCTGGTAGCAAAGACTCATCAAACCATTAAAAGGTTAATGAATATATATCTATTAAGTGAAACACACATATGCACATGCACACATATGCATGGTTCTCAAAACCTGAATAATTTTATTGGTGCAAATTAGTACTTAATTAAGCATGTTGGGGTAGAAAAACTAGTTTCTATTGAGTTTTCTGTAAGACAGGACTTTGTCAGGCCAGAATTAATTCAGGAGAATGAAACTAGATCATTTAGGGTGTCTGAATTTTGCTGAGCAGCTAGTAAAAGTTACAGATGTTAAGCAAAAAGAACTAGAAAGATGAAATGATTTGGCTTCAGACCTTGCCTACTCTCAAGGAAAAGCTGGTCTTTCCCCTCCCTCCCCTCCCTTTCTCTCCTCTATTTCTTCTCCCCCTCCTCCTCATCCTTTTTCCTCTTCTCCTTCCTTCTCATCCTCCTCCTCCTTTTCTTTTTCTCCCCTCCACTCTCTCCCCCGAGTCTTTGTCCCCTTCATCCCCCTCCACCCCCCACCTCAGTTTGGCCTGGAAGACTGCCTACATCTAATCATCCCATCAGCACCACCAACAACAACCTTCACCCAGTCAAGGTGGATGGTTCTACTCCTCTGTTCTACACAGCTACCACTTAGGCTCCTCTTGGGAGATTTTTTTTCCCCCTTCAAGATTGCCTTAAATATCTATTATAATCTGTGAATCTTCCCTGCATTTAAATGCTTGTTGCACTCTTTAACAGCTGCTGACACACACCACAGGGGTCCATTTCAGTATGACAATTATGAAACAATTTCACTGCCTCTCAAAGTCCACACCGGGAGTGGTAAATTCAGGAGAGTGAGAGGAGAGATAATCGAAGGTAACTGTGTTTGTTGGAGAGAAAGCTTAATTTTTGCAGGTACAGTATCCTTCCTAAGGGGGCCCTTGAGCTCACAGTCTTTCAGGTCTTATCCCATAAATATATAGGGATTTTCTGACTTCTCATAGTTGAGTTAAGGGCTAAACAGTGAAAAATATAAGCTAAGCCTAAAGAAAGCATCTTGTGGTTGCAGAAAGTGTCCCAATAGCCAAAGATGGAACAATTTGAGCATTAAAATAAAGATAATATAAACTATAATTCAGAGAATAAAATAAATACCTAATAATCCATACAGATATAAAATAAATGACTGAATAAATAAGGAAGAAGGGACAACTCTTTTTGCAGAAGAATTTCAACTCATAAATGATGAAGGAATGAGAGAAATAGAAAAGTCACCATTAGAACACCACAGTACTGACTGGTGCAGGCAGATCAAACCATACATGCAAAAAGTAGTGGGCAAAAACTTAAAGAGAAACAAGATATTTACAGAGCCTCTACATACAGTCCTCAAATATTTGTGGATTAAAAAGAGAGAGTAACTTTTTACAATGGAGAAACCAGGCAGATACTATCATAACCAAGGGATTAAGGATAACATCACCAGTAATAAGACCTTCCAATATGATGTAACCCCAATCCAATACATTGAGAGGCTCACATCACTTCAATGGGATTCTTCTCCAAAATCCATGATCTCAGTCTAACTATGAGAAAACGTTAGACAAACCCAAATTGGGGGACATTCTACAAAATACCTGACCAGTATGTTTCAAAAGTGTCAAGGTCATAAAAGACAAGGAAAAGCTGAGGAACTCTCACTGATGGGAAAAGAATGAGGAAACACAACAACTAAAGGCAATATGGCATCCTGAATCAGATGCTGGAACGAAAAAGAATAGTAGGAAAAGTGGTAAACTCTGAATAAATAGTTTGGTCAGTAATATTATAACAATGTTATTCTCTCAGTCTTGACCACTATACCATGATTATGCAGGATGTAAACATTATAGGAAGCTGGGTGAATGGTTTATGGATCTTTCTGTACTATCTTTGCAAATGCTTTGTAATTCTAAAATTATTTCAAGTAAAAGGCTATATATATATATATATATATATATATATATATATATATATACATATATATTCTGACTTCTCATAGTTCACAATGGAATAAAGGTGTATGTATTAAAAATAAGAGCAACTTCTGAACTAACTCATGACAATGACTCATGACCAAACAATAGTGAAGACCCTTGGAACCAGAGTATTTGATTTGGTGGAAGCTCAGGTGTTGGCTTAGACAGTGGATTTGTTTTTTTAATTGTCTTGATGAAGGAAACTTTGCAGTATTTCAGCAGCTGTTAAGGGTTGCAACAAACATTTAAACTCACACAAATGGCAAAGGCCCTTGAGCTACTAGTTATGTAAATATTATAATTTGGGGCTTAAAAGAGTTGGATTTTTGCATTAATAAGTCAAATTGGTATAAAGACATAAATCATGTGCCTTTGCTACTTTTCTTTGTAGCCTTCTAAATCTATTTCTGTATTCGTCAAAGACTTACTAAGGAAAAAGATACTAGTCTTAAAATCTTGTAGTTATTGCAATGTCAAGATGATCTTTTCCTCATTTAGATTCTCCTAACACAGCCATTTGTCAGTCAATTCAGGGAAAACCCAGTTCACTCGCTTCTTTTTTCTGTTTGGTCCAAGGAACACTGCTCAGTCTAGGGAGTACTCTAGGCGGCATAGCTCTCAAAAACTATTAAGTCAGGCACTTAAAACAAACCAAAGCAAAAAGTAATCAACAAAAGTCAAGAGATTTTTTTTATAAGTTTTAATTTGGTTATGAAGTCCCAAATGAATATTTTTTCTTGCCTTAAATATATTTTACTATTGAAAAAAAGTTTATTCCATAATGATATTAAAATTCAAAGTTTATTACATAATGATAAAAATTTTGGTAAAAAATTTGGTATAGGGGCACCTGGGTGGCTCAGTGGGTTAAAGCCTCTGCCTTCGGCTCAGGTCATGATCCCAGGGTCCTGGGATGGAGCCCCGCATCGGGCTCTCTGCTCAGTGGGGAACCTGCTTCCACCTCTCTCTCTCTGCCTGCCTCTCAGCCTATTGTGGTCTCTGTCTGTCAAATAAATAAATAAATAATCTTTTTTAAAAATTTGGTAAATGCATTTTTGGTATATGCATATAGAAGTATATGTAAATGCACCAAAGAATATATCCTAAAAGTGAAGCTAAATTGATAGAAATACAAGGAGATATTGATCCATCCACAATCACAATGACGGTCTTTGATGCCTCAGAATTTTACAGATCTAGTTGACAAAAAATTAATAAAAATGCAATTAGCAAGCTTCTTTCATCGAAATATGTAGAATTCTACAACCAGCTATTAGAGAATAAACATTCTTTCCCAACACTTAAGAGACATTTTGAAAAATTTACTGTATGTTTGGCTATAAAGAAAGCCTTAAATATTAAAAAAATCTGTATCCTGCAGAACATACTCTGTGGCCAAAATTCAATGCAATTTAGAAAGCCACAACAAATCTTCATGTATTTAGAAATTGAACACATGCATATGTATATAATTCATACAGCAATAAATATTTTAACATACTAAAAATTTATTCAATCAGATATATATCCAATCCAATAATATTTTTATTGAATAAGAACAATATTTTGAACCTTACATGCATATCAAATAATAGTAAATAAACCTATTGCATAATAATTCATAAATACTTGGTTGATTAGAAAAATGTGTTGTCAAAACAAATGAATATAATAAACAATAGTAAGAAGATAATTTAATGTATTTAGAAGAACACTTTTTTCAAGTCCTTTTGCAGCCCTAGATTTTCTGTCACACACTTCCCAGATCAATGCTTTGCAAACAAGCATTCAGTTAGTTCTTATTGGCTTGAATACAGTAGAAAATAGTGAAAAACTATACCTTAGTACAGTGTTGATGAATTAATTGAAAATCATTCTTATCCAGTCATTAAAGTAGATTCCCCAAGGTTGTCTTTTAGGCAACCAGGATCAATATATTGAAGTTACTTCAATTTAGATTTTGAAACAATTCAGATTGGTCTTCTTGAAAGTTCTGTTAAATTAATGAAGCATAATATAATTGTTTAATCTTTTCAAAAGGCAAAGTGACTCTTAAAGGTACATATTACAAGTGCTCTCTTGTCCAAGTCGAGTATGGGTGAAGTATCTTCTCTGGACTCTACGCTCTGATTTTAAGCCAGGTATGAATGTATGGTTTTTGAAAGGTCTGATGATTAGTCATGTGGGGCTAGCTAAGATTATAAATAGGTCACCTGAACATAGTGGCCTAATTCTAGACTAATAATTGGGTTCCAGTCTCTGATTTATACTAACCCACTCTGAAAATAAATCTCATCAAACATATTTGTATTATTTAATATGTCCCAACATTGCCAGGCAAACACTTAGCTGGTTAAGGTAATATTTAAACAATGCATTTGTACCAGTATTTGAATTCATAGAAATTTTTATAATAAAATACTTTTTTCCATTATAAATAGAGATTAAAACATGTAAAAAATTTAATCATTCTGTTATACCAGTTGTTTTCTTTATATCCTCCAACTATTAGCAGTTTGCTCCATTAGATTAATCACGGACCCATCCTGAAGCTTATAATTATAACAGTAATATGTGATATTATAATCAATATGAGATCATGTAGAACCTTTACCTAATGAAGTATAAATGTTACATATAAAATCATATATGATTTTATATAATCTTTTTATATTATATATAATATAAACTGTGACTTTGAAAATAGTCAAATATATAGACTCATTGATTTGGGGGGGAATACTGGTCTGGATTTGTGAAATATTTTCAATAGGAGAATCTTAACTATAATTCTAATACTTCTAAGGATACTGTAACACTTCATTTGTACCCTTATTAGGAAAATTGCCACATTGTCTCCTGCATTAAGGTAGTTTGTGTATCTTTATTACTATATTAAAAGTTCCTTAAAAGTAGAAATAGTAACTTATTTTTATAATGCCTTGCCTGGTGTCCAGCATATAGGTAGAATTTAGTAACTACTTCTTAAATATGGAAGTTGTGTGAAGGAGTGAAAAGAGCACCGGAGTGGGAAAAGAACTTTGGGCTTAACTGTGGCTATGCTACTAATCTAAGAGATTAGTATTGGAAAACATAGCAAGAAAAAAAGGTAAAGCTATTTGAAGGAGGAAAGAAAAAAGTGAAAATTGTGAAGAAAGCAAAGTTGGTTTATGATCCCACAATCCCCTTAGATTTCATTTGTCCTTTCCTTCAAATCTGGGAATCATTGCTACACCCCCACATTACTTCCCACTAACAGTCTTCCTTTGTGTGTGTATATATGTATATACACTCACAGGGATGCAGATTTTATTAAAATAGGCAGATATTTTATATAAATGTGTATGTTCAGCCTTATCAATCAATCTTATTATTGCCTTTGTCACTTAGTCTTCCATATTACATTGCTAGATTTGACTTGCCTCAGTGGCTTTCCTCTTTCAGGTAGCCTTAACTAAGATCTTCCTGTACTTGTAGTTTATTCTCCTGTGTACTAGCATCATTCTCTTTTTATTATGTTACAAATTTCAGCTCAGCATTTTCTAGGTGGCTCTATCCCGCTGTCCTTTTCCCTGAACCTATCTCTGTTTGCCACACAACTCTGAGGAATACACTGAGGTGTTTAACTTTGAACCCTTTAGTTGATTTCACACCCCGGATTTCATTTCTGTACGTTTGAAGTAAATAGCCTGTTATTGACAAATCCAGCACTATAGTAGCCAAAATGTGCTAAAATTCCCACCACCTAGATAATTCCATAGGGTTAAAAAGGCCCCCAGAAGCAGACATCTCCAGTTAAAATGCATAAGTAGTACCTCAGTAAGAAGGAAGGTCACTGGACAAGACTTTCCCAATACTTTGATAAAGAAAGGTTGATATGCTTTGATATTGAAAAGACCAGAGAAGGATCCTAAAGAAATGGGGCAGCAGAGTGGAGTGTTAAGGGAGTAAACATCTGACTAGAGCATAGAGCATTATCCACAAAGGTCAATTCAAGGAGAAGTATCTTTAAAATCAACCTAGGGGCTAGAATGAAGATTCCCCCCCCCTTTTTTTTAGGCTGGCAGGAACTGGGAGTTAGTGGTAAATTACCATATTGATATTGATGGAATACATCTTTTACTTTCTTTACATCTATGCCTTATAGCATTGATTAGACTATAAGAGTTATTGGTATTTCTCAGGCTATCCTCTATGGAAGCCATTTTTCTCCTATTCTTTTTCAATCTTTTATACTCCGTGCCTGTTCTCTTACTTTTCCCACTGCTACTTCCTTTTCCATTTTCCCTCCTCCTTGGCATTTCCCCAAGGTTTAGTTCCATCCCATCAAATGCAGATTCTCCTAAGGTGCCTTTGAGAACCACTTAATCACTGCTATAGATTGTGGAGACAATTCTGTTTATAAGGACTTTTTTTTTTTCTGTAATGCATCAACATCCTCGCCACCTTAGCTTCATGCTAAGGGCTGTTGTGTTTGTCCCTCTGTAATAAACCTGGGAGATTTGAGAATCCTGTTTTGATTGGGTAGACTTTGAAGTAAAGCTGCTTCTTTTTGTTGAGTCCCTCTCCATCCCCATCACCCATCTGTCTCAGTGATTTTCTTTCAACTAGTTGTGCTGTTTGATAGAATTGGAACCACTGCAGCTTACATCTGTCTGAGCAGATGGAATGCATTTTGCATGAGTGTTAACTGATTCATGCATTGCATAAAGAAAGCAATCTGTGTTAAAACATTGTGACATTGTAATGAAGCATTATCTGTTGTGTGTTGAAACCTGTTTGCTTATAGAAAGTTTAATTCTTTGCCTTTGCCCATGCCCTCACACACTACCTACATGGTCAAGCCCAGAAAAACTTTAAAGACAAAATGTATACTGTGACAATGGGAGAACATGAAAACCGAAAGGAAAAAAAAATCTTGATACAAAGGTGGCTTTTGATAGCTGAGTCCTCTTTTATTTTTGTAGTGTATGGTCATTCTGAGAGAGAAAAAAGAAGATTGTGGGGGAAGAAGTCTTCCCCCATGAAGTACTAAATTGTCATATTTCACTAGGTCATGATTTTACTCTGCTTTATAAAGCATTGGGAAAGTATTTAGGGTGTTTGACAAGGTATGGACCCTAGTCTCACAGTTTCCTTAGCATGAGCACATTTACAGACTGTGTCTTTAAACTTGAATTTGTGACCAGCAATGAAAGTTTTATAATGTCACCCCTTTCTAGCACCAATCCTCAGTACCTTTGTACTTCTGTCCCCTGTAGACTGTGATGTGCTTTCATATAACAGTGCATTGAGGTATCTCCTTAGTTGCCTACTAGTAGCTATTCATTTACTTCCAGCAAATGTTGTATGTATCCCGCAGCCAAGAACACTGCACTTTTATTTCCTACTTTGTGCAATTCACTGTTTGAATGCTGTAACACAATAGAGAACAGTTCCATTTGCAAATGATGTTACTATGTATTTTGACCTATTTTTCCCTGCAGGAGTAATAACAAGGGTAATAAAACTTAGTTGAAGCTGCCATATAAGCACACAAACTCTCTCAAATTACAGGGAAGTTTCTAAGCTACAAAGCCACTGAAATCACGAAGGCTCTCTTCCGACTCCTTTCATAGTTCTAATAAGCAAGACCATGACTGTCCCATATTTCTGGATGAAGAAAAACATTATTCTGTTTGATTATGCTGGTGGTTCAGTAGCTTTTTAACTACAAAATTTCTGTTTCAGTACATATTCTTTGGCTCCATTTAGCTAAGGTTTGGGTAATTTGGGGGTTTGCTAATAAAAAAAAGAGGTGAGGAACTTGGAGATCTCAGCATCTCATGTACTCACAGTTGACATAACAACAGTGGGTATAAACAGCAGATCTTTGGTGAAGAAACTTTGGGAGTAGTAGCTATGGATTAGGGGAAGTATGGATAACAATTAGGTAATATCAGCTGACAAAACAAACTTGAACTAATTTGGCAAGAGCCTTGGCAATTTTATTACTTATGTAGGTTCATACCCTGACCTTGAACAGCTCCTATCTTCTCCCTTGAGGCTTTCTGACTGAAGAGAGCTCTGAAGAATTTTGAGTGGCTTCACAGTGGAACCACAAAGATGATTATAAGGTCAGGAAAATTAAATTAACCTGTAGACAAATAATGGCCTTTGAGTTCCTGGAATACTCTGCTATAGTGCAGAATTTTACAGTCTTTGTCAGGAAACCCCACGGTATCATGGGGCACATTGGGCTCCCTCTACTACTCCCACATAAGCTGGCATGAAAGCTGTGTAATTTCTACCATTACACACACATATACATATAAACACCTTTGCCTGTATATCTCCTCCCAATTTATAGCTCCACGTGGAGACTGATTTGTTTTAGTTCAACACATTTGTTGCATGCTGGTTATGTACCAGGCATTGTGCTAGAATCTAAAGATATATAAAAAAAAATTGCCTCTAGAGAGCTGCCAGTCCAGTAGTGGAGATGCATAGGTAAATAGACTACAGTTGACCCTTAAACAAGGTGGGGTTTAGGGGAACCCCATAACCCTTTCTACCCACATAATCAAAATTCATGTATAACTTTTGAATTTCTGAAAACTTAATTACTAACAGTCTACTGCTTCTGACAGCCTTACTGATAACACAAATAGTTGATTAACACATATTTTGTAAGTTATATATGTATTATATGTTACAGATGCATATATTATATGTATTATACTGTATTGTATATAATAAATGAAGCTAGAGAAAATTTAAAAATTAAGATTTTATTTATTTATTTGACAGAGACAAGCAAAGAGAGAGAATTCGCACATGCACGCATATGTGCACAGTCAGGGGGAACAGCAGAGGGAGAGGGAGAAGCAGGCTCCTACTGAGCAGAAAGCCAGATGTGGGGCTTCATCCCAGAACCCTGGGATCATGACCTGAGCTGAAGGCAGACACTTAATGACTGAGCCACCCAGGTACCCCAAGAAAATAAAATGTTAAGAAAATAATAAGAGAGAGAAAATACATTTACAATACTCTGCTGTACTTATTGGTATCGTAAGTTTCATATATTTATTGAAAAAATCTGCATATAAGTAAACCTGTGCAGTTCAAACATGTGTTGTTTAAGGGTCAACTATAATTAGGTAAGAGGATTTATGAAGCCTCAGGATTATGATATACCACCTTATAATGTAAGTTTCATTTATGTAGCTAACGCAATTTGAATGCAGATTTATTCTTATATTTTTAAAGATATGGCATTTCTTCATAGTGACCTAAAAGTAATAACTGTCTCTAAACAATATATATAAAGTCCAGCAACAATCTCTTTGTTACTGTTCTTGAAGGAAGAGTAGTTCCTGTGCCCCCCACCCCTGAACTGCAGTGTTTGCCCTGAAAATTGTAGCATCTTGATTACAGAAGGCTTCAATCCTAAAGCGCCAAGGTTAAAATAGTATTTATGTAACTCCAGGCTTTATCTGCTCAAAGCCAGAAATATCTGCTGCTGCTTATTCTGAATTCTCTCCAAAAGAAGAAAGTCACACCCAAAATGAATTCTCCAACTTTGATACACTTGGCTGTATCAAAACTTTTGCATTGATGGGGTACTCATGCAAATATCAAATCAGAAACTCTCTTCAGTGATCTTTGTCTGGTAAATGACTATTGTCCCAAAATCAAACATAATGAGCATGATTTTTGTGGCCTAGCAAAATCCCACTAGGCTTTGTGAGAGTTTTACAAAATGTGAGTCTTAATCTTGTCAGTTATCAAATAGTACTTCAAATATTTACACATTTGCGAGTCTCTTAAAACTTTTAAAGCAAATCTAAAGCTGAAATCTGTGGAAATCGCTTAAGGAGCTCTACAAACGAGCTACATCTCTTCCTTTGGCAATCTTTAGAAATAAATAAATCTTACTGATGAAATTGTGAAGTTGAAGGCTGACTGACATGTTCTCTTACATGTTCCCAGCTCTACCCACTCATCACTACTACCAATCTGTGCTAGATTCCCTCCAATCTCAGCCACACCTCTGAGCCCTAACTGCTCCAAATTCATCAGTCCTTAGGGGTTGTTGAGCCTACTGGTGGTGATTAAGACTAGAAAGGGAAACAAAATGAAAAGACTTTCAAATAATAAACAAACCACTATTACTTCTCATTTCAGTCTAAAGTCCCTGCTTAGAGACATGGATATGGACTTGCTAATTTTGAAAGTTCTCTCTAGCCTCATGTCTTTATTTTTCTGCCAACACAATGCTGACATAAACTACCCTGTTAGCCATATTGTCTCATCCCTCCACAGCACAGCACAAAGTACTCCCAGATGCTGTTAATGCTACACTCTTGGTGGCCTTGAAGCATCACTTGATTTGTTTGTTAGGAGAAAGCTGGCATTCAAACAAATGACTAGAAGGAAAAAACTGTGTGAATAAAAAACAAGGTTACCAAATGGACATGAGTGTAGTGAGCGCCTTGTGGCCTTCCGCCACCACAAAACCAATTAAAAAGAAAGAAAGAATGCCTTGGGGATTATGTGGTTTAGATTTGCCAACAGAAGGCGAAGCAAATAACTGAAAGGACAATGTAGGAAGTGCTGAATAGTTGACAGTCTTTCCACAACAGTTTCCTTAATTGCATGATTAAAAATAAAGTTTTTAGCCTAATCAAAATTACAAGGCCATCAAGGACTGTCTTGTATTCTTTCTGGGGAAAAACATAGTAATTAACTGCCACAGAATGATGGATTTTTCCAACACAGCTGTCACAACTGCTATTTTAAATAATTTGTTATGGTTTAAAATGTGTAATCCCCAAGAAATTGATCATTACTGCAATTCAGTACTAATTTTTCAGTGCCTTAATCACTCTGAGCTTTACATTCAGACCATTAACTAACAGAAGTCAGTCATAAAACACTAAACAACTAATGGTTAATTTTCATGATCACTTATTTTCAACAAGATATTAATTAAAAAATTGTACACTGAATTTTCTAGCAGAGCATAAACAGGTGCATTCTCACATCCTCTTCTTTTCATCTCTTTTTATGGCCACTCCCCCTTTTTCCTTTTCTTTTCTTCTTTGGTAGCTGTACCTTATACTTGACATATCTTTTAACCTTTGCTCGTGGCGTGTCATTCATTGGTTCTACCGTACCCTTCAGAATTTGTTAAAATGTTATGCCATATTTATGGTCCAGTTGATATTCTACCTCTTCCAGGAAGCTTTTCAGTTACTCTATTCATCATTCACTCAACTATTATTTATTAAAATGGTCTTATGTATTAGCCATTGTGATAGGCACTAGGGATACCAAAATAAAAGAAATCTATTCCAAGACTTTAAGAACTTTTATGTTTTACCGAATTTTATTGATGGAGTGACTAAATCCTTGATACAACTATGAGCTTCATAACTAGATTTTATTACCTTAATGTATTTTTTTCATATCACTGTCTTATGTAATTAATTTACCCTTTTATTGTCACTGTGGTTCTGTACTTAATAAAGGATTTGTGAAGACTGAGTCCTATCTAAGACTTATCACCTATTCCCTCTTTTAGCACTAACCCTCTCCCTACTTTCCTCTTCATGACTGTATCTATCCCTTAGATTTGCTAATAGAAATAATTAATAACTGGAACAGCTGTTTATCTCCATCTGAACAGGGCCAAAGGCACAGAACAAGCTTATGAAACAAAAATGGAAATCTTAAGATGATGCGTGCAAAAAGGAAGTATGGTGGACTGGTTGGTCAGTTAGAAGTCAACAAGGCTAATTCTTAAGTGACCAGGATACTGAAAATTTACAATTTTCTTCTGCAATATAGTTTGATTCTGGATCCCTAGTGTATAAATTGACCTGCTATATTACTTTTGAGTTATTCCCCTAAATTGGAAGTAATCTGAAAGGTAGTAATTTGACTTTACAAAAATAAATTTAAGAAGTTTGGTGTTTAATGAAAACTAGTACAAGTCCACTTGTAAACTAGAGAATTATTTTATGACCACCCCTTAATTTTTTGTTATGTATATAAAGATATCCCTGCATTGATTTTTGTTTAAAGCAGGCACATATACGTTTTAACAACGTTTTTTTTATGTGCCCAGTATTCTAAATTCAGGAACGTGCCACATTTTCTATTGATAGGATAAACCCAGAATGATAATGTTCAGGTTGGAGGCATTGCAGAGCAATAGAACAGTAATAAAGTGTTTTGACTGGGGAAACAGACTAAATAATGCTGCTTATTTGATTATCTAAATTAATTACTTAAGAACACAAATTCTTGCTAAATTGAAATCAACACATTGAGGAATTTATCTTCTTTCCTGGATAATTTCAGGTGGTCCTGGAAAAAGAATACACATTTGTCCCAATTACTGTCTTTTAGAGCACAGCCCTAGAAAATAGTTGTAGGAACATAAATTATTCAGGGATTTGTTTTTTAGGATTTTATTTAAGACCTTCACATGGCAACACATTTTCATTCTCTTGAACCCTTTAAACTGTATTTAAGCTGTATTTGGCACCCAAGGATTCATGTTGACAATTAGCCTTTGCATATGGTTCTATTCTCTAATTGTTTCATGTGTATACATGGTAAAAACTGTAAATTCCTCTAATAAAATCGAGACTTGTCACATTTTGTCTTTTCACTTCTCTAACCACCCACCTCATTTTTACCTCCCTTCACACTTTGAGTATCCCTTCTCACTCACTTTTACTTTGTTCTCCATTCCAGGGACAGCCTTTCATGGAACTCTTCAGACTCTAATATTTTCCTTTCTCCACCTCTGTTTCCACCAACACCTAACTGTTCATTGCCATTCTTGCAGTTATCTAATCTGATCATCCAATTTATGATAAACTGTTAATGACAAATAACAACTCAGTGTGTCTTTCTCTTAGTTAACATTTGAATAATCAGGGAGTTTTATTACCTCAATAAAATTGAGGACATAATGAATGATTTTCGCACTTTTGCAGGTAGTGGGATGGAGGGGGATTTTTTTTGAGTACTTGACCTTCTGTTGTCCCTTAAATTATATTATATGAGATGCATCTATTAATAATTAAACTTGAATAAGTTGAATGAGCTTGATGACAAGACAAAGAGCTGCCTGAGGTGAATATATAGATTACTTGATTCTGAATGTCAGTTTGAACTTCACGTCCAGAATGGCTACAGATCATTGTTACTACATATCATCTTCTGTTATTCAAATATGAGAGGGTCTGTGAACTTACACAATAGATTTAAGCAGCAGTTTCTTTTCTTATAATAGGAGTAGGGGCTAGGAGAATTTTCTTCTCTTTGCTCTGTGATGCTTGAGAATTTATTAAAAAGTCATATGTTGCATGCAAACTCTGTTTCAGGAATCTTTGCTAATACAGTGAAACTAGTGACTCCTGCATGATACTAGTGGTATTATTGATTGTAGGGGGAAAAGCAGAGAAAAGCCCACATCTATAGTTTAAGACTTTCTGTGTGATTTTACTGTATAATATTCACAAAGACCAGCGAAAACTGTGAGGTTATTTAACACTCAATCTAGAATTCAAAACCAAACTTCTTTTTTTTAAATATCTCTATGTGTCTTTTCAACAAATGGTGTTTAAAATTAATTTCTTATAAAACATATACTGCAATTGAAAAAAGGTACATTATAGAAATTGGATTTGCTGGTTTTGGTTCAACATCTCATTGAGGGAGACGATCTATGACAACATGGCCTTCAGTTGAGATCACAGAACAGCTTCTGTATGGCCAGTGAACCACAAGGTGGCACCACTGAACAATTAGTTTATCTCAAGATGACTTCTAGGATCTCTGGATAAATGCTGGAAGATAGTGTTACCCCTTTTCAAAACTAACATCAAGCACTTCTAATGAATAGAGTATGAAAGAGAAAACTTGTAACTTTACAGTGGAGAAACTTGGCAGACATCACTTTAACCAAATACTCAAGATTAACATCACTGGTGATCAGTCATGGTCATACCATATACTCCTGGTATGACATGGTGAGAAGGGCACTTCACCTCTCTGATGTTCTTTTCCCAAACCCATAACCTCAGTCAAATTATGAGAAAACATCAGACAAACGCAAAGCGAGGTATGCTGTACAAAATACGTGACCAGTACTTTTGAAAAGTGTCAAGGTCATGAAAAACAAGAAATACTAAGAAACTATCACAGATTGGAAGGGCCTAAGGAGGTATAACGGCTAAATGGAATGCAGAATACCAGTTTGAGTCTTACAAGAAGGACATTAGTGAAAAAACTGGGGAAATATGAATAAGGACTACAATGTGGTTAAGAGTATTGTACCAATATTGATTCTTAGTTGTGACAATTGTGCTGTGGTCATATAGGATGATAACATTAAAATAATAATAATAAAAATATGTTAATATTAGAAAAAGTTAGATGGAGGATAAACAGAAATGTTCTGTATGATCTTTGAAACTATTCTTGAAATCTAAAATTATTTGAAGTGAAAACTTTCATGTCAAGGAACTCTCAAAAATACTAGGTTAACAAGCAAAAATTTTCCATTTTTTTACTTAAATTCAATTAGCCAACATGTAGTACATCATTAGATTCAGATGTAGTGTTCAATAATTCATCAGTTGCATGTAACACTCAGTGCTCATCACATCACGTGTGTTCCTTAATGCCCATCACCCAATCTATAAAAGCTTGAAAAATGGTTAGGCATATTAAACCAGATATGGTTTCAAGATCTGGAGTTTAATTCCTCTATAGACACAGTGAATATGTTTACCAAACCCCACATTAGGATACTTTGTCTGACAAAATGTGTTCATGCAACTCTCAAGTGAGACAATAAATCACAGGTAATAAGAACCAAGTTGGTTATCTCTGTTCTATGGCCTTTGGTGACATCTTTTAAAGACATTCAGTTATCTCACTAAATGTGTGTCATGAGTATGATAACTGTGTATTCTAACCTAGCCTTTTAAAAGCTCTGTGGCTTACTAACCACTGGTCATATGAGACAACACATGGCTATTATCCTTCCTAACGTGCCACATATTTGAGTAGCACAGAATAGAAATTTGGCCCATAAATATCCTCTTAGAGTCAAAGAAGGAAATATTTTTAACTCCTTTAAGGATGTAAGAGAACCAGTCTTCAACCTGTCATATTTGTGAATACAGATGTGGGAAAATTTTGACTAACAAGGCTTTTATAAATGATTAGGAAAACAATAATTTGTAAGTCAAAATAAAATAATTAATTTTAAATAATAAAAACAGGGGCACCTCAGTGACTCAGTGGGTTAAAGCCTCCACCTTCCGCTCAGGTCATGATCTCAGGATCCTGGGATCAAGTCCTGCATCGGGCTCTCTGCTCAGCGAGGAGCCTGCTTCCTCTTCTCTCTCTCTCTCTCTCTCTCTCTCTCTGCCGGCCTCTCTGCCTACTTGAGATCTCTGTCTGTCAAATAAATAAAATCTTAAAAAATAATAAATACAATAAATAAAATAAATTTTAAAACAATAGTTTGTAAGAGCAAAATTAAAAAAATAATAATGTGTATTTTCTCCCAGAGATGCAAGTGAACATGGGAGTTTCCAACATATTCACATATCCACATACAAAAGAATGAAATTGAACCCCTATTTCACACCATTCACAAAAATTAACTCAAAATGTGTTAAAGATTTAAATAACCTGAAACTGGAATATCCTAGAAGAAAGCATAGGGGAAAAACCTTCTTGACATTAGTCTTGGCAACATTTTTTTGGATATGACACCAAAAGCACAAGCAACAAAAGCAAAAATAAATAAGTGAGACTACATCAAACTAAAATTTCTACACAACAAAAGAAATCATCAACAGAATAAAAAAGCATCATATAGAATGGTAGAAAATATTTGCAAACCATCTATCTGATAAGGGGTTAATATCTAAAACATTAACTTCCTTTCTCTGACCAGTCAATAACCTACAAATTTTCCTTTCTTTTAAAAATTCTAGTTTTGGGGGCCACCTGGGTGGCTCAGTGGGTTAAAGCCTCTGCCTTCGGCTCAGGTCATGGTCTCAGGGTCCTGGGATCGGGCCCCCGCATCGGGCTCTCTGCTCGGCAGGGAGCCTGCTTCCTCCTCTCTCTCCGCCTGCCTCTCTGCCTGCTTGTGATCTCTCTCTCTCTCTCTCTGTCAAATAAATAAATAGATGTCTTTAAAAAAAAATTCTAGTTTTTGGTAGCTGTCATGCCCCATCCAAAACTGGTAACCTGATTCTAGACATTTCCTTATACATTAGTTAGTAGTTTCTGAACCCTATCCCAACTCCAGCCCATTCCTTTAGCTTAGTTGCTATCCCTCTATGTGTACCAATTTCCTAGGGCTACTGTAACAAATTACCACAAACTGGGTAGTTTAAAAGGAAAAAAAAACCTGTTCTTTCACAAGTCTGGAGGCTAGAATTCTGAAGTCAAGGAGTCTGCAGGGCTATTTTTTCCTCTGACTCGTCTAGGGAGAAAATCTTCCTTGCCTGTTGGCAATCACCAACAATCCTAATTTTTCCTTGACTTGTATATACATCCGTTCAATTTCTACTTCTGTCCTCATATGGCTTTCTCTCTGGGTATCTGTGTTCAAATATCCCTCTTCTTAAAAGGACACTTGTCTTTGGTTTTAGGGCCAGCCCTAATCCAGTATAACTTCATCTTAACTTGATCACATCTGCAAAGACCTTATTTCCAAAAAAAAGTCAGATTCACAGGTACAGATGGTTAGAACTTCATATTTTTTGGAGGACACAATTCAACACAAAACATCCTGACCTAACTCTCAGGCCTGATTCCATAAACTGAAAACAGCAACACATGCCTCTTCCTATCACTGCTACAAGCATCTAACCAGTATAATTATTTAATGCTTAATTATTTGGCAAGAACTGGAGTTAAGCCAAGGTGGCAGGATTTTTAGACATACTTTAGTTACTGGAAAGTTTTTGATCCATTTCTGACACATGGCCCCATTTACAAACAGTGGCACGCTCAATAAGATTGAAGTAGCCTTAAATGTGTGGAATTAAAACCTATCAGTTTCATCAGTGGGAAAAAAATAGAGGTGTTGACATCCTTATGTAGCATGTAACATCAGTAGAAATGGTAGAGAGTTCTTTTCCTTTTGATTTTCTTTGATGAGTTGGCTTTATTTTAATGAGAGAACTTGTAGGAATCTTCTTGTAGGCTTTATTTTAATGAGAGAACTTGTAGGAATCCTCATATACTTTGAAGTGGATGATTTATAAAAAGAGATTTGACAACAAACAAATAATATATTTAAGGATCACATTTCTGAAATCAGTTCATCTTTTGCATTTACTCACTGATATGTTACCAAAGATATTAACAATATTATTCAGGCACACCATCCCTCATTTGATTATTCTATAAGTAAAAATTGTTGTTGTCTTTCTCATGAGAGCTGTGGCTAGTGACAGTCCTTTTGTTTGAATACCCCTGTATTTTCTACAGCTGTAGCAACAAACCCACAAATTAGGTGGCTTGAAACAACAGAAATTTATTCTCTCACAGTTCTCAAGGCTAGAAGGCTACAGGGTCATTTTCCCTCTGAAAGCTCTAAGGAAGAAGATTTTTTTCCCTCTTCCTAGCTTCTAGTGGTTGTCAGCAATCCTTGGAATCCCATGGTTTTTAGCTGCATCACTCTAGTTTCTTCTGTCTTCACATGGCTATCAAATTTTTGTGTCTGTGTCTGTGTCCGTGTCTCTGTGTCCAAATCTCCCTCCCCTTTCTCTTGCCAAGACTGAAATCACTGGCCACTGTAATCCAGTATGACCTCATTTAACTTGATTACATGTACAAAGACCTTATTTTCAATTAAGGTCACATTCTGAAATTATGCATTAATCTAAATTTGGGAGAGACACTATCTAACTCACTATAGTCCCCAAATTCTGCTAGATAGCGCATTATATTTTCAGTTGAAACCTTACTCATGTAAATATAAATCTGAATTTTTTCTATGACTACAAGTTGAAATATTTTTAGTGATTTTATTTATTTAGAGAGAGAGAGAAAGAAAGAGAGTGGGAGAGTAGGGGGAGAGCTGGGGGAGACAGAGTGAGAGAATCTCAAGCAGATTCTGCCCTGATCATGTAGCCCCTGCCTGGGGATCGATCTCACGACCCTGCGTTCATGAGCTGAGCTGAAACCAAGAGTTGGATGCCTGACTGTGCCTCCCAGGTATCCCTACAAGTTGAAACATTTTAAAAGGCACCAGCCACAAAATGAAAGCTCTGATTCCAAACATCTATGTCCTTTTTTTTTTTTAAATTATAAATCTGTAACTTGTACTTGCACTTAGGATAAGACTAAATTTTTCGAATTCATAATGTTTTCAATAAGAAAGAATCTTTTGGGGGCCCCTGGGTGGTTCAGTTAAGTGTCTGGCTCTTGGTTTAAGCTCAAGTCATGATCTCAGGGTCCTGAGATAGAGCCCTGTATGGGGCTCCATGCTCAGTGCAGAGTTCTTCCCCCTTTGTTCTTCCTCCTGTTTCCATTCTCACTCTCTAAAATAAATAAAAAAATAAAATCTTAAAAAAAAGAATCTTTCAGGACTTTTTCCTTCCATAAATATCATTGGTTCTCATGACTGAAGGCTTACTAAACAGTTTACAGATCATTGGATTACTTATGTATCACTCTTACCTGTGATCCTTATGGGGAAAAAAAACTTGTTTGGTGTATAAGAGGAGTCCACTGGGAATATATGTCTACATAATACCACATAATCAGTTGAAAAATGTTGAGTATTAACATCACCGTTTTCCCTATCTTCAATCTGAAAATTTTACTTTTCATACAGATGCTCTGGTGCCATGTAAATCAACTTAAAGATACTAAGAAATCAGTGCTTTCAAATGGGCAGTTATGTCCACTATTTTTAATACAAACACAGAAAAGCAAAACTACTCCATAAACTTGCTTGATTTTTCAAGTGAGCCAGTTGGAATTTCTTTAAATATTCATAGTTTAGGAGTGCCTGTGTGACTCCATTCGTTAAACACTGAACTTATGATTTCAGCTCAGGTCATGGTCTCATGGGTCTTGGAATAAAGCCCCGCATGGGGCTAATTTAACAATTCTGTACATTACTCAGTGCTCTTCAAGAGAAGTGCACTTTTAATCCCCTTTACCTATTTCACCCATCCTCCCACCTCCTCTTTAGTAACCATCATTTTGTTCTCTACAGTTAAGAGTCTATTTTTTGATTTGCTTTTTTTTATTTTCTTTGCTCATATGTTTTGTTTCTTATATTCCACATATGAGTGAAATTATATGGTATTTGTCTATCTCTGACTTATTTCACTTAGCATTATACTGTCTAGTTCTGTGTTATTGCAAATAGCAAGATTTCCTTTTTTATGGCTGAATAATATTCATATATATACACATATATATCCATCCTCTTTATCTATTCATCCATGAATACTTCTTGATTATATGGATAGCATTTAATGTTTATTACTATCCTGTGTTTCAGGGACTCCATGAAAAAACTGGTGCATTTACAGCTGTTAAAGTGATGAATGCTCGTAAGGTAATATATCTTGTCCATATTCTGTTCACTTAATAGACTGTGGTATTGAGGTAAACAGCTCGGAAAATATTTGTTTTTAAACATTATTATACATAATTATAATTATGTTAATCTGGATTTTTATATTTGTCATTTAATATTATTTCTGTTAGTATAGTATCTTTGTTATAGATTTAATATATTTACACATAAAAAATGTTTCACAGCAAAAGGTCCACATATTTTGGCATTCTATAAGAATGAAGAAAATATCTATATTCCTATTTCTAGTTGATTATCTGTTTCTAGGGATAGCAAAGAGGGAAGTTCCTCTGATATTATGTTCATCCTTCTGTGTTCCATCACATATTTTTCCCTGTCCCAACCTTTCTTTTTGAGAACTGAGGCCATTAGATTCTCAGTGATGGGTAGAAGGAAAGAACTTGTCAAAGATGTACATTTTTCAGGCATTTTCTGACAGATGAGCAAGAGAGAGTTTAATTGGCACTGTTCCTGTTAGCATTCATAAATTTGGGTCATGGTTCATAGCATATTGTCATAGAATTTGCTAAGCACTGATTTCTGTCTTCTTTCTTCAGCATGACTGCCTCACTTTCTCAAGATAATATTAGCATGAACATAGCAAAGGTCAAAAAATTTTCACTTCACTATACCCTAAAGAAAAATTATCAAATGTTATGATTGACAAACTATATATATTCACTGAACTGTTGTCAATGTCATAAACTCTTCTTTTCCAATTTGTGCAGGGAGTGAATTGCTGAAATGATTTAAGGAGTTTTACATCTTTTATTTTGCCAGTAAACGTCAAATGTTGAAAAAATGTTGCAAATTTGAATTTCAAGAGATTTTGAAGTTTTGTGGATTTATTTTGCCCTACAAACCATGGCTTCCAAATA
Source organism: Enhydra lutris kenyoni (assembly GCF_002288905.1). Classification (NCBI taxonomy): domain Eukaryota; kingdom Metazoa; phylum Chordata; class Mammalia; order Carnivora; family Mustelidae; genus Enhydra; species Enhydra lutris. The sequence continues at coordinate 2,888,479 of NW_019154167.1, read as the reverse complement.
ATAAACCTAGTACTTTTTGAGTGCTACCTTCTAAAATACTTATTTCCTTGTTTTGACTTGAAAGAACTTTGACCTACATTTAATCTACATTTTAGATACTTCAACTTTTGAAATATTCATAAAGTGTGTTCAGCCCATAAATAGTATCAATTACTTTGTTTTGTAAGAGAAATAACACTTTACTAACATCAACTTGTAATTTTCCCATCAATATGGCAGTTAAATCTGTTACTGTGAATTTAGTGCCAAGTTTCTGTATATATAAGAATCTTATTTAAGTAAAATTATTAGTGAAAATTGAGAGGAAGAATATCATGTTACTCTTCCATTTAGTGCCAAAAGAACACAAAACAATTAAAAATAAATCATTTTCAGAGTGTACCAATGCATCTAATAACATTTTGTTCTTGGTTTTACAGACTGCTTTACCTGAAATAGGAAGGAGAGTGAGAGTGAATAAATATCAAAAGTCTGTCGGATGGAGATACAGCGTGAGTACTGAAAGTCCCCATTAGCTCTCAAGTTGTCTTTCCTTTAACTTTCAAATTTAACCCTTTGTATCATTATCTCTAGAAGGCTGCCACTAACCTGGAAGTGATAACATACTATCTTTTAACACATTCACATAGATTCAGTCATTACATTTGAACACTAACATCTGTCAGAAAGTTGGAGCTAGAAGAAATGTTTCCCTGAACAGGTAAGTATTGACAGCAGGTGAAGGATTGATTATATCTACAGAGCATAGAGCCCTGTAGCTGAGTAGCAACACAAAAAATAATAAAACCAAGAGAAGATTTTGCCTTAAATTGGCCTTTTCATGTCTTTTTTAACACCTTTACAGGATATTTCAGACTGGTTATTCCCCTAGTATGATTCTAAGAAACATTGCTATTGTATATGAGCTAAATGAGGACTACTCTTTTTTGTTGTAAGAACAATAGCAGACAAAACCATAGGTTATCCAACCTAAAAGTCTTCCTGGCCATAGTACTCAAATATATAAAAGAGTGTGAAGATACTTTCTACTTGAAGCTTTTTAACTGTCTTACAAAGCAGTCTCTATGATTCTAATAATTTTCTGGCTCTTGAATAAGATCAGACAAATAAAATTCTTTTTTGGTAGATATTAGTGATCTATCAAAATATTCTGTGGGCCTAAAAGCAGAATTCCTGCTCTTATCAATATAATTCGTTGATATCTTTTTTTTTCCTACTTTCCTCCTTAGCTATCTGGTATTGAATATTTTCAACCTTTTTTGTCTTAATATATATGATCTCAGGATGTAAAATAACTTTTTCCACTAACACAATCACATTCAGAAAAACTTTGTATTTATATTAGAAAAGTATTGATAAACAGCTTCATGATTCATCTAGTAATCACCAGGCTCTTGTTTTGTTTAGAGTGTATCTCAGGAGACAAAGCATATCCAAATGAAACAGATAGTACTGATTAATAACATGCTTTGGTAGATCAAGAAGCTGCAAAGGGTAAAAATTAAAAATATAATTGTCTGACTAATTTTGCTTTCATCAAACATTTCTGTTAATAAATTCCCTTCTTCCCCAAACCCTCTCTGGTATTCTTTCCACAGGGAAAAATATTTCGGTTCTACAATTGGGTGAAATTATAAAGGAAGTTGTGGTATCTTTGAGCTGCCTCTTTTTGACAAAAATTAGGATATTCATGCTACTCTGGGATCACCTGGCCTTGAGCCAGGAAATGCTATAGCATCATATTACTAGGATATGTGTGAGAGTTTTAAATTACCCACTTGACCTGATGGATATAATGTACTTATGTGTTTCTCAAAAGCTCGACTTCCTGTTAATTGAGAATGGCAAACACACTAATGCTTTCCAAACATATCTGATCTTGGTTTATTGGTTTTGGGGGAGTTTACATTTATGTGGGAAACTCACTCTTAAAAGTTTCTTTAGTTGGGAACTTTGAACTCTATGATTATAAATTTTAGTAAGAAAAATAACTGCTAGCTGATCAGCCAGTTAGCATCTCTAAATCATCTTGAATCCTTTGGGATAAGTTTGTGACTTGCATACACATCTCTTTGAGTCAGGGCTTTATGGAAATAGCAATAATGTGAAAGTTCAGACACACAAGTTTAAAGCCCATATCTATCATTATATAGCTAAGAAGTACTTGGAAAACTGGTCCTGCCTCTCTAGGCCTCAGATTCCTCATAGGTAAAATGGCACCAGAATATTTGGCCTACTTATAAACAGGTTTCAAAATGTGGTCAAATGCAACTGCATAGCTTCCTGGAGCCCAGCCCTTCTATTCTTGCTTGGGGACATGAACTTTCTAAATCAGAAAGAAGGAAGAAAAAAGCTCTTTGATAATCAAACTACCAAATAAATTAAAGGACTCTGTCTGGCCCCTGCTTCTTTTACATGTTCTTTGTGTTCTTACCCTCACACCATCATCTCATGTCTATGGATCACACTCTATGAATTCATATTCCTTTCAGCACAACTATGGTGTCTTTCTAGGAACTTAGAGCGTACATACAGAATTGGTAGTTCCTGAGGTTTTTTCTATATGATGGCAGATGTTGTTACCACTTCAAAGGACAACCACATCAGAGGGAAAGCAGAAAGTTCAGTATTCCTATATGGAAAGATTTAGTCACAAGGATCAACTTTTAGCTTTGTGGAAAGCAGGTTAACAGATTTCAAAGGGAGCTTATTAACTGAGCTTCCTTGGGAGGCTGGGGTGAGACTGGAACTTGAACTTCTATATAATTCTCATGCTACAAGCTGATTGTTTTATTTATTTCTGCCTTTATTACATAATAAATACAGAGAGAGAAACTGTCATTGGGTTTCCAGCTGGAGAAACCAGGTCCCTCTCCTTCCCCCAAAGACAAATAGGTGTCTAGATTTATTTTCTAGTTGTTGAATATTTATGGGTAAATCCACTGGAAAATTGCAGAGAAATGTCAAAGAATGTTCTGCAGCTGCTAGTCATTTCTCTGAGATTTCAAACTTTTTCCAAGATATATTATGAATACTTGGGGACATTTCAGAACCTAGTACATTGCCTTATATTTATTTCATAACTATTTTTAAAGTCTAACCACACTATTGCTAAATATAAAAAAAATGTCCATCTCTTCTATAGGGTCTCAGAGAATAAGCTAAAACGGAAAATGATAACTGACTAGATACATTCAATTACCTACTAATTTCAGCTAAAATATGTATTTTCCCCTACCCCTAGGTCATCAAGTCAAGCTAATTGAGGGAAATTTGGGGAAGAACTAAAGATAGAAGTTAGTTCCCTAATTACTTTACATGCCACTTGGCCCTTTTCTGATTCATTGCCTCAGAGAAGTCAAAGGTATCCTTTTTCACTGGATTTCAAAACAGGAGCTCAACTATTTTTAATTAAAAAGTCTTCTATTTTTAGTTTTTTGAGGAACCTCCATACTGTTTTCCACAGTGGCTATACCAATTTACATTCCTGCCAACAGTGCAAAAGTGTTCCTCTTTCTCCATATCTTTTCCAACATTTGTTATTTCTTAATTTTTTTTTTAATTTAGCCATCCTACTAGGTAAAATAAGTCAGACTCAGAAAGACAAATACCATATGATCTCACTCATGTAGAATCTAAAAAAAAAAATGAATAAACAAACAGCAGAGTCAAACCTATAAATACAGAAAACAAAGTGATGTTTGCCAAAGGGGAGAAAGTGAAGGGATGGGTAAAATACGTGAAGGGGATTGGGAGATACAGTCTTCCATTTATGGGATGAAGAAGCCACAGGGATGGAAGGTGAGGATAGGGAATGCAGTCAATGGTATTATAATAGTGCTGTGTGGTGAAGGATGTTATCTATACTTGTGGTAAGCATAGCGTAACATATAGAGAAGTTGAATCACTATGTCATATGCCTGAAACTAATGTAACATTGTATGTCAACTATGCTCAAATTTTTAAAAATATAAATAAAAATTACACTTTTTGGTCAAATAGTATTTCTTTACGTACTACAACATATATTTACTTTGTATAAGAGTACTCTTGAAAAGGTTATATAAATTGAACTTTTATAGATGCAGTAGGACTTTTTTATTTATAATCAAATGAAGTTTAGAGCTAGTAGGAATTCAAAGGACCCAGGTGGTTAATCCATTTGTCAAGTATAATCACTTCCTGAGTCATTTCATATCACCCTCAACTTCATTATGCACTATCCTGTATTCATCAATGGTTGTCATTCATGTATGTGAATCTTATTTCCTGCTAGGTAAGGGGACATGATATCTAAATGATATCTAACTGCATAAACCAATGATATGCTCACTGGAAATTCCTAAACAATTTAAGTTACTTTTTTAAAGTTAACATTTTAGAATATTTTTCTTCAATGCATTACACCTGTATACACATAAAGTGTGATGATTTTTAAATTATTGAGAAGCAAAGAGCTTATCTTAGATTGGCTCAAATAGTTACAGATAGATTATGGAACATATGGAAACTACTTGGTTGTCATGGTATAAGGGGACAGCTGAATCTTAGGGAGAGAGAATAATTTCCCATTCCCTCCAGTATAATAAAAGTGATGGAAACAAAAGTTGCTGATGTTTGTAGATTAGGGCAAGAAGTGGAGAAAGCTGCATAGTTCTGATAACACTCAAATGCAAATGAGAAGGTCAAGTAACAAAGATACTGTATGATAATACCCTGCATTTATAACATTCTTCTTTCAAAGACTCCAAAGGACTTTCAATTAATTGTCCCATTTAGCTTCACTAATGTTCCATGGAGATAAATAATGGCTACCAACTTCCATCAGGTTTCTGAGGATAAATTCAACCTCGGGAAGATAAAGTGAATTTCCAACATTTAGTTGTTAGTTGGGGGTAAAACCTAGGTGTCCTAATGCCCAGTGTAGATGTTTTTGTTTTGTTTTGTTTTGTTTTGTTTTTTTGTTTGTTTGTTTGTTTGTTTTTTAGGTAGAGCGAGAAAGAGAGGGTGGGGAAGGAAGAAGCAGAAGGAAAGGGAGAGAGAGAATCTTAAGCAAGCTCCATACTGGGAACCTGAGATCATGACCTGAGCCCAAATCAAGAGTTGGATGCTTAGCTGACTGAGCCACGCAGGAGTCCCTAGATGCTCTTTTCTGATGACATCATACTGTCTTTCACTAAAAATGTCTCTTGAAATTATGTATTCTACCTTGGAAATCCCATACAAAAGGGTGGCTTCAATTATCACTATAGAGATAATCCTCAAAAATAATACCTTTAGCCCTGACCTGTCCCCTGAGTGCACACCCTTATCTCTAATCTGCACAATTCTATGCATCCATAAAAAGGAAGTACATTTATGTTTATTGATATAGAAACATGCAATTTAGGTATTGGGTAAGACATGCAAGTTGCAGAGTAGTGAGATATGTATATATTCTGGAGTAATAAAAATAACTGGAGAAATAAAAATGACTGAAGAAATATACACTCAACTGTTACCACTAGTAGAAGGACATTCAGTAAGTGTATAGCATTTACATGTTTTACTTTACATATATAAATACATTTTATCCATATGTATCACTGTTGTGATTAAGAAAACAAATGACTTTAAGCATATCTTTACAAAAGATTAGCACAGATCAAACCTGTATCTTAAAAATCCAATGAGTCATAAACCAAGTCAGTGTGGTACAGACATAAGGATAGACATACAGATCAGTGGAATAGGACTATTTCCATGTATCTATGGTTAATGGATTTTTTAAAATTTTATTTTATTTTTGCAGTGTTCCAAGATTCATTGTTTATGCACCACACCCAGTGCTCCATGCAATACGTGCCCTCCTTAATACCCACCATCAGGCCCTCCCAACCCCCCACCCCAATCCCCTCCAAAATCCTCAGTTTGTTTCTCAGAGTCCACAATCTCTCATGGTTTGTCTCCTCCTCCGATTTCCCCAAACTCACTTCTCCTCTCCTTCACCCAATGTCCTTTGTGTTATTCCTTATGCTCCACAAGTCAGTGAAACCATATGATAATTGACTCTCTCTGCTAGACTTATTTCATTCAGCATTGACAAGGTTACAAAGACAATTCACGGAGAAAAATAATCTTTTCAACAAATAATGCTGAGACAACTAGATGTTCACCTGTAAAAAATTAACTTACACCCCTCGTTTATATGAAAATTAGCTCAAAATGATCAAAGACTTAAATGTGAGAATTAAAACTATAAAACACGTAGAAGAAAACATTTGGATAAATCTTCATCACTTTAGATTTGGCAATGGATCCTTAGATATGACACCAAAAGTACAAACAAAAAGACAAGAAATCAATAAATCAGACTTTACCAAAATTAAAAATTTTGTTTCTCAAAAGACACTATCAAGATAGTGAAAAGACAACCCACAGAATGGGAGAAAATGTTTGCAAATCATACACCTTATAAAGTATTTGGATCTAGAATATATAAATAAATCTTACAATTCATAATAAAAAGACAAATAACCCAATTAGAAAACAAAGGCAAAGATTTTCAATTAGACATTCCTCTGAAGATCATACACAAATGGCTAATGAGTACATGAACAGATCATTTATATGATTAGTCATCAGGGAATTGCAAGGGAAAATCACAATGAGATAAAAGCCACTAGGATGGCTAAAATGATAAAACAGAAAATAGTAAGTGTTGATGAGGGTATGGAGAAATTAGAATTATCATTACCGTTGGGAGTAAAAATAGGTACAGCGCTTGGAAAACAATTTGGCATTTTGTCAAAATGTTAAATATGGAGTTACCATTTGACCTAACAATTTAATTCCTAGGTATATACCAAAAAGATATAAGAACATATATTTACACAAAAACTTGATATGAATGTCCACAACAGCATTATTTGTAATAGCCAAAAGGTGGGAATAACCTAAATATCTATCAGTTAATGAGTGAAAAATGAATAAAATAATGATATGCTATATAATATGGATAACTTTCAGAAAAAAATCACAAAAGTCCACATACTATGTGGTTTTCATTTATATAAGATGTTCAAGACAAATATATCTAAAGAAATAGAAAATATATTACGGGTTCAGTAAAGCTAGGATGTGTGTGTGGCAGAATTTGGGAGTGATAACTAAAGAGTAAAAAGTTTCCTTTGGGGAGATAAAAATGTTTTAAAGTGGATTGTGGTGATGGTTGCATAATTCTGTAAATATACTAAAAACCATTGAATTTTATACTTTATAGATTTTATTTATTTGCTTGTCAGAGAGAGAAAAAGAGAGAGAGCATGAGGGCACAAGCAGGCAGAGTGGCAGGCAGAGGTGGAGAGAGGCTCTCTGCCGAGCAAGGAGCCTGATCTGGGACTAGGTCCTTGGACCCTGGGATCATGACCTGAACCGAAGGCAGTGGCTTAAGCAACTGAGCCACCCAGGCATCCCGAATTTTATACTTTAAATGGATAAATTATATAGTATATAAATTATCTCAATAAGACTGTTAAAAAATAAACAAAAATATAATGATCCTATTCAGTGAAAAGTTTATACAGCGGCCACTGCTGCTTGTGCAAGGATCATACTTTGAGAAACACTGAATTTAAAGGATCTTCAGTTAAGCTTTATTTTCTCCCAAATTCCCAGTTAACCAGAGGTCTCCATTCTCTGACATTTCTAAATGAAACTTTATTATAAATTGCTCTGTGACGTAATGGGTAGCCATAGGATTTCCCTTGTTTTACCATAGGTTATGATCCCACAGTTATTAACTGGCATAGCTTAAGAGCTTTATCGTCTATTGTCTATTCTTATTCTGCAGGACGAGGAAGAGGATCTCAGGACTGAACTCAACCTTTTGAAGAAGTACTCTTTTCACAAAAACATTGTATCCTTCTATGGTGCTTTTTTCAAGCTGAGTCCCCCTGGCCAGAGGCACCAACTTTGGGTATGTATTTAATTACCTTGATCTTACTTCCTAAGACTAAGTCTCACCTGAGGAAATACATTTTCATAAACCTAGATGTCACTTTTGTGCACCTACAGGAAAATTTAAGAACTCAACTGCTCAAAGTAGTGTGACAAAATGTGTCCTGATTCCTGGAGATGGGAGTGATAAATATGGAATGATTTCAGGAAACTTAAGTTCCTGGTGAGGGACTTCAGGGTAAATAGGGAAGGACTCAAATGAATACTGAGAATATCTAACGTATTTCTTAAATATAGTTTTGCTGCTTTTAACTTTTTATGTACATTTACTGGTATATTAGAGGTATGGACTTGCAAATGATGACTGGATAAGTATAAATTCAAATTAGCGTTTGGTATTAACATAGGGGTGCATTTAATTGTTTTTAATTATATGTACTTATGTTTAAACATAACTCCTAGCCGTTCTTTTCTAAATGGTTAGTTATGTGACTTTTCCTTTATCTTTGTCATTTTATGTCTATACTATCACAAATTAGTAATCAATGAGATGTAAATTTTAGAGGGCATCTAAAACCTACACTACAATTGCCAGAATTGTTGCTGCTTCCCACTATAGCAGAAACAGTCAAATTATAAGAATATGAGTTTTGGTCAAAGATATGCTTATTTAAAAGGGGATATTTAGAACATAAGTGAAGTCAGTATACACTTGCCGGCTACATTTCCATTTCCAGGTCAAGTCAAGAATAGCATTGTTTTTTCTAAAATAATAACTAAGAATTTTCAGTTTTCATGGAAAGATTGTTACACTTCATATAATGGACTTTAGGAAGAATGTGGACATTATAGAAAGGTTTTCAACAAGGGATTGAATTGAAATCATGGTGTTCAAACTTTAGCATGCATAAGAATCTCTTGGAAAGCCTGATAAAATACAGATGGCTGAGCTCCACCCCTAGAGTTTCTGATTCAGTTGGTGTGGGCTGTGGGTCCATGAATCTGAACTTAACAAGTTCACAGGTAATATTGATGCTACTGGTCTGGGTACCACACCTTGAGAAACTCAAATCTTCACTTTAACTCTATTTTCTTCCAAATATCCATCTAAGTATATTTTCTATTTTCTGACAACTCCAATTGACATTTTACTAACTATTGCTGCATAGCTTTAATGGCTACTGGTATATTTTTGGCATACAAAATTTGTCTTTTAATATAGTTTTACTTACAATTTTTTCCTTTTACCTGTATAGCAGTCTCCTTATTGATATATTTAACAGTACTCAATTCATTCAATCATTTAACATAGCCATTCAGAACCATCTATTTGGGGCCCCTGGGAGACTCAGTTGGTTAGGCATCTGCCTTCAGCTCAGGTCATGATCCCAGGGTCCTGAGATTGAGACTCACATCTGGCTCCCTGCTCAAAGAGAAGGGAGCCTGCTTCTCCCTTTCCCTCTGCCTGAAGCTCCCCCTGCTTGTTCATGTGCTCTCTTGCTCTCTCTCTCTCTCTGTTAAATAAATAAATGAAATATTTTAAAAAAATATATTTGCCATTCCTTCTGCTAGATTCTGAGGATACATGGATGAGCTGAATAGACATGTCCCTGACCCATCAGGGCTTACAACTCACTTGCAATGACTGGTAGCACTCAAATAATGACACATATGAATAGATAATTGGTCAGAAGGGAAATAACATGCTTCTATGTGGGCAAATAACAAAGGAATCTAAATTAAGTTAGGGAACGAGAAACTCTTCTTTGAGAAAATTTCCTTGAACTGTGATCTGAAGGATGAATAAATTATTTGTGGAGCTAAGAGTTTTCGTGAGACCATTTAAAATGTCTTGCCTATGTTAATCAAAGCAAATAGGAAGTAAGTCAATGACTAAGTAATTACCATTTATCAAGTGTATGTGCCAGGCATCATGCATACAAAGCTGGGAAAATAATTGAGAGTGTGTTACATTTCTTTCAGAGTAGAGCTTTTCTGATTCAGGTAGTATTAGCAAGACTTTCAAGGTGCATCTGAATGAAGTCAGGTTTGTCATGATTTAAAATGAGTCTCTTTTCTTCCATTACCACAGTTGTACATGTTGTGCCCGTTTAAGTTAACATGAAAATTGAGCTTTAAATAAATAAAATCTTTAAAAAAAATTGAGCTTTTGTGGCTTATTTGTGTTATTAGTTTTGTTTGTTCTACTCTTATGTTTCATGAGAGCATACTCAGGTTAAAGACATGCTATAATATTAGTTGTGAACAAATGTAAATTAAAGAGTGATTAAGGTACACTTTTAAATATTCATGTTTGGGGCCTATTTTTTTTGTTTCCTTCTTCTACAGCAAAAATTAATTAACTTGCCTACAGTTCAAAAAAAGACATGTTTTGTTTTATTTACATAACAGTTTTGACACAGGCACTGATGCATAAGCCTGTGGTTAAAGAAAAGTTTGCTGGGTTGTTTATAATAGATATATTATCTTTCACATTGGCCAGTCCTCTGGTTAGCTAAAATGGGAAAGGAAATTTACTAGTTGGCCCCCTGATTCACTGATGGCAAAAAGATAAATTTTCTGAGAAATTTAGTCTATTAATAAAGTAATAACTGAATGAGATGCTGTCAATGATAGTAACCTTAAAATAGACTTTCCTTAGCAGTAAAATCATTTGGGGAAAAAAATGCCCTATAGGAATGCAATTGACAGTTTCTCCCTTGAAATTGTAGTTTGCCAGTATCTTAGGGAAAAATAGTCTAGAATTTAAAATAAAAACAAAACAATAAATACAAGTCTTGTCTTAATTTAGAGGTATAAATTCTTTTGAGATCCTGCTTTCCTGCTTTTTCACATGCAATCAAATTTTTCCCTCAGCAGTATTTTCCCCTTGAGCTCCAGTCATCACTCAGGCTTGTCTCCTTTACAAGCTTATTTCTAAAGGCATGTGATCATTCTGTTTTCAATAAACTGAATGTTCTTCCTTCTCAATATATTCAAACATTATCTATCCTTCAAGGCTTAGCTCAAATTCCACCTCCTAGTTAAATACCCCTGGTGTGATACCTCCTTTTCCTCCTTCCACAGATCCTTGGATATGTTCCAACTTTTTTTTTTAAATTCCACTAGCCTTTAGAGACCTCCCCCAGACAACTGAGCCAGTCTTTGCAGTGTCTTAATCTCTAAACATCACATATAAATACAAGCCATATGGACTGAAACTCTCCAGATATTTTCAGAGAATTACTTTCTAATTCTTTTTTTTTAAGGTTTTATTTATTTATTTGACAGACAAAGATCACAAGTAGGCAGAGAGGCAGGCAGAGAGAGAGGAGGAAGCAGGCTCCCCGATGAGCAGAGAGCCCGACGCGGGGCTCAATCCCAGGACCCTAGGATCGTGACCTGAGCTGAGGGCAGAGGCTTTAATCCACGAGCCACCCAGGTGCCCCTTCCTTTCTAATTCTTGACACTTTACTGGATTCCCTGCAGATGGTGATGGAGTTATGCGCAGCAGGCTCAGTCACTGATGTAGTGAGAATGACCAGAAATCAGAGTTTGAAAGAAGATTGGATTGCATATATCTGTCGAGAAATCCTTCAGGTGAGTCTTCATATAGTCGTTCTCCCCTGGCCTTGAAAACACCTGGGAGTAATATATGCAATGTACCTTATACCTGCCCTTATAGGGTGGTTCAAGAAATTCTGAACATAACCTCTGGATCAGGATACCAAAAACCTAAATAGCTTTAGAGAGAGCAGATTTTCAGATGATGTCCTTAACTTTGGGTAGACTGAAAGGTGGGTACCCAGACCCTTCCAAATCATGGTTTTTAATGGCTCTGTCAGAGTTAGACTGTTATGTTCATTGGATCATGGAAATAACCACTTGGAATATTTATTACATTATTTAGATTTTTAGAGTTCTTTTTTAAAAAGTAGCACTATCATTAGAGATTAAGAAAAAAGTGAGACAAAAGTCAGTTTTTTTACTGAATGGACCCAAACCATCCATAACCATTTTGCAGACAGATATCCTATTTCAATAATGTCCTGCTTTTAAAACTTGCTTTATTTTGAATACCAGACTGGATGAGAACAATCTTCTTAATCTACCACACTCAAATTTTTCTCTGTGGTTTAGGTTCTTAGGGTCACTAGAGGAGGATATTAACAGAACTGAATAGCACCACTGATACGTAATGTTAGAATGGTCTTCTTTATATCTTAATTGGATTCACTTGTTAATAGTGTAACTAGTTGAGTGTAAATTCTGGACTGAGTTTAATTTCTGATTCATCATTTATTAGCTTTGTGTCCTTGAATCAGTTACTTAATTTTCAAAATCTCACTTTCTTAATGTGGGGTGATGTTAGTACCATCCTCAAAGGATTGCAGTGACGATTTCATAATTTCCTCCATGTAAAGCAGTTAGCACAGTCCTGGGCAAAAACTAAAATAAATTTAATGACTCAATAAATACTAGCCATTTTTACTGTTACTTCTATTATTAATCCCCAGTTATTATCTGGAGAATTCTCTTTGAAGCCAGGTCACAGGTTAGTTTTAGTGGTGAATAGGTTGGATCCAGCATGGTGAGCCAATACAAATTGCAAATGCTTTAAAATGCATTTCCATATTCCCCCAAATTCTCAGCCTACAAGGTTGACTAGAAAATATTTTGGATTAAACAAATGGTTGGATGAGGAATAGAGTAAAACAATGGCTGAGCTATGATATTTAAGATGTCCATGTCTTCATTCTTATGGTTAGTTGGAAATATGGAGACTAGAAAGGAAGGTATATGGCCCAATATATCAAAACATTACTTTTTGGTGTTCTTTTCCTTTCATGGTTGTCCTGATTTATTTTCCTTTACTTATAGCCAAAAGTAGAATTTCTGGGAACTGGTTGTAGTAATTCCAGCCTAAATAAAGAATTTTGTCTGAAAAATGCAAGTCTGGACCACTTTTCTTATGAAAAGATCTTACAAAAATACTAAGCACATTAACAGAAAAAGAGGAAAAAAAATATATATATATTGATATGACTTTTTGAATAAATATGTATCTATCTATGTGCAGGGCCTAGCTCATCTTCATGCACACCGTGTAATTCACCGGGACATCAAAGGTCAGAATGTGCTACTGACTCATAATGCTGAAGTAAAACTTGGTAAGTTTGTTCTTGTACATTAAGTGAGGCCCCAAATATTTTAATGGAGATGAGTCCTTTATGATAACTATATTTTCTATCATGTCACTAACAATATCCTCTACTTATTTAGGCTGTGTTTTCCTTGCTTGAAAACCAGTCAAAATTTGAAAATTTGTTTGGGGAGGGAGGTAGGTGGAGCAGGAGAAAAATGTACCTTTTACTGCTTCTCTGAAATCATGTGGTTAAAAACTTCTAAATTCTAATGGAAGGCTTACATTTTGGTCATTGTTTTACTCTCTATTAAGTATAGATATTATATTTATTTTAATAATTGAATTGAGTATTTTGTGCAAGTTTCTATGCCATGGACAAGGAAACAAAAAGATAATTCTTCCACATCACAAAATCATATTTTCCAGATAATATCAAAGAACTTTTAAATTAAGTAAGTACAAATTGCTTCTTTGGAATTTTCCCTCAAATATTTAAAGAACTGATATTAGTTGCTCCCATAGTATCCAGATCAAGTTCAAAATTAGAAATCAAAAGACCAGAAAGTCCTTGGCTTTCTATTCCAGGATTCAAAATGGCATAATTTATTCAAAAATAACCACACATATTGTCTCACAGGCACACAGGGCACAATTTATTGCATTCTTTAATGTTCAAAATAAATATTGTTGGTTGGTTTTTAAATAATACCATATAAATAATGTCAGTGCTATGCAATGGCATATAACTTCATTGCTATAGAATATAAATCATTGGTAATTAAATCCTCTATTATTTTTAAATGATAATCAGTTCTTGCCTTCCATGTCTCTAGCATGACCTTATGATAGTTCCCATTTTCCTGATGAACAAAAACAACAACAATAAGAATTTTGTTCATTCATTGAGAATGTTTTCATTGAATATTTGTGGAAGAAGCCTGAGGTAATTGCTCTTGAAATAAGAAAAAAAAAGTAATTTCAAGAAAATGTATAATGTCTTATGTGTCTAAAAGCTACAAAACTAAGAATACAGTATTAAGACACTGTTAATATATAAGGAGAATTTTGACCTCACATTCAAGTGTACAGGATAAATAGTCTGTGACAAAGTTATATACACAGTATGTTCACACGTGAAAGCACTCCCATATATTTCGGTAAGGTTTCTGACCAACTCTACCATTTTTTTTTAAAGATTTTATTTATTTGTCAGAGAGAGAGAGAGTACACACAAGCAGGCAGAGAGGCAGGCAGAGAGAGAGGAGGAAGCAGGCTCCCCTCCGAGCAAGGAGCCCGATGCGGGACTCGACTCGATCCCAGGACCCCGGGATCGCGACCCGAGCCGAAGGCAGTGGCTTAACCAACTGAGCCACCCAGGCGTTCCCCCAACTCTACCATTTTTAACACAGAAGAAGAGACACTGTAAATAAATGAAGAGCCACTGAAAATTCTGTCACAAAGTCCACACACGAAAGCTTATGCCTTTACCCTGTAGGAGAGACCTTTTAGCACTGGATTAGAATTTAATCAGGCTTATTTTACGTACAACCATTATACATTTGGTTTTACATTTCCTCAGATTCCAGTATATGTTTAAGCAACATATCATAAGAAGATTGCAGAAGGCAAACCCAAGGACATCAGAGGGAGTGTTGAAAGAGACTGGAAAGTGACTGTATTGTAATTGCAATTGATCAGTAATCAATCTCTACTTTTATCTAAATTTCAAGCTTTTCTATTTTCCTTTTCTTCCATTCATCACCCCTTCTCATTTTCTTCCCTGAATGTCATATATATTAACTCATGGCCGACATCGGTATCTCTTGCCCTTAAAGTTCGCCCTCAAGGGATAGTAAGAATGCTGAACTTTGATTAAATGTATTCTCAAAAAAAATCTAGATAATAAGATTGTTTAACATCCAATGATGACTTTCAAATATTACAGACTTTTCTTGTTTTGTTAAATCCTTCCTTAAATCTACTTTAAACTCCTAACTTCTAAATTTTTCATTTCTTCTCTCAAGTTCTTCAAATTACTGTTCAGTCAGTGTTGTTCTCCATCCTTTAGATTCCTGGAAACCATTCTAAATTAGAAAATCTACTTCATTTTTCATCCCTGAAAAAAATTCATCTACTTTCATTTTTCATCTTATTTTTTCTGGACTAAATAACCCCAGTCTACTTTGGCCTTTTTTTTTTTTTCTGTCTGTTACTGAGGATACCATACTAAATATTTTCTTATAATGTATCCCACAGATGAATAGAAGACTGAACTTTTATAGTCTAAACTAAGATATAGATACCACAGTGAATATTTGCATCTGGTTCAGGAGATCTGTAGAAAAATTTGAACTAAATTATAGCAGAAAAATAATTTTTCTTCATTGGTGTAATAGGACTTTCTAATGTCATAAGTGAGGCTTCCTAATAAACTACTAATAGGTTTTCGATTTCTTAGATGTTGCCTATAGTGTTGGTCTTCCTCCAGCTTGGTGGCAGGTCCAAACACTACATATGTTATCACTTCAGAGGTTCGGGGTATACTGATGGAACTTTATTTTTAATATTTGTGGTAAACTCAGCCAAACCTACTGTAGATTTATAATAGCACTTCTGAGTCTCTTTCCAACATAAATAGCAGCAAAAGCCTATTTCCCAGTATTCCTGGAGTAGACTTCATGGTAAAGTTTTCTGGGCTGGAATGAAAATCTGTTATCCATTGTGGATTTTGTATTGGCTTTCCAAGTTAAAGAAATAACTTATTGAGCTTTTTGTTACTGATTAATTATTTTGACATATGCTGAATTTTGCAGTGGATTTTGGAGTGAGTGCCCAGGTGAGCAGAACTAACGGGAGGAGAAATAGTTTCATTGGAACACCATACTGGATGGCACCTGAAGTGATTGACTGTGACGAAGATCCGAGACGCTCCTATGATTACAGAGTAAGTGTGAGGATTCAGATAGTGAGAATCAAAGTTGGAAAGGACTTTTGACTAATGTTTACTTTTAAATGATAAAAGAATAAAAAACAGGCAACTCCTTTCACATTAAACTCTAGTAAGAAATACTAGCTGCTATTCATATAGTGGTTTGATTATATGCATAAATATAGTATTTTTTTAAGAATTTAGACAAAGTAGACTATTGGAATTATCTATATTTGAAGAATAATGTCTAGTTCATGTTGCTTGCAACACCTTGGGGGAAATATTATATTATGTGGCTTTATATGGAAATTTAACTTCCATGGACAGAGAACTTTGTAAACTTAAAAATGAATGAATGTAAAGCCAATTATTAATCCCCACACTTAACTCCAAAAAGAAAAAAATAATAATTTGATTACTCAGGGTAAAGGAGAAAATCCTTGTCATGGTTCACCTCCAAACCACTGAAAATCAGTGGGACAGAATAATTAAGAAATAATTCTTGCTATTTATTAAAATTTCCACTGAAACTGCAATTTGGACAGTATACATCTATGTACACATTTCAAAAAAGCTGATGTGGAAAGAGAACTCTCCATTTGCTATAGACTGGAAAAACCACACTCACTTTTCACATCATAAGTCATCCAAACAATTCATTGTGGTTTTAGTTGTGTGGAACCTAGGACTCAATACTTGAAGTTGATTAATTCAAGTCTCATCTTTTTTCCCTTTCCCTTAAATGCCCTTTGCTTTATCTGCAAGCAGATCTATTGAGAGCTTATAGTCTAGTGCTGTTACATGCTATGGAGATGGTGGAGGCATAATGTTCTTTTAAGTGGCTTGCGGTAAACAACTTTTAAGTGGATGCTTTATATCTGAACAACTTTTTGCAGTCTTCCAAGGACTTTCTCTTATATTAGTTATTTATTTTTACTTTTTAGCCCCATGTAAATTGAAAGAAAACTTCAACTTACACCATCACACTAATTCTTTGAAGCTAAGAAATCTATTAACTGAGATTCTCAGAATTCAGTTAACTTTTGTAGAAGTCATCTAGCCAGGCAGTATAACTCCAGCCCTGTGCCCTTTCCACATTCTAAAAAACAAAATACAGTTAATAGTGAGGATAATTTCCTTGAGCTTCTTAGAATATAATTTCCTGGAATAAAAATAGTTATATTCTCAATTTACTATATTCAAGGAACTGACTTAAAGTGATTTTATGTATGTTATTCCATTTAATACTTATACCAGTGCTATGAGATGGATATCATTATTATCTCAATTTTATATAGAGTGAAACTGAGGTACAGAGAGTTAAATCATTTACTTAAGATAGCACAACTAATACATCTATGTCATAGGGTTTCTTCACAGCAAGCTCCTTTTGCTATTTCAATAAGGCAACAATAGCAATACATTCAAGATGAATTTTCCTTACACTGAACACGATCCCATATCATCCTGTTGTGTAGTGCAGTTACTGGCTGATCAAAGGTCAGATAATGTCTTCCTATAATGCCAGCCTATAATGAAGGCTCATTGTAGAAAACCCATAAAATGGCTCTGGCATTGACAATTTCCCACCTGAAGATTGTTTTGAGATTCTAAATACTATTAGTTTCCCATTGTTAAATGACTTTTTGGGGTCATTTTTTTCTTTCGCAGAGTGATGTGTGGTCTGTGGGAATCACTGCTATTGAAATGGCCGAGGGGGCTCCTCGTGAGTAAAAATGTTTATTTATTAAAAAGTTGGGGAAGCATGCTGTACAAATCTGCCACTTGTACCAGTTAGATTGTACTGGTCACACAGGTGTCACACTATTGCCAAACTGTAAATAGTGGCCTTTTCAATGATTATCAAATGTTCTAGTCAGAATGGCCAGATATATATATAGAGAGAGAGAGGTTGTGTTTTCCCTTATGTTACCTTATTTTAGGCTATTGAGTATTGTTTCAATTTGGCTTCAAAGTATTTGGTACTTACAGTCCTGACTAATGAGAATCTATAGCCATTCCAGCACATAGTGATTGGTAGAATATTTAGGTTCCAGAACATTTATAGTCACACACTGCTACTGTTTCAGAATGTGATAGTTAAGAAAATCTTCCCGTGTTTCTTTGAAATCAAACCAATCCTTAAACTTGGGAAGTCAGGTTTTTGTTTTGTTTTGTTTTGTTTTTCATTTGAAGTCACTCCAACCCACCGTTGGTGCCTTCCTTGATCCTTTTAGCCACTCCAGTGGCCTTAATTGCTCAGAAGGCTCAATTTCCTCTTGTTTCTCCCTCATCTCCATCACTTAAATGATCTGTCAGCATCCTGTTCTCTCAGGACACTGCTTTCTGATAGGAAAGTGGAATTGAAATGTGAACTTGGCTATAAATGATTGATAACCATCTAATGTATGACCCCCATAAACAGAGCATAATAACTGTCTTTAATATCTTAATCTAAAGATATAAATGATAAATACATCCCTGATATTGTTGGTTGAGAAGTGAGGAAATGCCTGGAGTATTTGTTAGGGGGCAGGCAAGTGGGGGTGGAATTTCTTTGCTTCCACATTTCTGAGATCCTGTAGGTTCCGATGTTCCTGCATGCTCTATCTGCACAATGTTCACCCAACAAACTTTATAAATTTGGACTATCTTAGTACTGTGTTTCAAGGCCAATGGGAGTAATTTCAAGGGGTAAAAATAGTAGTAACATGATTGTTAAGAATTCCTGTTGTCCCTTAGAATATCACAGAAGAGGCTTAGATTAAATCTGGGATAAATATTAAGATCAGGTTACTGCTTCCTCTCTTTTAGTGCCCTCCAAAACTACAAAGTATCTATGTTGGGTAAATAAAAAGTCAATGATGGAAAATTATATATATATCACATGTATAAAATTGAAATAAGAAAGGGAAGATGCATATTATTCCTCTTCATCTCTAGATTGTTTTTGTGAACATACTTGTATTATATTGATCAACAACTTCTCCTCCTTTTTCTATCTCTTTCTTCTCCCACCTTACCCTTCCTTTCCCCTCCCCCTCCCCTCCTCCTCATTTTCCTCCTCTTCTTCTAGTTCTCCTCATCCTCCTCCTCCTCCTCCTCCTCCTTCTTCTTCTCTCTTCCTCTTGTTTCTCTTCACAATATGTATTTCATATGAGTATTGATGCATGTTTTTATTTAGAATACATGACTGCATCAAGTAGAATATTTTTTCTATTGTTTCTGAATGTTCCTTATCATTTCTTTTCCAGAAAACTAGCTTTCTACATTTTGCAGATTTGTATTTCCTGATTCATCTTTATTTTGTTTCATTTTTTCATGCAAAAATATTAAATCATAGGAGAAAACTACAGAAGGATTACAGAGGAGTTTTACATGGAGTACACAAATGGCAAACTTCTTACAAAATATGTGTAAGGATCAGGAGCTTCTTAATTCACAATGAGAAAAAAAAAATAGGACAAACATTCCTAAATAAGTAATTGGAATGCTGCAACTTTGGTCATGAGCAACTTGAAATAACCACACTGCTAAAACATTGGTCTTTTGCCAGCCTCTGATGTTGCCTGGAGTATTAACTTTGGATGGAAATGATTGTCATTAATTTAAGTGCAGAAATCCTCCAGGTTTTGATAATTATCATCTCAGAGGGGGTGGCTCTCCAAAGTGACAATTATATGATAATTGCCTCTGAGGTCCAGATAACAAAATTTCTTTCTTTCATTGGTGAGTCTCTCCCAGAAAAATAAGGGGGAAAAAAAGGAAAGTAACTTCCAACAGAAAGGGTGCTATAGAGGCTCTCGGAGGAGAGAAGATCTGTACCATCCCACACCAGGACCTTCTTAAGGACTTGTGTTCATTCTTCTTTATTTGTTTTTTTTCTTAAATTTCACATATGAGTGAAATCAAATGGTGTCTGTCTTTCTCTGACTTATTTCACTTAACATTATACCCTCTATGAAATGTATTTTTAAAAGAGATTTGCTATTTCAAAGGAATGATACTCTAATGTGAAATATTTAGGCATGTTAGATATGGGATAAATGGAGCATTTACTGGCATTCCTAAAGTTAGACTATATAGGAAATGTCCACTGTTTGACATAGCTCTTGTACCCACATGCTCCATTCTTTTGTGGACTTCTCATTTCCCTTAATGAAAACTTCCTTAGTCTGTGATCTATGTCTTGACCCCTGAGGATGTTGTTAGTTGACTACATGATGTTCAAATGTTAATAAATGACAACTGCTTAATACTGTACAAACCCACTTAAAATATGTTTAAAGGACAGATTCTGGTGACTGACTGGACAGAGTAAAGAAATGAAGAGAATCAAATATGATCCTGATTGAGTGATTGATTGATTGATTTGAGAGAACAGGGAGAGTATGTGAGAGAGTGTGCATAGAGATGCAAGCCCATGAGTTGTGGGAGAGGGGCAGACAGGGAGGGAAAGGGAGAGGGAGAGAATCTCAAGCAAATTCTACACTGAGCCTGATGCAGGGTTCAATCTCAGGGTGCTGAGATCATGACCTGAACCAAAATAAAGAGTTGGACACTTAACTAACTGAGCCACCCAGGCACTCTTGATCCTGATCTTTTCAGCTTGGGGATAACTCTGCCCTCAATTATAAACCTGTACATCTATTAATTTATACCTATATAATTGAAAAAAAATAGCTTGACCTTTTATTTTTTTTAAAGATTTTTTTTTATTTATTTGACAGAGAGAGATCACAAGTAGGCAGAGAGGCAGGCAGAGAGAGAGAGGAAGGGAAGCAGGCTCCCTGCTGAGCAGAGAGTCTGATGTGGGACTCGATCCCAGGACCCTGAGATCATGACCTGAGCTGAAGGCAGAGGCTTAACCCACTGAGCCACCCAGGCGCCCTAGCTTGACCTTTTAACAATCACCTTTATATCATTCCATTACAAGAAGCCAGTTTGGCATTGTAGTTTTTCTAGACATGCATTTTGGAGGATAAAGGGTGACTCTAAAGAGTCAATAACATCAAATTGTCCTCACATAAATGACACACTTGTAGTACTAGATAAAACTTGTTGGTGAGGATATGGAGAAAAAGTAACCCTCTTGTACTGTTGGTGGGAATGCAAACCAGTACAGCCACTGTGGAAAACAGGATGAAGGTTCCTCAAAAAGTTAAAAATAGACCTACTTTATGATCCAGTAATCGCAGTACTGCGTTTTTACCAAAAAACTACAAAAAACATTCATTTGAGAAGATATATCCACCCCTACATGTATTGAAGCATTATTTTCAATAGCTAAATCACAGAAGTGTCCATTGATAGATGAGTGGATAAAGAAGATGTGGCATGAAATCTTGCAATTTGCAACAATATGAATGGAGCTAGAGTATTATGCTAAGTGAAATAAGTCAGTGAAAGAAAGACAAATACCATATGATTTCACTCATATGTAGAATTTAAGAAACAAGGCAGGCAAAGAGAGAGAGGGAAAGAGAGAGGCATATCAAGAAACACACTCAACTATAGAGAACAAACTGATGTACCAGAGGGGAGGTGGGTGGGAAAAGGGGTGAAATAGGTAATGGAGATCAAAGAGCACAGTTATCATGATGAACACTGAGTAATGTATAGAATTGTTGAATCATTATATTATATACCTGAAACTAATATAATACTGTGTGCTAACTATCCGGGAGTTAAAATTAAAAACTTAATAAAACAAAATATATCAAGAAAGAAGAAATTTAAAGTATGGCTCTCCTTTGGAAATTTTCTGCACTGCCAGTTTTCTTTACTCAAAACTCAAGAGGAAATAAGCAAAGTGAGAGACATACTTAAATGCTTATAAGAAAGCTTACAGAAAATTTTCAGACCAACACAGTAATGAATTTATATAGCATATAATGGAATAGGCTTTTCTTTATGTAGCTGTGTGTTTCAAAAAGTGAATGGAAGTCCTGTAATTTGGCACAGATATGAAGTGCCAGATAGTTAAAACTTTATTGTAATACCAATAGCTAATATTTATTAAGTGCCCACTCTATGCCAGACACTTTTACATGTAGGTCAATCCTCATGGCAACTCTTTTAAGGAATTCTTGATTTTTTTTTTCAGATAAAGAAATCAGGGCAAATTAGGTTAAATAATTTGCCTGAGTCACAAAGAAAGAGCTAGGATTTGAACCCAGGTGATCTTACTCTAGAGGGTGTGTTTTAATAGTTACACTAAATCTACTTCTTTTCTTAGGACTGTCAGTTTCCAAAACAGATTATTCTCATATTTTTAGACTGATAAATTATTCCTTATACATTGTTGGGCTTAGCTATTAATTTGGTTGACTTTTTAAGCCTGTAATGACATATTTCAATTTTTATAAGTGTAGATACCTACAACACAATATAGATAAGTGTTTGTCTCTATTTTTGTTTACTTCTCTAGATAGAAATCATCAATCATACATTTTGAAATTTTTATCCAGTGTAGTTTTTTTAATTAATTTGCCACACCTGGCAATGGCAAAGCTTGAGGATCTTATATAATGGACTGTTTACATTAAAACGAACTTTTCCTGTCATTATATTATCTTGTATCTATTTACTCCTTAATGTCTATTCAGCATGATATGTGAAAGAGCACCGAGAATCCCCTCTAGAATGAGGAGTGTGCTCTGTTGTTACCTTTCTCATTCATTCTAAACATACTATTTTCCTTTGCAGCCCTGTGTAATCTTCAGCCTCTGGAAGCCCTCTTTGTTATTTTGCGGGAATCTGCCCCCAAAGTCAAATCCAGTGGATGGTAAAGATGAATGATTTAATCTCCTAAACACATTAACTTGACACTTTTTATGTAGCAAATGAGTTTTAATTAATTTTGTAGTCTTGCTTCAACATCTTTGTTGGACAATATTGCCTTAAAGCTAATACATTAATTGGGGGTCTTAATGATTAGTTTTCATTGAAAGCTAGCTAGCCAACTAGATATAAGTAATACCTTCCATAGTATATTATGATGACCTCACTGACCTGCAATTAATGGCATGTTTAGTTGTTTCTCCATTAGTGGCATGGACCAACAGAAATCATTTGTGACATTTCTCACTGTGCCCAGATAAGTAGTCAGTGATTGTGATATACAGCTCAGTTGTTTGGCCCATTAAACTAAACATCCACAGACCTAGAGAAGAGGATTTGTTCTCTCAGGGTGTTAAAGGCCAACTAACTTGGGAACGCTTTATACTGAAGCTTTTTGGTTGAGTGTCAGAAGCTCTTGCTTATTTTTAGTATTTATAGCTTGCACTGCTAGAAGTGGTGGCTGTGATTTGATTGCTGACATTTTTCCTTGTGATTCAATATAACCCTTCCCACAGATTCAGGCTTTCTGGACACTTCTGTTTTCATGGGCCATATTATAAGATTAGCCCTGGTGCTACTAACACCCATTTTTGGATCATTACATTTACAACTATGTAGCTTAAAAGACATGTGGTCAAAAGTGAAACATTCAGACTTCAAAGTGTGACTTTTGTGGGCTGACCAATCTAGATACATGTTCTATATATATCACATTAACCACTCCATTGCCATCCTACCACTTAACTTTGTACCATGTACATACTTCTGAACTCATTGAAGTTCTACTACTATTTAAATGCCATTGACTCTGGTTTATCTGAGATTGAGTGGCATTGTTGTATAATGTATATTGTCAAACTTTAAGACATATGACAATTTATAACTAGAGGCAACTTTCTCCAAAAATATGACCTGAAGAGTAGCATATGTGTGAGGATGGGAGAAGATATGGCAAGCCTGAGGATGCTCTTTTATCCCTTTGACTCATTTCTTTTAGGTCTCGCAAGTTCCACAACTTCATGGAAAAGTGCATGATAAAAAATTTCCTATTTCGTCCTACTTCTGCAAACATGCTTCATCACCCTTTTGTTCGGAATATAAAAAATGAAGGACATGTTGTTGAGTCACTGAAGAAGCATCTTATTGGAATCATTAAAAAGAGACAGAAAAAAGGTTGGCATGTGTCAACTTTCATCTTACCGGATGAATATTTAGATGAGAGCAGATTTTATTCATTTTTGTCTCAAAAAATAATATTTAAGAATTAGATTAAAAGTAAAAATTCTGAGGCCTTCCACATTTAGTTTTTCCACTAATACACCACGTACAGTTAATTCTCTCTCACCTGATCATCTGTATATATATGATTATAAATTGCTGCCAATTACAACTGACAAGTGTTCATATTTATAAAAACCTTGAAAGCATCAAGAATAATTTTGTGATATGCCAATTTTATTTTAAGAAAACTCCTAACTAAAGAGATAAAATAAATGAAAAGGTAATAAAATCTATATCTTACTATCCTTTTCTTGGATATTTTAACTCTCTCCAATGAGATAAATAGATTTGTAATTATGTATCTTTTGATTGTTAATTTTGAAGTAATTTCTGTGTACCATATTAAGTCTGTTTTGTGTACTAATCTCCAACTATATGAGAAGTAATTAAAAGGACTAATTTATACAAGTAAAAGTTAATTTCTATATATTAATACCAAAAATGGCAGGATGGATTTTCATCAAATCCAGATTAAACTACTTAGGAAGTTTTAACTTTGTATTGTATGGCATACTCCACATTTAATCTGGGGCACCATGGGCAGTATTGAGAGTGGTGATATAAGGGAAAAGGGGAAACTGGAAACAGAATTCATTCTCAGAATAGCTACGGGATTGATCTCAGTAGAGTTTCTTCCATCTACATAATTATATGTATCCTATTTTGGAGTGAGAAACAGCAGAAATTAATTTATTTAACCATGGGCGAAAATTCATTGGATCAGCATCACAAAAGCCAGCTAGTCTCAAATGGGTGTGGGAAGGCCCCATTTCTATTTGAGAATTTGCTAATTTCCAGAGTTGCAAGACTTCCAAAATGTTACCTGCAGGAAAAGTCACATTTATGTGGGAATTACATAGATGTAAATACAGTTGCCTTAAACATTTTTACTTGGGAAATTCAAAAGAACACTCTTGTTTGTAAGCTTCTATATTTCAGTACAGCATAGCAGAAATGAAAGAAGCTGAACATGTTGAATGTGTTAAGTATAAAATTCAGAATTTAAATTTTTACCTTCTCATTGGAAAGACCGATGTTCCTGACCCTCATTTTCAATGACCCTCATTGAAAGGACCAAAGATAGAGTAGGCCCAAGCCATAAAGTCCTCACATCTAGATCACACAACTTTACGCCATGCTCAACAACTATCTAAAGAGTTTCACTTGTCCCTTTCTCCCTTTGTCTTTCTCAATTATTTCTCTTTAGATTGCAGGTACCAAATTGCTAAATTCCCTTTCCTGTGCCTAGAGAAATTAGTCTGTATGTAATAGCTTCATTGTACTGCAAAAGTAGGCCTAGGAACCAGGATATGGTCCATATTACCAACCAAGTGTGATTTGAAGGGTTACCCTCTTGTCCTTGTGATTCACGTGACATCCTGAGCATTAAAGGGTGAAAACTGACTAAGGTAGATTACACTAACCTCTGCTGATTTTTTTGCATTATTTTTTCTCTTTTATAAAAAGGAATACCTCTGATCTTTGAAAGAGAAGAAGCTATTAAGGAGCAATACACCATGAGAAGATTCAGGTGTGTTAGATAAATCACAAATATAATTTGTTGTTAGCAATTTATGTAAGACAGTTGATTCTATCCCATTAACATTTGACTCAGAAGAGCTTAATCCCTCCTAATACAACAAATAACAGCTCTCTCTATATTTTCAAAAGATATTTGAATGGAAATTTTGAGGAAAAATTGTTCTTACTACTCAAAGATTCCTTAATTTCTAGCAATAGAATGAGAAAGTAGATTATTAGATAATTAATACTGAGTATATTAGTAATACAAAGAATATTTCAGACATTACAGGAATGATTCAAAAAAGATTTACTGAAAATATCTTTATTGCACAAAATTTCCATTTTTTAAAATAAAGGCATTTCCCCCAAATGGCTTCACTCCAACTGACAATACTTATATAGCAATCATTTATATGTTTTTTCTAGAGGACCTTCTTGTACTCATGAGCTTCTGAGATTGCCAACCAGCAGTAGATGTAGACCACTTAGAGTTCTGCATGGAGAACCGTCTCAGCCAAGGTGGTTACCTGATCGAGAAGAGCCACAGGTCCAGGCACTTCAGCATCTACAGGGAGCAGCCAGGGTGTTCATGCCACTACAGGCTCAAGACAATGCACCTAGGCCTCTACAGGGGCAAGCCCAGGCACCTCAGCGACTACAAGGGGCAGCTCGGGTGTTTATGCCACTACAGGCTCAGGTTAAGGCTAAGGCATCTAGGCCCCTACAGATGCAGATTAAGGCACCTCCACGACTACGGAGGGCAGCCTGGATGCTTATGCCACTACAGGCTCAGGTTAAGGCATCTAGGTCTCTACAGGTACAGGTACAGGTACCTAAAGAGCAGCAGGCTCAGGCTCAGTCCCAGACATCAGAAGAGCCACAGGATCTGGACCAGGTACCAGAGGAATTTCAGGGGCAAGATCAGGTACCTGAACAACAACAAAGGCAGGGTCAGGCCCCTGAACAACAGCAGAGGCAGAACCAGGTACCTGAACAGCAGCTGGAGCAGAACCAGCTACCTGTACAGCCAGAGGTACAGGAACAGGCTCCTGAGCCCACACAAGCAGAGACTGAGTCAGAAGAACCTGAGTCCTTACGAGTACATGCCCAGGTATTCCTGCCCCTACTCTCACAGAACCACCATGTGCTGTTGCCACTACATTTGGATACTCAGGTACTCATTCCAGTAGAGGGACAAAATGAAGGGTCACCTCAAGCACAGGCCTGGGCACTAGAGTCCCCACAGGCAGTTGGCTCAGTTCAAGAACTGATAGAGGGACTATCAAGAGGCTTACTTCGAGCACCAGACTCACATAACTCAAAGCCACTTGGTCCATTGCAAACCTTGATGGAAAACCTGTCTTCAAACATGTTTTACTCTCAACCAGAACAAGCACGGAAGAAAAAATCAAAAGTTTCTAGTCTAAGGCAGGCATTGGCAAAAAGACTATCACCAAAGAGGTTCCGGGCAAAGTTATCACGGAGACCTGAAGAGTTTGAGCTCTCAGATTTAGAAGCCTGCAGGCGAAGGCGCCAGAACAGATGGGAGGATATCTTTAATCAGCACGAGGAAGAATTGAGACAAGCTGCAAATGTAAGAGTTTCTGATATTTTAATTGAATCAAATATGCAGAGAAAACATGCTAGTTCATGCCTGTGTTTCCCTCTGTTAAGACCAAATGAAATAAATATCCTTGTGTCCCAGAGAAGATTCATTTAATAATTTGTAGTTCAAGTAAATCATCTTAAAATTTCCAGATAATAATGACTAAATTTGAAAAAGAAAAATTGGCTTGAATGATCCAGGTAATTGCTTTTTATCTTTGTAGAGATATAACTTTAATTATTAACTAACAAAGGGACACCATAAGGACTTTTAAAATTAGTATATTTGATCTTTGAAAATTACTGGAGCATAAGGAATAACATGGAGGACATTGGGAGATGGAAAGGAGAAGTGAATTGGGGGAAATCGGAGGGGGAGACGAACCATGAGAGACGGTGGACTCTGAGAAACAAACTGAGGATTTTGGAGGGGGGAGGGGAGAGGGATGCAGGGTTGGGAGGGCCTGGTGGTAGGTATTAAGGAGGGCATGTATTGCATGGAGCACTGGGTGTGGTGCATAAACAATGAATTCTGGAACACTGAAAAGAAATAAAATTAAATTAAATTTAAAAAAAGAAAATTACTGTCATAGTTCAAAATTTTAAAAATAACTCATTAAAAATAAACACACAAAAACTTTGGTTTTGTTCCCCAACCTCTAAGTTAATTTGTCTTTCTTCCCAAAGAATGCTGAACTGTGCTATTTAAGTGAATTATACCATTTCTTTTTTCATTTTAGGATGTTTAAATCCAGGCTAAAATGAAACAATAAAAGCAATT
The DNA here is from genome assembly GCF_002288905.1 of Enhydra lutris kenyoni. Classification (NCBI taxonomy): domain Eukaryota; kingdom Metazoa; phylum Chordata; class Mammalia; order Carnivora; family Mustelidae; genus Enhydra; species Enhydra lutris. The sequence goes on along the minus strand of NW_019154167.1, from coordinate 2,860,432 downwards.
TCCAAAGCATTTTGTATTTACCATATGTATGACTTGTCTCACTAATTTTCCACCATTTTACATAATTAATCAATGAAATTTCTGCATAGAACATGACACAAGTTACAAATTCATCTCTGTACTCTTGAAATGCAATATGTTACTATCTTTATCTTATTTTCCAATAGTCAAAACTTCATTCTTTCAAATTCTCTAATATAAGTGGATATAATTTGGCTGGAGTTGATGAATTCTATCCGGCAGATTTAATCTGACAAAGAAGGGTTTCTGGGCTTTATAAGCAAATTAAAGAGGTCAATAGGATTAAGAGAGCACTTGTTTTCTAATACTTCATAGCATCCATTTATATAAAGGAATCCTAAATTAAAACCTGGTATCAATTAAACGAATGTTATTTCCCTAACATGTTTAACTCGAGAAAAGGTAAAAGCAGCAAGTGAAGAAAGGCCCCAAAGAGGAAACGGATGCATATTCCCAATAAAGGTGGAGATAGGAAGAGAAAGAAAACATATAGAGAAGTGGAGGTATGAGTCTAGAGTGGTGATATTTGCCTGAAATTAAGGCATCTAAAATGCTAGTGACTAATTTCAATGAGGAATAGTAACAATTAAATCTAATGGGTTTTGCACTTATGAAAAAGACTTGTATGCATCCCTGCAAGACTCATAGTATTAGTAGCACGACACATACTTATTGTCATTTGGTGTTTTAATTATGCATGTGAGAAGCCATTCTAAAATGGAAGAAAAAGTCAATAAATAATAGTTACCAATTCCATGACCCTAAGATCTTGTACAGGCATTCATATCTTTATATGTGATTTTTAAAGAAAATATAAAAAAAATTGATAATAACTCAAAGTCATAGATCTTGTGAATTGCCTAAAAATTTGTTAGCATTTAGAAATTTATGTGAATTTTTCAACTAACCAAAGAAAAGAAAACTCATTTTCATTACTCTTTATGAGTTGAAGGAATAATATTGATTGGTTTAAATGTGAAAACAGGAAATTTCCTAAGCTTCTGGAGCTCAGTTAGTGAGAAATATTTTCACTGCTATATTACAGATCTTCCATTGCACAAGCAGACCGAACTTCATAGTTATAACTGACTAGTTAATGTGACAGTTTGGGGTTATGAGTTAAGCCTTAAACCAGATATTCTTAACCTGGGTCTAATAGATTGGCTGCAGGTGGTCAATGATCCCCCTGAAAATATATGCAGACATGTGTGTCTGTATGCAGTTAGAATCTCCTCAGATTCCAAAGGGAATCCAGAACCAAAAACTATTAGAGTCTACTGGTTTAAATCAATTTTAATATTTGAAAATTATTCTTCTAAGTTGTACATTGTGAAGATAGTCGCTCCTATCATTTGCATTTTAACAATTAAAATATTTATTTTCCTTTTTGTTTCAAAGGACAAAGAAGATGAATCATCAGACAATGATGAAGTATTTCATTCAATTCAAGCTGAAGTCCAAATAGAACCATTGCAACCATATGTTCCAAATCCTAAAGGAAATGAGGTAAGTATCTCAGTATGAATTGCTGTGACATTAATAAGTGCCTAGAACAGTGGTTCTTAAACTTTTTGGTCTCAGGATATCTTTATACTCTTAAACATTGAAGACCTCAAAAACTTTTGTTTATGTGCATTGTCATTCAATATTTAATGAATTAGAAATTAAAATAAAAATTTAAAATATTAATTCATTTAAAGGTAAACAAAAGTATTCTATGTCAACATAAGAAACAAAATTTTAATAAAAAACGATTTTCCATTTTACTTAATGGAAAACAACTGGATTGTCATATCTGTTTCTGCATTCAATTTTTTGCCAAATGTTTAGGTTGAAGTATATGAATAAAAGCTGGCTTCTCACATATAAGTAGTTGGGAAGAAAGGATTTTCATAGCTTTTTCAGATAACTGTGGAAATTCTTTGATAATATACCAAAACTACAGAAGTGGAATTTAAAACCCTATCAGTAAAATTTGCTATTCAGAAATATTAAAATCCATTGTTCTATTGTATGCTATGAATAGATGTTTTCCTCATTCGTAATTTTTTATCCTCATACATTGGTCAGTTGGAAACCATTGGTTCAGTGTGTATGTAGATGTTTCCAAATATTTACACATTTCATTACACAACATCAATAAACAGCATTTGTTAATGTCACCAATTTCATCAGAAAAATTATTGAGTATTGATAAGTCAAGTACATGGTGACAGATAATAAATCTAAAATTTTAATTTTCACTTCAAAACTCAATTTTATCATTGCTAACAAATAACATCAGTTGTTCTTTTTTCCTTGAATTGACAGCCTAACTTCATTGATTTTAAATAAAATGCCTGCCAAATACCCAAGTTGAATAATCATAGTTTTTTTTGTCATTCATTCTTTTAAGTAAAATATTGCCCATAAAAACCTTGAGCAGGGGGCGCCTGGGTGGCTAAGTGGGTTAAGCCTCTGCCTTTGGCTCAGGTCATGATCTCAGGGTCCTGGGATCGAATCCCACATCGGGCTCTCTGCTTGGCAGGGAGCCTGCTTTCTCCTCTCTCTCTCTGCCTGCCTATCTACCTACTTGTGATCTCTCTCTGTCAAATAAATAAATAAAATCTTTTAAAAAAAAAAAAAAAGCTTGAGTAGTTCAGCTTGTAACACAATCACACATATCTTTTCCCTTGATTATTCTGGGATGTAGTTTATAACAGGGTCTGGGTCATTTAATCTGTAGTTTATTTATTTTTTTTTTTTT
>NW_019154167.1:2778475-2847665 GCF_002288905.1 Enhydra lutris kenyoni | reverse complement strand
ATCTCCCGCTACCTGAAGTAGTCTCAGCCTGCTACTTCTCCGCCATCTTGACTCCTCACCTGTAGTTTATTTTTTTACACTTATATGAATAATCAAGTCAGTCCTCATGTCCAGGTTGACTTCCGTTTTCACAACTATATTAACAGCATTTAGCTTAGGGTATTGGTGAGGCCCAAGTTGCAGTTTCAGTTTCCATGTGGACAAGTTATTATCATCATCCAGCATTCCTAACAGCTAGCCATCTAAAAATATCTTGGTCACTAAGGATGAGCAGATTGTTAGGTGAAGAACTCAGAAATTCTTGCCTTACTAATAGTGGGTCAGGAGTTTCATTGTTGTTCTTAATCAGCACAAGGGCCCCAGATGACTATATTTCTTCTAGATGCTTCGGGGTAGTCTTATGATGTCTTTCATGGACAATTATCATTTTTAAATATGTTACTTCTGATACTAACAGTCCTCTGAAGTGAATAACAGAGTATCGCTTTATAATTACTAACCACTGGCAGAAGGAACATAAGCTGGGTCGTATTATTTAATTACAAAAGACCCTATGTCTCTCTCTCTGCCTTATTAAATTATGACTTTACTCCTACTCTTAGATAACAATTATTACCTTTAAGCATGAGATTTTAAGCAGGAAATATAATGAGTTGTGCCTGATTGTTCTGGAATGCATCATTTTCCTTACATATGCTATTCATACAAATCATCTTCCCATTTTTTGGACCAAAACAGCCAATTCATATCAGGCATTAGCTTTTCTTAATTTTCTTAATTTTGGTCTTTATCCTTTCTGAGTAATCCTTGTCTCTGGTTTACTAGTGTCAATAACTTTCTGAGATCAGTTTCGTAAACCAAGAGGCCTAGATGGGGTCAATATGATGCCAGGTATCTGAATCAAATGTGGAAAAAGTCAGATGCTTATCATGCATACTGCCAAATATCTGGTTACATTTGGAAGCACTCATTAGCAGAACATGAACAATTAACATTTTTCGTTTCTTATCCAAGTGTCTGTTAGAGTTTAAAGACAACCTTGATGTGTCACTACGTAGAGAGAAAATAGTGTAGTAAATTTAGTGTAGTTTCAAGAAACTATAGAGTGACTTTATCAACATGAAAATGCTTAATTTTTTTAAAAATGTAAAATGTTTAATTTTTCTTTCTATATAAGCTACTGTGACTGCCTCGTTGAATGTCAAAATAGCCTATTTTTGGTTAACTAAAAACTATTTTAAGTAGAAACCTAATGATATAAAACTAAATGAGGTGAGGGATTACTACATGGTCCTATCTACTAATGTTGGCAGAAATTAAATCTGCCTTACTGATGGATGCTGGCTCATTTTATGTGCTCTTTCTCAAGTATTTACTATATTAGATGAATGAACAATTAATAGAAACCAAAATCATTTAGAATTGAAAAAGTATTAGAACACTATGACATTACAGTCCAATTGTAAAGCGAAAACAACATACTTACTTGAAGGTGGGACACTTTTGACACTTAAGACATTTTATTGATGTGTTTATGTGTGTTACAACTTTTGAAAATCTAGAGTTACCTTAAAAGGGTGAGTGAGTGAGAACTTTGAGCTTAAATTCTGAGTGATAAATTTGGACTTGATATAAAAGTAATATGAAAACATAAAAAGAGCATTAAATTAGCAGTTGAGGGACCTACATTCTGATTATAGATATTCTTTAATTTGATGTAAAATTCTTAGGGAGTTGATTTTTCCTCTCTGAGGTACAGATTTCTCAAAAATAAAATTAGAGTGTTTGATTATATAATCTCCAAAATCTGTTATTATACTAAAATTCAAGGATACCATGAGAAAATATGGTTAAGCAGTTCTAATGTTATACTATAAGTAACTATGAAAATACAACCTAATTATGAAAATCAGATTTCATAAGTTGGATTTTTAGTCAACTATCTTTATATGAAGAAGAGCATTTTCCCATGAATTAATAACTCAAAGGAATTTACAATAAAAAATTTTACCAAAGTATTTCATTGTCTTTAAGGTCCAAGAAAGATCTACTTCAAAGCCTTACAATCAGGATTGTGAACACCGTGTCAAGATCTCTTCAAAGTATGTGTCTCTGATTTCTATATTCTAATTACTCACTATTTACTATCACATGGAAAATTAAAGCATATTTATTTGATAATAAGTTTTATGTAAAGTCAAAACTAAAAAATATTAATGAAAACATTGTCACTAGCGATATCTTCATCTTGTATTTAAAACCTTAACTGCAGTAATTCATTAACTAGATATTTCATATTTAGATATACTGTAGTCTCAGTGTCATTTAGTTTAATAATTTGCTTATAAGATCCACAATTTAATAAAAGAAATGTCAATGAATTATTTGACAGCTTTCAATTGGTACTTTAAAAGAAAAAGATGTGAAACTTTATATGTATCATGTACTTCAATTATACATTTTGTCATGTAATATGTCATTAATATCATGTATATGTACTACATGTTAAAATACACACACAATTCCTTCAGAAGTTAATGCCATGGAATGGGCAAGCTTAAAATGACTTATGGGGAAACTCAAATCTAAAACTCAGTATTATAGCAATGATATTTTATACTGGTAACTATATTTTTTATCTCTATAATATTGGTGATGTTCAGTAATTTTTGAAGATCATATTTCATATTTTAGATGTCATGTGCAAAGCATTATATTTGAAAGCTAAATAAAGTTGTTTATTTACTTGTTTATTTATTTAAGATTTATTTATTTTAGAGAGAGAGAAAGAGCACGAGCAAGAGAGGCAGAGGGAAAGGGAGAATCTGAAGCAGACTCCATGCTGAGCACAGAGCCTGACATGGGGCTAGGTCTCACAACCCTGAGATCACAACCTGGGCCAAAACCAAGAGTTGGACGCTTAACTGACTGTGCCACCCAGGTGCCCCTGAAAGCTAAATTTTAATGTAGATTTTCCTTGAAAATCATACCCCTTCCAACTCCAGATTATAATGGACAGAACTTAGCCTATATTCATTCACTCAGTCATTTGCTAAATATTTATTGAGCACCTGCTATTTCAAGATACTGGACTGTATGGTCAGATTGCATAGAGTTGATGGTATGTAGCATATATATTACTACCTCATTATTATTTAAAACCCCATATATTTATGTCCTTAGTCTTAACTTGTGTGCAGAAATCTTGGAAAATTAGAAAGCAAGATTAGGAACTTTTGCTTTCTCTGCCTTCAGTGAATAAGTTGTCATGGTCCTTCTGACCACAAAGGGAGAAAACAGCTTACTTTTGTATATCTTTTTGGTATCATGGGATACATCTTTAACAAAATCCAATACATAAAAATTAATATTGCTTTTAAACTGGAATTGGCTCTTCCCATTAGAAAAGGATTTTTGAATTTATGAATAACAAATATATTGAGTCTTTCTGAAATTTAGGATCATACAAAAGACTCTTGTCTGTTCTAGGCTGAGATCAATAACCAAAGCCTTTTCTATATAGAAATTCCAAAGTGACATAAAATTTAACAGCACAGGTCCAAAAACATTTTTCTAAATATTCCCTGAATTTCAATATTAAAAACAAAAAGTTCCTATATTTATGTCCATCCATCTATCTAAATCAGGAACAGGACACTTAAAAATGTAAAGGCCAAATCAGGATGATAATAGTGGAATATTTGACATAACAATAACAGCTTCTTATATTGTTTTTATCCTCGCATAGACTATTATATTTATCACTGTGTTACTAGGTATATAATGTTTGAATGTTACCTGAAAGTAAGTTTATTGAATTTTTAGAAATTAATATGATATGTGAAGGAAATGTATACTATATGGAAATGTTTTATTTATATTTTGGAAATTATTATCTGTTCTAGATAAAATAGCACATTTGAGGAAAAATGGGAATTTGAAATATTTCTTAAGCTCTACTTCTTTTTAGTTTGATATATACCCATATACCTAAAATTTTTTGTTGGTCTTGATTTTGAGCTGTATATTCCCTTTGTGAGTATTGGGACATGGTGTATGGTTTTCTGTCTTTTCATTTAGTGTTCCTCAGCAGTCTGTTTTGGAACAATCTCAGAAGCCCATTGACATCAGACAAAGAAGTTCGCAAAATCTTCAAAACTGCCCAGCAGCTTCAGGTAATGCAAAGCACAGAGTTTAAACAGTCAAAACACAAAGCTAATGTTTAACAGTTTATATTTCAGAAGTGAAGAAAGAACTTCAAGAAGTAATGAGTCAAAAGTGTTAGGGAAGCCACATAGAATTAAGACCAAGAGGCCACTGAATTTGGCAACTGGGTGGTCAGTGGTGACATTTAGAAATGGAAAATAATTTTTCTAAAGTTTCTTCTTTAAGTTGTGTAGTAGTTAGGAATGTGTCTGGGAGCGGGTGTCAACTTTGATTTCTGTACCATGTATGAAAAATACGGGAAAGGAACTTGAGAGAGGACTAACAGGCTAAAATTTATAGGCAAGACTTTAAATATTGAAGTATTAGATAGAGTAGTTGTGGGCATGTGTTTTATTTATCCATTTATTTCACCATCCCAAAGTAAGATATATACAGCATCTCATAAACATCCTTAAATGTTACAAATTGATGTTTTTACTCAAATGCATGAAAAAGTTATAAAATCATAGAAAATAACTTCACAATTTGTGATATGAATTTCAAAAGAGGTGTTTTATCTTATGATGTGCTTTTGAGAGTTTAAATGAATAATAGATTTTTGAAATGTTAAAATAAACAGAGCCAAAAGTTAGGCTTTAGATTATAAAATCTGGCATTGTGTATTTTTAAGCAATCCAAATAAATTCAGCAAGGGCAAAATGCCTGAATGAGTTCTCGAGTCATCGAGATATCTACAATCTAAAATTGTAGAACACAGATTTTATTAAAATGTTAATAATAAAAAAGATATATAGTTGTACTCTATCAAAGTCAAATATTTCAAAGACCTGAACTTAAAACCCACATTCTTCTTGGGAGACTCAGATAATGGTAGAAATATTTTAATAGTGTCCTCTTATACAGAAATATCTTGTGAGAAATAAAATAAACCTGAAACAAAAGTAACTTTAAGAATATTTTCCCCAGAACCTTTCTGGTTTGGCTAGGACTAATTTTACTAATAGTGGGCAAACACCTAAAAATGTAAGATTTATTCATACTGCCTTTTCTGAAATAAGGAAATTTTAGATTGGTTTCCAAAGCAGTCATGAACATTGGTTGGGAGGGGGTGAGAAGGGGATAGCTTCTGTGTAGATAGATAATAACTGAAGTTCTTTTCAGCTCTAAAATTCTGTTATTTTATTATTTGTGCTACCTAGGCCATTTGAAGTTCCCATGAGATTACGTATTTTATTATGCAGGAAATCAGAACAACTTACTACAAATTTGCCTCAAAATCTCAAACACTCACCCAAACTTATTTAGCCTAACAACACACACAGGGACTTGAGAAAAAACGGTTTTCTGGAGAAAGATAATAAATCATAGAAGTGCAATGCCAGAAGTTGCATACACAAATTTTAGGATGTGTTCTAGATAATATACTCAAAAGATAGCAGTGTATGTATATACATGATTTTTGGATTGCAAGGTCTACACCTTGGCTATATATAGCAAGGCTGCAAATTAAAAAAAAGGATAGAACTATTTGTCTTTAAAATCCAAGCACATAAAAAAATAAGCAAGGATGTAAATACCCCTTGGTGAGGCTTTTTCTATGTATACTCAGCCAGATTTACTGATTTCTGACCCAAAATATTATCACTGAATTTTAACCACAGGTGTTATTTACTGTACCATAAATCTTAATATTAAAAAATCCATCCTTCTAATCCAGATACATTTGCATTTTTTAAAGATTTTTAAAAATATTTAAGTAATCTCTACACCCAGTGTGGTGCTCATACTCACAACCCCAAGATCCAAGAGTTGTATGTTCCATCAACTGAGCAGCTAGGGGGCCCTAAATTTGCATTTTAAATGGAAATATTTACACTATGGAATCAAGCTGCACATTATAACAACTAACCAAATTAAAACTGAACTTAAAGTGTCAACCCCTCAGCCACACTGGCAATATTGCAAATGCTCACTAGCCATGTGCGACTACTGGCAACTGTAGTAGACATGCAGATACAGAACATTTCTATTACTGCAAAAAGTCCTAGTGCACAACATCATTATAGAAAGATTCCTAGCTTTATAAAAAGGGTTAAGTTTTGTCTCTTTTCAGTTGTTTGCTTTTCAACTCTATTGAAATACTTCAAGATATATCATTGAGTGGAAATTAGGGGATTAAGATTGCAGGGTCAAATCTCCTCTTGAGAATTTTGTCTAATCTATCATCTTCTAATACACTTTCGGGCTCTTTTTCTACTGGTTAATATGGGAGCCCAGTGATATCACCTAGCTCTTCCGATTCTTGGTACATATTATTATTTTTTTTTAAATGCAACTGTCTACCAGTCTTACTGGGTATCTTCTCACACAGATAGAGAGAAATATTTAACAAGTGTATACTTAGTATTGAGAACAGAAAAGCCATATAGATCTACAGACAACAAAACCTTGAGCCTGTCACTCCCCCCACAAACAGAATCTAGGATCCTGGCCGCATGAGGATTTATTAGGTGATATTTCCTGAATGGAAAAAGGCAACAGGAAAAAATACCAAGTTATTAAACCTGTACACTATAAAAGTGAAGGGAATGGCTGCAATCATTGCTGTTACTAATATCTTCTTGTCATTCCACAGACTCTTCTTCTGAGGAAGAGAGTCCTGTGACCTGGAGGAGGTCCCAGTCATCACCGCCTTATTCCACTATTGATCAGAAGTTGCTGGTTGATGTCCACGTAGGTTTTCATCTTAACTCTTAACACATTTATCTGTTTTTTAAAAATGTTTTTCAACTTCTGTATTTTCATCTTCACTCGAGGGAAAGGTCAAAGTGTTCAGTTCTTTAATTAATCTTACAAAGATAGATTTCCATTGTTATGTGAGTATGCAGAATATGAAATCTAGAAATTAAATTTGAAGTGGAGAAACATTTAGTTGATCATAAAATATTTTATATTAACATTCTTTTATCAATATATTCAGAGGAGTGATAAAAAGGTCTTTGTAGAAGCTAATCTCAAATCAAGGAGTTGAAGCTAGATGTTCACTTTTCATCTAATATAATTTCTTGGATGATAACACAATGCATAAAAATAAAACATTTAGGGAGGAATAAAATGCCCTTTGATAGCATATAACATTCTTCCAATTGTTTTTGCCCTATGCTTTCAGGTCATTTCATTTTATTTTTGTAATTACTCCTACCCTACCATATACACAATCTCTTTCAGATTGCCTAAAGGTTGATTATATGACACTTACCATACTTAAAGGTAGCTTTATATTAATTTGTTTATTAGAAGTGTTTGATCTACTTCAAGACAACCTATGTACAAAACTAAGCTGGAAAATAACGTATCAATTTTAAGACTATGTGTTAATCCTAATATCAGAGAATAAAACAAAAGAAAAAAGTAACTATATCTTCTATAGAACACCAAATAATCTGTTATATTCTCTGTCACCAAAATGAAATGTCTACTCCTCAGCAGAGAAGTAGGGGTAATAAAAAAGAGTAAATCTTGCCCTGTGTGAGCCAGAAAGGCCACTAATGATCATAGCCTGAAGTTTGGGTTTTTACATCTCATCCTCACAAAAATGTTTCTTTATCTAGTGAGTAAAAATCTTCACTTCAATTGAAAATATATTTTAAAATATTGTCAGCATGGAAACTTTCCAATTTAGAAGGAAATGAAAGGCTACTGGAGACTACATTAACCTTTCTTGTGCACACAGGTTCCAGATGGATTTAAAGTAGGAAAAATATCACCCCCTGTTTACTTGACAAATGAATGGGTAGGCTATAATGCACTCTCTGAAATCTTCCGGAATGATTGGTTAACTCCTGCACCTGTCATTCAGCCACCTGAAGAGGATGGTGATTATGTTGAACTCTATGATACTGGTGCTGATACTGATGGTGATGATGCTGATTCTAATGATGCATATGAGGACACCTATGATCATGACAATGACAATGATGACTTGGATAGCAAGGTTGATCAGGCTAATGATGTTGGTGAAGACTATGAAGATAATGACAGTGATGGAGCTATTGATGACAAAGCCAATAATCATGATGATGCCCCTTGTTGGCCAAGGTTGGTTTTTCTATATTATTTGTACTACCAAAGTTTTAAAATTTCAGAACTGTTTGCACCTTTGTTTTACTTTCAGATTTTATTACCAAGAGGATGAATGAATTGCACTTGCATATTCATAAATGGTTGATTTTCAATAATAGATTTTAAATTGTTTTAATGCAAAACAATTTTGAATTTTTGTATACTATATTTTATTAGTATTCAAGTATTAAGTTACTTATAACTGCCATTTATTCATGTTTCTATTAAAATTAATGTTACTTAATGATCTTACCCTCTAAAACCACAGTGAGTATATGAAATGAGGTGACAAATAGTGTGCCACTTAATAACTGTAAGAGGAAGCCCTGATATTTGCATATAAAATCTTCAAATTTGCTGAGAAAAATGAATTGCAACCTTTATTTTTCACTTGATAATCTTAGGCTGAAATGTACTAACAGAATTATTTTTGGAATTCTGCAAACTGCTATAACTAAATTCAGTACTTAGTCAATTTTATCTTCTTACATAGCAACTGCCAGAAGTGGTAATATTTAGTGAAGTGATATTTTTGGAATGCCACCAGTTGTTTGCTATACATATACTTTCTATCTCCTGCTCTAAACAGGCCAGTGTATTCTTATTTGTATGTACATGGTTTATATTCAAAATGTTCTCAAAGAAGATTACTTAATATAGTAAATGTTTACATTTGTAGAAAAATGATTAACAGTGGGAGAATTGTTTACTTTATAATATTGAAATCCATATATTGTTTTGTTAATCTTCAAATGTTATTAGGTAAATATACATGGCAGAACTGACTACAAATTATTCAACATTTTTTTCTTTTTTGTCAATTAAAAAAAATCTACCAGGAATTTCATTGTCAAATAAATTTGCTTTTAGGATTATCATAGGTACCTGGATATGTTGTCTTTAATGCAAAAAATAATTGTGACATTTGGTAAGGTTGCTGTTTTGCAACTAAATAAATGACTACCTTATCTTAATGAGATCTATATTACTGAATTTCCTGGTGGTAGTAATAGAAAAATAAATGGGATTCTTTAGCTAAGTAGTTAATACACATGTTAGAAAATCAAGGCACATGTTAAAATTAACAGAAATTAAATAAATTGCAAAAAATAAGTATTCAATTATGTTGTGGTTGTGCCAGAAATATGGGCTTAATCATTTATGTGGCTGTGAAGTTGCAAATGCATGTAGTCTATTATTTAAGCAACCACCCCAAAATAAAACATGTTTTTGCTGCTAGCCTAACACGTGTTCCTAATAAAATATGCAAGCTCTCTTCCATCTGCAATCCATGTGCAGTCAGGAAATTGATGGTGGCTATGGTGTTAATTCAGTATTTAAGATTGACAAGATATAGGGGTATTTTTCTTGTCCATATCATACCAATAGTGTTCATATAGAGCAAAAACATTCCTAGAGATAGTACATATGTATCAGATACATCCTAATTCTGTTTTATTTGCTGACTTTCAAATGTATTTTTGTTCAGTGGCTTTCTATCATTAATTGGATCTTGTTATCAGAACAAGCTATGACAGAGATGGAAGCTGCAAGCAAGATGGTAGAGATGGAAGTGATGGTGGAGACGAGACCTGCAGCAGCTATGGAAGTCAGAGAGTCAGTAGAGGCCATGGAGAAAATGTAGCTAGTGGAGGCAGTGTAGCCATTAGAGACCATGAAGAACTTGGAGCCAATATAGGCAATGGAAGAAAAGTTAAGGAAGTCAATGGAGGTAAGGGAATCAGTGGAACCAATGAAGAAAGTGGAGCCCTTGAACTCAGTGGAGGAGAAAATTTGTCAGAGACAGATAGTCAAGGATTGGAGAGACCGACATCCCACGACTTTGAACATCAACAGGAGGTAATGCACCATTTGAAAAGGAGAAATAAAAATGAAAAGGACAATGAATTCTTCTCTTTGTAAATTTATTTTTTTCATGTGATATGTCACATTTCCAGTCATTTCAAATATATTTTTAACTTTTAACCAAAGCCCTAACCATTTTAATTTATAGCTGTAGATTTTAACTTCTTCTCATTTGGATGGTTCCTATTTATTTCCAGGGACAAAAATACATTTTTTTGTTCACCTTTATTATTCAGATTACACATTTGGGGTAGTGTCTTTTAACATATACAATTTATTTTTCTGGGAAGTTATCATTGTAAAATTTACATAACAGAATTTTCCATCTTTACTACTTTAAGTGTACAATTCAGTGGCATTAAGTACATTCACAGTGTTGTACAACCATTATTACTACTCACTTCTAGAGCTTTTTCATCATCCTAAACAATTAAATAATTAACTCCCTATTATCCCTCCTACCAGTCCCAAGTAACCTCTGTTCTACTTTCTAAGAACCTTATATATCCAGATCACACAATATTTGTCCTTTTGTGTCACATAGCATAATATTTTCAAGGTTCAACCATGTTGTAGCAAGTATCAGAATTTTCTTCCTTTTTAATGCTGAATAATATTTTATTGTATGAATATATCACATTTTGTTTATACATTCATCTGTTGATGGGCACTTGGGTTGTTTTCGCCTTTTGTCTATCATGAATAATGCTGCTGTAAACATCTGTATATAACTATGGGTTGTAGAGTGCCTGTTTTCCATTATTTGAGCTATTTACCCAGGAATGGAATACCTAAATGTAGAATTGCTAGAGTGCCATTGTTAGATTGTATTTTCACTTTTTGAGGAACTATTAACACATACAGTTTAAATGTAAGTAACATTGTGTTAGGCAATGATTTTATCATTCAAAAAACATTACTGACTTTATAAATGTGCTTAAAATACTCAAATAGTATCCAGTTTAGACTGCATCTCATTCATAGCATTTTTAAGTTTGGCCTGATTAGATCTCATTTCTGCCCTTAGAGATTCTATATTGTCACTAATGCTTTTTTCAGGCCTAGCTATTAACTTCATGATTGCTACCCTGAAGTCTATTTCTAACATCTTGCTTATATCTAAACTGTGGAAGGAGTCAAGATGACCTTCAACAGATGAATGGATAAAGATGTGGTCATATTTACATTGGAATATTACTCAGCCATCAGAAAGGATGAATACCCATGATTTGCTTCAACATGGATGGAACTGGAGGGGATTATGTCAAGTGAAATAAGTCAAGCAGAGAAAGACAATTATCATATGGTTTCACTCACATGTGAAACATAAGGAATATCATGGAGGACCACAGGGGAAGGGAGGGAAAACTGAATGGGAAGAGATCAGAGATGGAGACGAACCATGAGAGACTCTGGACTCTGGGAACCAAACTGAGGGTTACAGAAGAGAGGGGGGTGGTAACCAGGTGATGGGTATTAAGGAGGGTATGTGTGGTGATGAATACTTGGTGTTATATGCAACTAATGAATCATTGAACACTACATAAAAAACTAATGATGTACTATATGTTGGCTAACTGAACATAATTAAAATTTTTTCTAAAAAAATACTCAAATAGTTTCACAGGTGCTAGATCAATAGGAATGATCACAAAGAATATTTCCTAGAGCGTATGATATTTGAACTAATTCTTGACTAATAGGGAGTATTTGGATATCTGAAAACACAGGTGAGATTCTGGACAGAGGAAATATTGTTGCAATTTACTTTCCCAGCCTGCTACCTATCAACACAAACTGGCTTACAAGATGCCAAGTTCCTTCATGAATTAGTGCCCTTGTGTAAGCTGTACCCTCTGTCTATAAGGTTGTCCCCTCATGTATTCTCTGCTTTGTTAATTAGTTATTCTCATGATCCAACTCATATATCATCTTTAACTTTTCAAGATGGAATTATATTCTCCTCCGTTATTGAGCATTTTGCATATAGTTTCATTTTAGTACTTGTGACATAGTATTTGTTTGTTGACTTGCTTTTCTATCATACTAGATTGTGAACTCTTAAAAGGCAGGCACTAGGAGCACCTGGGTGGCTCAGTGGGTTAAGCCTTTGCTTTGGCTCAGGTCATGATCTCAGGGTCCTTGGATCAAGCTCCACATCAGGCTCTCTGCTCGGCAGGGAGCCTGCTTCCCCCCCCTCTCTGCCTGCCTCTCTGTCTACTTGTGATCTCCCTTTCTGTCAAATAAATAAAGTCTTTTTTAAAAATGTGAAAAAAAGGCAGGAACTATGTTTAATCTATTATTGATTACTTTACCCACTCACCCAATCCCAGGACCCAACCTAGGACTTCGTTTATGATAGACACAATAATTATGGAAGAAATCAATGAAGGAAGGAAACATCCTAAATAGTTTCCAATGGGAAAGCAGTATGAGTGGGAAAGTCTCTCTCTTTCTCCCTCTCCCACCCTGCCTCCCTACTTACCTATCTTAATTAAAGACTTTAAATCAGGATGTCCCATCACAGTCTTCATACCTCCCCCAGTTATCTCCAGTGATTACAAGGAATGTTTTTGATATTTAGGGAGTGAGTAGACATTCCTCTCATTTTAATTTGAAAGGACATGTTACCAAACAACACTTTTGTGGTTGGAAAGTTCATAAAAACAAGTCTTTGACAGGGCAGCACAGTTCTCTCAATGCAAAGAATCACTGTTTAGATGCAAATAAATGCTTATCAACAGACAGGCTCACCAATAACAGCTGGTATGTTTTTTCATAAGATATGGCATCCCACGTAAATTCTGTTACATTTTGTGGCTTTTATCCTTGAGTTTCTTCTATGTAAGTTAACGGAAGCCAGCTAGATTTTCAGTGAGGCAGAGTCACACCCTTAAATTTATGTTGCTTGATTTTTCCATCATTAGCTTTGTCATTTGACAAAGTAAAATTGATACCCCCAACTCTGGTGGTTTTTTATCTTTTCAAGTGGCTGTTTAGCATAGCGTAGCTGAACATTAACTTTGAAATCAGACTTTGGCTTCAAACTCTGGTTCCCCTACTTTATCTTTATGATTTAAATAAATTATTTAACTTTGCTAAGCTTTTGTTTCCTTATAAGTAAAATGGAGATAATTACACTTATTTTTTAGGTTGTTGTTAAGGATTTTCAACTTTATGTAAATAAAATAACTAGCAGTATGCCTAGTATATAATAAAAATTCCACTAACATTAGGCCCCAAATTGCCCATTTTAGGATTTTAAGCTCCTTGAATTTTACCTTTGACATCAGTTGTTTCAATATCGGTTAGTTCTCTCTCTTCTGATAACACTGATGAATTCATCTGATAAATGTGGATTTTCAAAGGATGCAGAATTATAGATGCTAAAATTTTGCATTCTGTTTTTCAAATGACCTCTAGGCATATTGTATTTCTTTCATAGTTAATCACTGAATGAAGTCAAAATTGATTTTCGATCTTCTTTTAGGAGCCTGGTGGTAGAAGCGAGGCCTCAAATGCCATTGCCTCAGGTGCTGCACTAGCAGCACCTGATGATGAGAATAACAGCATGGACATATCAGAAGCATCAACACAATCAGGTTTTTCTGCCAGCCACTCTTCTTCCAATGGTTCTGGGAAAGCTGCAAATGCTGACTTTGCCAGCGCCATCTGTAAGTGCATTTAATATAATCTGCAAATGCTGCAGTCTGTTCACACATTACAGTGTTTGACCACTGGTTTATGGTCTGAAAAGAATGAAATCATTCTGATATTTAATTAACATAAATTCAGATGGATACATGCTTTAAAAGGTATGCTCCTCACTGAGGCTTTATGGTACCTGAATTTAAACTAGAATTGAGTAATTGAATCTCTCATCTGGATTCTATTTTGCAATCTTATCACAGTAACTTGAAATATATTCATATTCAGAAATATATTTTAACCATCATGATTTGTGTTATTTGATGGTTTAGGAGTTATAGAAATGATACCTCCAATAAAAATAAAATACAATAAAGGAAAAGAAACTTTTCTGGGCTGTCTCTTATTTGTGGAAACATTCAAGTACATATGGTATATACACTAGTAATTTCTCTGAGTATCTCCCCCTTACTTCTTCACAGTGTATGCTGGATTGGTGGAAGCACCTGAGAAACCACCTAAACGACCCTCTGAAGTCAATGTTAACCCACTATATGTGTCTCCTGCATGTAAAAAACCACTAATCCACATGTATGAGAAGGAATTCACTTCCGAGATTTGTTGCGGTTCTTTGTGGGGTATGTTTGGTTTCTTAAAACTGAGTTGTTTTTTAAAAGAATATATTTTTTATCAATGCAGCAAACTTGTGAAAAATCATAGATGTAAAACACTTATTACCACATCATTATAAAACAAATAAAAATATATATTTATAGTAGCTAATTTGTTCCTTTTTTTTTTACTGATTTATTTTCACTCAGGGCAGTTTGGTGTTTGAATTTGCACTTCCTCCCCTTTTTACTGTTTTTCTTTTTAACTTGAATTGACTTGAATAAAATATAAAATTGGACTAGGTTATGATTATTTAAAAATTTTGAGCTTAGTGGGGTGTCTGGGTGGCTCAGTTGTTAGGCATCTGCCTTCAGCTTGGGACCTGATCCCAGGAGCCTGAGATCAAGCCTCATATCGGGCTCACTGCTCAGTGGGAAGCCTGCTTCTCCCTCTCCCATTCCCCCCCCCACTTGTGTTCCCTCTCTCAATATCTCTCTCTCTGTCAAATAAAGAAATAAATCTTTAAAAAACTGAGTTTAGTATTTTTACTTTAAGATGGTGTGTAGCATTTAATAACTAATGAAGTATTACAGGATATATTTCTGTATGTTCTTGTTTTTAAATAATCTTGTGGATTTGTAGAGAAAGTTCTTTCAATATTGTCTCTTTTTTAATGTTTCAAGTTCTTATCTAAACTCTAGTTAGTTAACATATAGTGTAATATTAGTTTCAGGAGGAGAATTTAGTGATTCATCACTTATATATAACACCCAGTGCTCATTACAACAATTGCCCTCCTTAATGCCCATCATCCATTTAACCCAGCCTGCTACCACCTTCTGTTAAGCAACCTTCAGTTTGTTCTGTCTCTTTTATGGTTTGCCTCTCTCTCTTTCTTTTTCATCCCCTTATGTTCATCTGTTTTTTTTCTTAAATTTCACAAATGAGTGAAATCATATGATATTTATCTTTCTCTGACTGAATTATTTCACTTAGCATAATACTCTCTAGCTCCAACTACATCGTTGCAAATGGCAAGATTTCATCATTTTTGGTGGCTGAATAATATTTCTGTGTGTGTGTGTGTGTGTGTGTGTGTGTGTGTGTGTTTATACCACTTCTTCTTTATCCATTCCTTGGTCAATGGACACTTGGGCTATATCCATAATTTGGCTATTGTTGATAATGCTGTGTAAACATTGAGGTGCATGTATCCCCTTGAATTAGTATGTTTATATTCTTTGGGTAAATACCTAGTAGTGCCATTGCTGGATCATAGGGTAGTTCTAGTTTTAACTTTTTATGGAACCTCCATACTGTTTTCTAGAGTGGTTGCACCAGACTGCATTCCCACCAATAGTAATAAGAGGGTTCCCCTTTCACCAAATCCTCACCAACATCTGTTATTTCTTGTGTTGTTAATTTTAGCCATTCTGACAGGTGTGAGGTGGTATCTTATTGTAGTTTGATTTGTATTTCCCTGATGATGAGTGACGTTGAGTATCTTTTCATGTGTCTATTAGCCATCTGTATGACCTTTGATAATGTCTTAACTTTGATAGATTTTTTTTCAGTCCTTTACCCTAGAAGAATTATAACCATATTAGTAGGGCTCAGACAATATTTTACCTCAAGCCAGTGTGAATCATAAATGAAACAGAATAAATACATGGGAGGGAAGAAATTCAAAGTAAATGCCAACCTCTGACTTGCAATTTCATAGATTTTGCTCACTGCATGTTTGAACAGAAGACAGAAATTTAAATTAAAAGTAGAGCAGTGTAGCAAACATTATAGCTATCTGATTGAATAACTTAGAAAAAAACATGTTACCATCAAAGTTACTATATTGTGGCAGATAACAAGAAAGCAGAGTTTACTGCATTATCATTTCAATCCAGCGACTACCCAGAGATCTAATTAATGTCTAATAATTCATTTTTATAACTAGTGGTTTTGTATTTTGAAAAATAAAAGATTGTAGTCAAAATTGACTGTATTTCCCCCTCCCTCTCTGATTCCTCTTTGGGAGTAAATGCAATTCCTAAATCTGCCACAAGCCTTTATTTAGAGAGCTGGTAAAGGACAGAATAGAAAAATGAAAGCAGAGACACTTGTCTTTTCTCCTTATATCTTTGAAATACAAATAGTCTCCAAGTAAAAGGAAAACACTGAAGTGTTCTCCATTATATTACTTGGCTAAGTTTTTCCTATGTCTCAGGTTATGGGGAAAACTCCCACAGTGGTGTGAAGTATATTATAATTTATCTTAATCTTCTATTTCAGCCCTCTCATTCAAACTTTTAACAGTGTTTATATTTGAATAAATAGAGCCAGCAGACAAAGAATAGAATGTAGGAATTTAGATACAGAAAAGTAGGAATTACTTTCACAGGTATTTTGCAATGTAAGTTTTTTAATATATGCATGAACAGACTCACCCAATTTAAAAATAATTTTCATATAATTACTGTAAAAGCATTAAACCCTTAGTTATAATTAAGAATGAGGAATCAACCGAACTGAATTCGTCATATTCACTAGACATCCTTTATTTAAAGGTAATTTTCAAAAAGGTTGATTGATTTTTATAAAGTTTAGGATTCTGCTAAATGGTGGTGAGATATTTATAAAGTTCTCCTTTTGAGATGCCACACCAGGCACCAGCCAGTAGTAATATTGCCAGAAGTTATTGTCTTCTACATTTTAATGTATTTCAGAGAAATTTGTTTTATTGGTAGAGTTCATTGTTACACCGTATGAGGTTAACATTAGCCTAAAGTGATATGGCATCTTTGCACAGACCAGTGCACTGTAATTGCAAAAGTGCTAATATAAATTCAATTATAAAAATATAATCTGAGCTAATATAGCACCTTTCTTTTTATATGCAAACAGGAGTGAATTTGCTGTTGGGAACCCGATCTAATCTGTATCTGATGGACAGAAGTGGAAAGGCAGACATCATTAAACTGATAAAGCGAAGACCATTCCGTCAGATTCAAGTTGTAGAGCCACTCAATTTGCTGATTACCATCTCCGGTTTGTTTAAGAACTAAAATTAGCTAAGTAATTATGTAGATTAATTAGGTTCCAAACTAGGCTAAAGACTTTCTTAGGTAAAAGTTTTCATAGGAAAGCACTTGAAATATAACCTTAAATTGGGACACCAAACTTCCCTACTTATGTTTTCTTATATATTTATAGTTTATTTTTTTTATTATGTTCAGTTAACCACTGTATAGTACATCATTAGTTTTTGAGGTAGTGTTCAAAGATTCATAAGTTAATCATAACACCCAGTACTCATTGTAACACGTGTCCTCTTTAATACCCTTAACCCTGCTACCCCTTCCCTTCGCAACCTTCCCCTCTGAAACCCTCAGTTTGTTTCCTGGGGTCCATAGTCTCTCATGGTTCATCTCCTTCTCTGAATTTTCCCCCTTCAGATTTCCCTCCTTTCCCCTATGGTCTTCCGCACTAATGCTTATATTCCACATATGAGTGAAACCATATGATAATTGTCTTTCTTTGCTTAACTTACTTCACTTAGCATAATCCCCTCCAGTTCCACCCTTGTCAATAAAAACGGTGGGTATTCATCCGTTCCGATGGCTGAGTAATATTCCATTGTATATACAAACCACATCTTCTTTACCCATTCATCTGTTGAAAGATATCTCGGCTCCTTCCACAGTTTGGCTGTTGTGGCCATTGCTGCTATGCACATTGGGTGCATGTGACCCTTCTTTTCATACATCTGTATCTTTGGAGTAAATACCTTGTAGTACAATTGCTGGGTCATTCTATTTGCAGTTTAAACTAACTTCTCACTCTCCTTTGGTGTCTGGATATTTGATTTTGATGCACCTCACCTAGGTTATTTGATAAGAGAAAAAAACATGTCATTTACATCTTTCAGGTCTTTTCTGAGTATCCACCTGCAATTTTACAACTCACAATTTCACCCACCCATGTGCAGATGACCACATCCATCATATACTTTCTTGTAATGTGCTAGAAACAACAAAGAACAAAGTAGACAATAATTGGATAAAAATGAAACTCTGTTGTCCCTGACAGCACTGTATCATGAGTACCTACAGACAGGATTAGTAACGAGAATGGATACCCTAAGACCTCCACCTTCCTCCCACATAGTAATTGAACTTCTTAGTTTTGGTCAGCCAGAACCTGAATCTCTGAATACGAGAGAGCAAATAAACAGATGTTAATAATAATTGTCATTAGTAAACATTACCTGGTATTAGAAAACATTAGTACTGAAGTCAACTATAGGCAAAAGACAACTGACAAAAGGATAGAAAAAGTTAAAAAAATGGTTTAACTGTAGAATAAAATGATGCTAATTTAAAGTTATTTATATGTGTTTGCATGTTTCCTGTCTATACCTAATAGCTATATGGCACATTAATTAATGATTATGTATATACCTAAAAATTATTAACTTTGCTTTAAGTTTTGGTTAGGGGAGAAAATCCTCTATAGATATGCTAAAGCTTCATGATTTTTTATCATGTTTCATTTTATTCATTTATAATTGTTTGAGGTACACAGATGTAATATTTAGATTTTGAAAACATCTGGGTGGCTTAGAGACTGCACATCTGGATAAGATCTCTTTAATTTTTATCCAGCTTTCTCTAACCCAAATGTGCCCTTTTTAATGCTCAAATTTTTGTCAAATGTGGATTATTTTTGCATCAAATAACACTGAGAACATCAGTGTAGAAAGATACCTAATAGTTTAGAGTGCAAATTTATTCTACCACTTAAGATTAGAATGGAAATACACATAGATGTCTGAATTCTAATTTTGCTTTAAAAATGTCATGTAAAAACATATATAAAATTAATCACATAAGTAATAATCTTATTGTTAAGCCTAGAAATTTTGTAACAATAAACTGTAAAAAAATGAATACAAAGTCACTACATATGAAAACAAATGTGTAATTCGATGGCTTGTTTTTCCTGAAGGAATTGTAAGAATTTGCTGGGGTTTACAATTACAAAATTAGCAACAAAGATAAATTTGATTGAGAAAAAAATAATAAAGCTTTATTTTTTAAGTGTGATGGAATGAAAGAGCACAAAGAGACCCTTCCCACTAGCCCTCTATTCCTAGCAGTCAATACATCAGACATCCGTCTCATACATACATACTACCAAGAACAGCTTCTGGGTCTCCGAATCCCAGAGGGATCATGACTTAGATAAAAGCCAAAGTATGAATGAATGGATGGTAATTCTGTTGCTGTACCATGGCAGTCTTATCCTGTCTCAAAGAAGTATTTTACTTCTCTTCAGACAGGCACATAGGTAGCTAATAGGCATTTTGACTATCTCTTGGAAGTGAGAGGCTAACAAAGACTTTGCTATCATATTTTAAAACTCCGAAGGGAAGAACCTAGTAGTGTAGTTTTTTCTAAAAGTGCTTTCTACTTTAATGAGAATATTTAGTTAAAAGGACCAAATACATTTATTGTTTTGTTTTTCTAATATATGAAAAAAATAGACTGAATAAAAACACTCCATCTTATCTATCAGGCCATAAGAACAGACTTAGGGTGTATCATTTGACCTGGCTGAGGAACAAGATTTTGAATGATGATCCAGAAAGTAAAAGAAGACAAGAGGAAATGCTAAAGACAGAGGAAGCCTGCAAAGCTATTGATAAGTTGACAGGATGTGAACACTTCAGTGTCCGTAAGTCCGATTTTATGTTTACTATAGCTATATAAAGTTTGCTTTCTTTCGGTTAGTGAAGTACATTACCGTGAGAGGCAAAGTAGATAATGAAAATAATTTGCAACTTCCTATACAAAAATGAGTGAATTTCACTGAAACATTTTCCAGGTCCTCTATGCCACAATCATAGTTGTTGAGAAAATATCGTTTAACTTAAAAAGCTATTGAAGTTTGGTTTACTTTCTTACCTTTCTCCCCTTCCCAGTCACTCTCATTGTCCAGATAAATTGATACTTCTTTCTTGCTTTATATAACTCCAACCATATAAATGTTCTTGATGCACCTTCAATAACCTGCAAGGAGATGCATATGATATTATCTTTCCTTGGAACAGCTGTAAAATAGAATTACATAATAATTCCACTTTCTTAAATTGGAAATTTTATCTTAATAGTGACCAGGAAGCTTTGCAATGAATCCAAAAGAAAATTCTTTTTTTTTTAAAGATTTTATTTATTTATTTGACAGACAGAGATCACAAGCAGGCAGAGAGGCAGGCAGAGAGAGAGAGGAAGGGAAGCAGGCTCCCCGCTGAGCAGAGAGCCCGATGCGGGGCTCGATCCCAGGACCCTGGGATCATGACCTGAGCCGAAGGCAGCGGCTTTAACCCACTGAGCCACCCAGGGGCCCCCCAAAAGAAAATTCTGTGGTCTACTGGCTCTTGCTCCCACTGTCAATATTCATGAGTATAATTGCTATGTATTTTCTGTCTAATTAGTGTTTTTTCTTATGTCCTATCTGTTTACAACCATTCACTACAAAATGAAGTCATAGCTCCATGGTCTCAGAATCCGTCTCTCATTTGTCAACAACTAGAAAGTGATATTATCCCATTCTATTCTGTTTCTGAAGCAAATCCCCTCTATTATCAGCCTTTGTTTTCTTCTTTCCTATTCATTAATTACCCCTTCAGACAGAGCCACTGGCATAGGTAAGAGATAGTTGGAATCACATAATATGAGTTTTAGCAGGTTATTGTTATTCTGACTGATCATTTCTGTTTTGCATATAAGGGCTTTTCCAGAATAGATTTCTGCATCTGTGTATATAAGTACTCATACACCATTAAAAGGAGAAATGAGTACCCAAACAAACCAGGAATTAAATAAATACACTACTTTCTTCTAGTTTTATGTATCACTGCTCTCCTCCAAATCATATGTATTTGGTAGCCAAAGATGAAAGAGATCCCCAGATGTTAAACAAGGAGTTTATATAGCAGAACTGCCTTCCTCTTATTAACTTGTAAATTTTTTAATTCAATAAGAGTTTATGAAAATGAATTATAATAATATCTTACTGTGTTCTTGCTAAGGAGATGGACTAGTTAAGATGTGTTTTCCTGGCTGTCCCCATTCTAGCCCTCCCCACCTCTTATAACAACCAGAAACCTTTGTCTACTGGCAGGTGAAACAATAGCATCTTCATACAGTAAGACAGCCATGTACTCATACTTGCATGGAGTTTTCATAGCCTTTCAAGATCCATAAAATAATTGATTGACACCAATTACTGCCATGTATTAAAATTATAGGAAATGTTAGTTTAACAGAAAATTTCTTTGCTTATTGGAGGTTAATTAATCATGCTTCTTTGACCGGCTTGGGAACAGTGTAAAAGAGAAAGATAAAATAACTAGAATCAGAGAGAGAGAGAGAGAATATGAATAAGAGAAGGGGGATAGAAAGAGAAGCCTTATATTTGGTCTTTGATGAAATCTGACTAGAAAGGACAGAAGCAATGTTTCTGCCAAGGAAGAAGGGTTTTGGTACAACATATAAATCTAGCAAGTAGGCCAACATATTCCATAGGAATCAGAAAGTCTATATGAGAGAAAGCATATACTTCTTATTCTTTTTTCTCTTTTCTTTTTAAAAAACACCTGCATTGGAATAATTTATATATCAAAAATGTACCCATTTAGAAGTGTACAATCAATGGTTTTTAGTATGTTTATGGAGTTGTGTAAACCATTATCATAATCCCATATTCATTATCCCAAAAAGAACCGCCATAGCCATTAGCAATCACTCCACATTCCACCCCTCTTAACATTCACCTTATTCTCCTCACAGTCCTAAATAACCACTGATCTACTTTCCTTTGCTCTATTTTTTTTTTCCTTTTCTGGACAGTTTATTTAAATGGAATCATACATGGTCTTTGTGATAGACTTCTGTCACTTAGTATAACGTTTTCAAGGTTCATGCATGCTCTAGCCTGTATCAGTACTTGCTTTTTCTGCTGAATAGTATTGCATTGCATAGATACACCTTTTGTTTATACAATTTTTATATATCCATTGTTTATATATATTTCCTTTCTCTTGGATAGTACTGCCACACTGTTTTTCCAAGTGGCTGTGCCATTTTACATTGCCATAAGTATGGAGACTCCATTTTCTCTTCATCCTTGCCAACATTTGTAGATGTCTGTCTTTTGATTCTAGGTATCTAAGTGGGTGTGAAGTGGCATCTTATTGTAGTATTGATTTATATTTCCCTGATAGCTAATGTTGTCAAGTATGTATGTATGCATGTATGTGTCTTCTATCTATCTATCATCTATCTATCTATCTATCTATCATATTTTTATTATTGAGTTGTAAGCATTCTACATATTCTGGATCCTAGGAGCTTATCAGATATATGATTTTCAAATATTTTCTCCCATTTCATAGGTTATCTTTTCATTTTGACAGTGTCTTTTGATACTCCCAAATTTTAGTTTGGATGAAACCCAATTTATATTTTTTTTCTCTTGCTGCTTATGTTTTTCATGTCAAATATAAAAATCCATTGCCATGAATATCTATCCCTATATATGCCATGAATATCTACCTCTATATATGCTTCTCAGAGTTTTATAGTTTTAGGTCTTTGGCCCTTCTGAATTAGTTGCTGTATATGGTGTGAGGTAAGAGGTTCAACTTATTCTTTTGTATGTGGATATTCAGTTGTCCCAGTGCCATTTGTTGAAAAGAGTATTCTTTCCCAACTGAATGGTCAGGATACCCGTTGACCATAAATGTATGGGTTTATTTGCAGACTCCCAGTTCTAGTCTGTTGATCTATGTGTTTATCCTTATCTCAGGACGACACTCTTTTGATTGCTGTAGCTTGTAGTAAATTTTGAATTTGGGAAGTATGAGTCATCCAACTTTGTTTTTCTTTTTTCACAATTATTTTGGCTATTTGGAGCCTCTTCCAATTCCATATGAATTTTAGGATCAACATTTCCCTTTCTGCATAAGAGGCCATTGGATTTTAATAGCAATTGCATTGAATCCATAAATCATTTTGGGTAATACTCTCCTGTTTTTGAAATACTGACATTTTTATTATTTTATTTATTTAGTGACTTAAAGCAACAGTGATTTATTTTTTTCTCGTAAGTCTTTGAGCTGACCAAGGCTCAGCTGAATTTTTTAAATATAGTTGATACCTAATGTTACATTAGTTTCAGGTGTAAAACATAGTGCTTCATATTCTGTTTGTTATGCTGTGTTCATCACAAGTGTAGTTAACATCTGTCACCATACAACGTTATTATAATATCATTTATCGTATTCCCTATGTTGTACCTTTTATTTCCATGATTTATTCATTCCCTAACTGGAGACTTATACCTCCCACTCCCCTTCACCCATTTTGCCCATCCTCCACATGCTTTCCTTCTGGTAACTATCAGTTTGATCTCTGTATTTATAGGTCTGATTCTTTTTGTTTGTTTATTCATTTTGCTTTTTAGATTACACATGAAGTCATAAGTATTTGTCTTTCTCAGTGTGACTTATTTCACTTAGCAGAATGCCCTCTAGGTGGGGCGCCTGGGTGGCTCAGTTGGTTAAAGCCTTTGCCTTCAGCTCAGGTCATGATCCCAGGGTCCTGGGATCGAGCCTCGCATCAGGCTCTCTGCTTAGCAGGAAGCCTGCTTCCTCCTCTCTCTTTCTGCTGCCTCTCTGCCTACTTGTGGTCTCTGTCTGTCAAATAAATAAATAAAATCTTAAAGAAAAAAAAAAGAATACCCTCTAGATTCATCCATGTATTGGCCTCTTAACAATGTTAAGTCTACCCATCCACTAACAGAGGAAATCTTTCCATTAATTTAAGTCTTCTTTAATTCCCTTCAACAACGTTCTATGGTTTTCAGTGTATAGAGTGCTCTTAAAGGCTAATACATACACTTCATAAGACTAGATAGTTTTGTCACTTTTTGGGGTCATCAAATTGTAAGTAAATAGCTTTTCTAAAAATATATGATCTGCACTCTTATGTTGTAGTTATGATATTTTTCATGACTAACACAAATACTACAGTGTTCTTGTTAACTCTGTGGCATTGTTACTTCTCTGTATTTTATCATTGTAGTTCAGCATGAAGAAACAACATATATTGCAATTGCTTTGAAATCATCAATTCACCTTTATGCTTGGGCACCAAAGTCCTTCGATGAAAGCACTGCTATTAAAGTAAGTGGTCTCCTTCTTCTTTGGATCATATGGTTTTTCTTTTGAGAAATTGTAAACAGAGAAATATTTTGAAATACAGTAGCAAAAATGTATACCATTCTTCTACAGTTAATGTAATGTAACTATACCATGTCAATAATTATCATTTAACCCTTTATTAGATAATTCACAGGCACCACAGCAAGGGAGAAAGTGAGGGAAATCCCTGATCCCTCCCCTTAAAGGACCTCCCTACCAGCTCCTCACTCCCAATTCCTGTAGTCAACATGAAGACCTTCTCTTCTAGAGCCCCAAACACAGCCTTTCGGTGCCACCCCAATGACTTGAAGCTAAGAAAGTCCCTGTTCTCTCTTAGTGGGGGGTGGAGAGCAGAGGGAAGGTAAGGAAAGGTGTGGCAATGGCAGAAGGTGGATCCCCATTGGAAGAGGAATGAGGGAAGAGAAAGCCTTTGCTCTAATTACCAGGGCTACAATAGATGGGGGTGGGGAGGAAAGGGAAGGGTGGGTCTATATTTCTTCCAAGCTGGAACTCTAAACACATTTCTCTCCAGAACTATTACAAGGAATGGTGGTTAGGCTTATTTGGATTACCAGTAATATTTCCACCTTTATTATGGTTTAACTGAACTTCTATGGATCAGCCTCTTAAGGTAACCAGTTGGTGTCCCAAACAGTTAAGTTGCTAATGACTTTTTAATCTCATCTCATAAGCTGGGGATTCTTTTTATCTTTCTTATTTTTAATAATACTCCAGAATTCTATGTCAATAGGATTATTTTGTGTTTATTCCATAACAGTGAGGACTGATTAATGAACTGGGAGCATTATATAGAGTCCAGTAACTCCTAATCTGGAGTGTACATCAGAATCATCTGGAGCATTTGTTAAAAGTTTAGATGTCAGACCCAACCCCAGGCTGAATTAGTAGGTCTGGAGTATGGCCTGGGAATCTATATTTTTAGCAAATGTTCCAGTTGGCTTTGAACTAGTTGTTCCATGGACAAGTTTTTACAAAGCACTGATTAAGGACACATCACAATAGACTCCAGCAAGGTATTTATGATATATTTTTGTATCTTAGGTCAAGGTCTGCTTACATGCTATATTTTGCAGCCAAAACATCAAATGTATGCAGTAAAGATGGACTAATTTTTATGACTACCTCTCGATGTCTATTTGTACAATAAATATGTTTGTTTTTAAATAGCACAGACTACGATATAGACAGTCTGTGTCTGACACAAATTATATCTCTGATCTGATCTCCCTAAATTGGGCCTTGGGTCAGCTCTCCGTATTTGGATATGGGTTTGTTCTTGGCTGTCTGCTGATTGGTCAGAGCTGCCTGATATGGAGCTGGAAAATAAAGAAGATAAGTACCAACACTCTGTCTAGATTGATATACAGTTTCTGGTCTAAGTCCTTCCTCCAGTTCTTGAATCTCACCTCATGACTACAATATGGTGAATCCTGTGATGTCCAGTCCTCTACTGTGACCTGAACTTGGCAATGAATCCTGTTTGGCTTTTTATTTCCTTGGACTAGGAACCATAGGAGCCTAGAGTACATCCAGTCTATGGTAGGTTAACATGTCTGGCCTTTTTCATTCCCTACCAAGTATGCATTGATCAATCAGCAGACTCTGAAGGAGACTACATGTCCTATGAAGCCTATATACGAATACTGGCAAAAATACAGGCAGCTGATCCAGCGAACCGGTTTAAGAGACCAGATGAGCTCCTTCATTTGCTGAAGCTCAAGGCAAGGAATTTAAAGACAACAAACAGAGTGATGAGCCATACAAGGTTCTTATGATCATTGGAGATCCGGCCTCTGAAGGGAAACTCAAAATTTAGAACCTGAATATAATTATGTTCTTTTTTTTAAAAGACTGTATTTATTTATTTGACAGAGAGAGACATAGCAAGAGAGGGAACACAAGCAGGGGGAGTGGGAGAGGGAGAAGCAGGCTCCCCACTGAGCAGGGAGCCTGATGTGGGCCTCAATCCCAGGATCCTGGGATCATGACCTGAGCCAAAGGCAGATGCTTAACGCCTGAGCCACCCAAGCACCCTATAGAACCTGAATATAATTATGTTCTTGGGGTAGTAACAGACCTAAGAAAAAGTTATAATATAGTCTAAATATATTGTGTAATTTAAAGAATCAACCATGGTTTTATAAACCTGTTAAACAAAAGAGCAGGGGGAAGTTTTGCCTTAGAGTGTCATTTTTGGCCTTTTGGCCATATTTGGTTTTATATCTACAGGTGTTTCCAACAGCTTGTCATAAGCCAGTGACAGTTGACCTGGCTATTGGTACTGAAAAAAGACTAAAGATTTTCTTCAGCTCAGCAGATGGATATCACATCATTGATGCAGAATCTGAGGTTATGTCTGATGTGACTCTGCCAAATAACGTAAGATCCCTAGAAATAATTGTACACCATAATTTGAGTTTTTCCTATTGTCAAAACTCTTAAAGGTTTAAAAATATGATTATTAATATCTGTACTGGAACTGAAACCTAAAAGGTAAGTATAGAGTGTCAGAAAGTAGTAAGGGATAAGCAGAAATGACTGATGGTTTCTTAGTCCAGACAGCTAAGTCTATTCTTCAGATAGATTTTGTTTGTCTGGCACAGTTTTTTTGTTTGTTTTTAAATGAATTGAGTGTACACCTAAAAATCTGGACTTCTGTTGATGAAACAAAAGAGCTGATAACATCTGGCCATTATTACTATCTGGCCATTATCAACTGGAAATGAGTCATGCCTGCCCCCTTTTATTTAAATTTTTTTTATGCCTGCCCTCTTTCGGATGGATTATATACTACATATTGTGTATCATTCACCTTTATATATTTATAATAACCAGTCTTAGTAGATGAGTGAGTTTGCAATCTTTCCTTTCAGTCTTTCTGCACCCTATAATATATAAACAGATTCTTTAAAAATTACACCAGTATTGCAGCATTATCATCCTCCTTCTTTATCCAAATTGTAGAACTTTAACCATGATATATAGCAAATTATCATAAAGTGTTCTCTTATAGTATCAATTATGGTTAGACTTTCTGATCAAAGGATTCAGCATTTTAAAAGCTAATGCACTTCAGCTCTTAACTCTTAAATGATTATAAATAATAACTATGGCACAATATCTAAAATATGGATAATTATAAAAATAGTATATATATCATTTATATAGAGTTCAAACATAATACCTCATATACACATGCACCATACAAAATATAATTCTACTGTGTCTCAGATTTGATGGTAGCAATGATGTTTGTTTTATGGAAAATGATGTTTAAAAGAAAGGCCTGAACCAACAAACCCCTCTTCACCCTTTTTTAATTCCCCAGTTTGTTGACAACTAACATTTCAGTAGTTTAGCATTATATAAAGTCAAGAAGAAAACTTTTAAGTACTTTAAATCACTGTAGTAATGTGATATTTTGCATAGCTTTCAGATTGTCTCATAAATCTCTGACAAATTCCATAGAGCAATTGTCAAACAATTAGTGGAAACATTAAAAAATTTTTGGTCATATTAACAATACAATTAACTCATAGTTCAGTTGTCATCTATGAGCATATAGAAATCACCCTGTTTATAATGTAGAAAATGTTTAACTGAGCCCAGCCAAAGCCACTTAGATATGAGTTCAGATTAATATTAATATAAATATTATAGTACTTTTCAGTTGGAGTGTTCCATAGCTTCCTGCATCTTATTTTTTTTTTTATGTAATGGCTGATAACCTTTATTTTGAAGCTAGTTCCATATTAAATATTGCAATATCGGTCCAAATTTATACTTATTTGAAACATCACTCAAGAAGATTGCACTCTGTATTCCACTTGATTACCAAGCAAGGAGAATTATTTCCTTTTGAAGCAATCAGTTCATTATCACAGAAGCAAGAATGAGAGATCGGTTTTTTAAAAAAATATATTTTCTGACCTAATTAGGATAACTTAAATATATTCAAAAATAATATTTTTAGCTAAATGCCCTAGTGTACTGACCCATTAAAAGAGAAAGAACTCTAATAAAAGGGAGGAAAGTGTCTTCTGAAACAGAATGTACTAAAAATGATATTTTTCCAAGAGTGCCAGATTATAAAACCTGTAATGCTACAAGGGAGCCATGTGTGCTAAAGAATATCTGGTTACTGCTGGAATCATCTGAGAAACAAGGAATTACCTCTGGGGCTTTCTTGATTTGCAGCAGTCCAGCTTTATTCTAAACAGATTCTTTTTGAGGCAATCTTTTTCTTGCAATTTCTTTTTCTCTCTTCCTTCATCTCTTTTCTGATTCAATTGCTCATGCAAGTGCACAGGGAACGTATTAAAATTGCTTTTTGCCTCTGGATCCCCATTTTAGTTTTAAGGATTGTTGTTGCTGAGACATGGCCTCAAGCACTTGGCCTGAGTACGCTGGGTTTGGCAAGTATAGTTTCTGACCTTTTTTTTCTTGTAACTCGCTAATTTAGAGAAATAATAAAGGAATGTAATTGTTAATTTCTCAGGGAAATACTATTGATATGGCAATTTCTGTAGCCTAAGTAAATTTTGTCACATTGTTTTATGCATCATAAAATTTACAAATTCTTATACATTTCTTAGTATTTGATACTATGTTACCTAATACAGCTCTGTATTTATATATTGAAGACATTTAGTGATTTATAAATTAGATTAAAAAGCTTGCATTTTTTGTGAAGGGAGAATGACTGTTATATTTCAAGTAGTGATAAATATTTTAAAGTTGCCCCTTATAAACATTTTAAGCTCAAGCTATTTTTTAAAAGATTTTATTTATTTATTTGACAGAGAGATAGAGAGCACAAGTAGGCAGAGCGGCAGGCAGAGGGAGAGGGAGAAGCAGGCTCCCCGCCGATCAGGGAGCCAGATGTGGGACTCGATCCCAGGATCCCGGGATCATGACCTGAGCGGAAGGCAGCCGCTTAACTGACTGAGCCATCCAGGCACCCCAAGCTCAAGCTATTTTTAAATTAATTTTCTATTTCTGATTTAAATGAATTGGGTAACTAGTGCTTGTGTATTTGTTAGTTGGTTCGCATATTCATCGCTGAATTATTCATTAATGTGCTGAAATGAATCTGAAGTCCCACTCTGTAACAAGTAATGTTTCTTCTATCATTATACACATTTTGTTAAATTTCAACAAATTTTTCTCTGTTGGAAATGTATCTCTGTTTTATTCAAACAAAGTTTTCTCCTAAATATAAAGGACACTATTAATCAGTAATGCCTTTATGACATACAAAAAGCTCTTTTCAAGTGTTGGATAACATGTTATTTAATATTAATATAGAAGTTTCTCTTTCTCCCTGCGCTTCAAACTCTTTTTTGGTCTTTATTGCTCAGCCAAGCTGCTTCAGTTAAAGTAGTAGTAATAAAATGTTGGACATATAAATCTTTATGAAACATAATTCCAGCCCCTGGAAATCATTATACCACAGAATATCATCATTTTACCTGATTCCTTGGGAATTGGCATGATGCTCACTTTCAATGCTGAAGCCCTTTCTATGGAAGCAAATGAACAACTCTTCAAGAAGATCCTTGAAGTGTGGAAAGACATACCATCTTCAGTAGGTATGTACAAAAGTTTTTCTCTTTTATATGATCTCAGAGAAAGTTCTGTTTTCTGAAATATCATATTTTCTCAAGGCATATCAGCTTAATTTAGGATACTGTATACTTATTCCCTTAGTAAGGTGTGTATGTCCACCATATGTTAAATAAACTCACAAGGCTACCACAAAGAGATTAATTTTGACTGTCTTAGTTGTTCATGTGAAATAGTAATATAATTAAACTAGGGAAGGAATTCCTTTCCACAATAATTTGTAATTTTATTTTAACTCCCTTTGTTTAGACATTTTATGCAGATGTTGGAAATGGTCCTCACCCTGATCTTTGGGGTTTACCTTTATCTTAGGAGACTGCCAAATAATCATAAAAGAAGAGCAGAATATTTCTATTTCATATAGTAAATAGTGTTTTATTTAGAGAGTGATAATCCTGTGAAGAATCAAATACAAACTAAGTATGTGACATTTTGGTTGTCACTAGGATTTCATCATTCTTCATTTACAAAAGAGGTAAATATGACTGTCTGGAATACCTATTAGGTACTATCCAGATGGCAACATAAAGAAATAAAGAAAACTGCCTTTCATCTTCATCATGCCAGGACATTTTTTTTTTTCTTCTTGATGAATGCAGGACTGCTGATCTGGAAAAGATGAATAACTTGAGACTCTTGTATATGTCTCTGAGGCTTGGTGACTATAAAGGTGATTCTAGACAAGGAGCAGAATGCATATGAACAGTACAATTATTAGGAGAGTAGAGTGATTTGAGGGAGGACAAATGTTCCTGAAAAGAAGAGGGGATTAATGAAGCAAAAAAGAAAAAAGGGGAAGGAGAAGTAAAGGGAAGGACGGAGAAATAGAGGGAAAGGCAGTTTGTCTCTTAAGGACTCAAAAGCTTCTGAAATCTTTATGAAATGGCTAAATGTGTTCTCCATGCAGCTTTAAAGACCAGTTTGAAATGCTTTTTAATGAACATTTTTTTCATTATGAGATGATGGCACTTTGCATTGCATCTGCAGAATCCTTTCTTTTTGCACTCATAGTGTTAACAATGTCCTGGAAACCTCTTCCAATTTCTTCAAACAGGGAAGAACTCCCAAGGGCTTAAAACCATTTTAAGAGGCAGGGGTAAATGCTTATAATTGACAGAAAAAGAAACTGAAGATAACAAATCTTGTTCTAACCTTTACAGTGGTATTTTGTGATCAATATGTTAATCAGAAATTGAAATAAAGAAATTCAGTTCAAATGGGAAACTGAGCAAACCTCTATGTTTATGACACTAGACACTCATAGGAATCAAAGAGGTCTTGAAATGTCATCTGGTAAACTCTTGTCCTTAGGCAGAACAATTTCTGACCTAAAACAAAAAGCTATTTTAAGTTGAAAGGATTTGAAACACATCTCTCTCTATGTAAATAAATTATAGCACTATAAGAATGTGATATTTTGGTTTGTGTATTAAGGATATTTTGAGAATATACTAAGGACTGTAGTGTAACATTTATATTAAGGAAATCAATTTCCCTTTCTGTCTAAAAACAACTGCTTTGCTATTTAAAACTAACCTAGATCCAGATTTCCCCAATCTAAAATTTATATTTCTTGAGATATAATAGATATTTTCAATAATAAGATCATTGCTTTGTATTTTCAAACAAATATATAGAAGCATAGCAATCACAGCAGGTGTCACTAAGCATTCTCATTCCAAATCATTGGATCCCACTTCATAAGCAAGCTAACTCAGTTGCTAGGTTAAATGGCAAATTAATGTTTTTCAGAATTAAAGTAGAAATTACATGATGTCATATGAAGAGTGTGTTTGGACTCAGCAAGTATTAAATTTAGAATTTTTTGCTCTGTGTGGTTGTTGACAAAATACCAATTTTAATGAAGTATTCACATAGGTGATAAAAATAAGTGAAACCGTATGTTAATTGACTTTCTTTGTTTGACTTACTTCACTCAGCATAATCTCCTCCAATCCCATCCATGTTGATGCAAAATTTGGGGGAATGGGTGAGCCTGGTGATGAGTATTAAGGAGGGCATGGATTGCATGGAGCACTGGGTGTTATATGCAAAGAAGGAACCACGGAACTCTACATCAAAAATGATGTACTGTGTGGTGACTAACATAACACAGTAAAAAATATTGATATTATTTTAAATACAGGATTGAATTTATTTATGGAAATTTACTTTCCTATGAAGTACAGGGAAAAAAATCAACTTAAAAGTTAAACATTTAATGATAATACTGCTCCCTGTGTCAGAAAATACCTCACAGAATCAGCTGAGTATGTGGCTATTTACATAATTAGGTTTTCTACTTTAAGGCAATTGTCATTTTTTTTTAATTGAAGCGTAGTTGACATACAATGGTATATTAGTTTCAAATACACAACATGGTGATTTTATAATTCTATGCACTATTCAATGCTCACCATGATAAGTGTAGTCACAATCTGTCAACATCCATTTGTCATAATCTTTATTGTTACCATGTAGGTGACACAAGGTCCAAAAGTTGAAATCTTAATAAAATTTCCTTAGTCAGACTCAGCCTAAACAGTATCAAATTAGGTTTAGTTCTGCTTATAATGTGGTCATTCATTGACTTGAATTAGAGTTGCTAAAGTCATTATCTGAACAAGTCATTTTTAACAGTTTTAATTTTGAAGTTAGTTGGGTTTTTATGTATGTCACTTGAGCACAAATACAAACCCTTATGAAATGCTTTACCTCAACTAAACTGGAAAATAAATGGCTGTTGGTGGATTTTACTCTCTACAAACAGGGTAAAATTAATGCTTATCTTTTCCTGTGGTGTTAGAGAATAGGAATATAAATACAAATTAAGATCCAGTTATTCACTGTTGATCACAATTGTAACAGTGGATAGCTTGCTTGAATACCACTGCTGAGAAGCGTAATGGTCAAATGATTAACTGTAGAAGGAGGAAAATCAGAATATGTTTACCTGCACTGTAATAATGAGCATCTTAATAATCAAATGTTGACTGTGGTTATAATTTACTATTACTAACAGAAAAAATTGTATTTTTCTGATTTTTACATTTTTCCTGTAGCTGTTGAGTGTACACAGCGAACCACAGGATGGGGCCAAAGGGCCATTGAAGCCCGCTCTTTGCAGTCAAGAGTTCTGGAAAGTGAACTGAAGCGCAGGTCAATTAAGAAACTGAGATTTCTGTGTACCCGAGGTGACAAGGTATTGTTTATATCTCCTAGTTAAAGCAAAAATAAAGCAGGCAATGAAAATTAAGTAAGAAAATCCTTTTCCTAAAAAAAAAAGAAAGAAAATCCTTTTCCTTTGGCCATAAATATATTTGTGGTATAATTCCCAAATTGGCAAACTATTGATAAAAACAAGTTTTTATTTTGCAGTAGAATATCCCATTTTACAGGAAAGAAAAATAAATTGAGAGTCAATTATTTGTGTAATATGATCAGTTTTAACAACCAATTCAGATAGTTTCAATGGAAAATATGCTTTGTATGAAATCATTGCAGTCTCTACATACAATGAGAAATAATAGCATGAAAATATAATCCTGATAAAACTAGGAAACATCCACATTTTGAAATGATTGCAGAGGATTCAAACTAACACCAAAACAATCAGGGTAAAGAATTGTGCATGAAGAAAAGTACTGGTTTGCAGTATGAAGGGATACAATGGGAAGAACCAGTGTTCAAGGTCAGATAGACTTAGCATGCAGTCCCGACTCTGTCACCTAATGAGGTGTAAGAACCTGGAAATTTGATTAATCTTCTTGAGTCATAGTTCATTCATCTCCAAAATGAAAATATTAATAACTCCTCTGGTAAAAATTTTGAAAATTAGTGATAATGTATATATAGTAAGCGTCTCACAGACTACCTGGCACATAAAATGTGTTAAGTCAAGGGTAGCTAGGGTTATCATTGTTATCATCATCAGTATCAAAACCCTTCCAAGGATATTCATTGTGGATGTGGAAAACCTTACTCCTAAAAAGGAGGCCTCTGTTTGCTATTTATGTTCATGCTCTGTTTTAATTTTCTTTAAGGCACAGACCATTATCATAAGACATGTTCCTCTCTAAGCTGGTTAATTTAACTCAATATCATTCTATTGATGTCAGCCCATTTCACTGAAATAGAAAATCCCTCACCAAGTAGAAAATTTCAGTGGCCTCTTAAATACCAGCAACAATGGTAAACAACATCAAATAATTTAATCATTTCCTTATACTAAAAAATAAAGTAAAGCCAACTTGAGTAAAATCAGATTTTTTTAAACCAAATGGAATCCTTAAACAAAACTAATCAAGAATGTCCACAGATGAGTGCCACACCAAAACTTAATTTTATTTAAACCATATGAAGTACCATTATATAGAATATGGT
This sequence comes from Enhydra lutris kenyoni, assembly GCF_002288905.1. Classification (NCBI taxonomy): domain Eukaryota; kingdom Metazoa; phylum Chordata; class Mammalia; order Carnivora; family Mustelidae; genus Enhydra; species Enhydra lutris. Next base: position 2,812,960 of record NW_019154167.1, on the reverse strand, counting down.
ATGATTGTTTTTTAATATATAATTTAGATTTCATACCAATTTAAAGTCTTATTCTTTCAGTAAATCCTGTTCAGTAAATAGTATGGCTTAATAGTTTAATTGGTTAATGTGGAATAATTGAAATTATAGTTCTATCTGTCATGTATCAGGTTACAAGATATTAAATATTTACTGATGGTGTCTTTTTTTCTCTTTTTAAAGCTGTTCTTTACCTCTACCCTGCGTAATCGCCACAGCCGGGTTTACTTCATGACCCTTGGAAAACTTGAAGAGCTCCAAAGCAATTATGGTGTTTAAAAGGTTCCAATGATTTATTACAACATTTACAAACATCATAAATATACAATTTACATCTTAAAATTTCTGAGATTAAATAAACATTCAGTTTTATTGTTAGGGAAAAATTAAATCAGATACTTAACTTTTAATGTAGCACAAAATAGTTCTAATGAGAAATGCATCTTTATATATAAAATTAACTATAGCAAGCTCTATGTACTCCAATGGTGTACGATATCTTTTGCACAAACTTTGTAACTTTTGTTACTGTGAATTCAAATATTACTCTTTGGACAGTTTGGACAGTATCTACATTCAGATTTTACACATGGAGTAAAGAAACTTGTAATGAGTTAGGTTCCAAATAGCTTTCAAAATAACTGGCTCTGAGTGAGGTTTTTCAGAAAAAAATAAAAATGACAACAAACAATATGCACATTTGTAAAGTCATATAAAGAACCTAAGTTTAGATTATTAAATGAAAATAATAAGGACTATGCTATAAACCAGACTAAGGCTGAACAACCTGCATGCCTGAAGAAAACTGCAGTGATAAAGGGAAAAAGGCCACCCATTCTTACTGTTCTTTGTCAGTTAAACTCCCAGTCAACGACCAGTTGTGCTTTTTCATTACCATGTTAAGCTGGTTTCCTCCTGATAAGGAGGAAGAAACTCTTAGATGCTTGATTTTCCTCACAAGCCCTGAAGATGTGCAATAGCTGTTAAAAAAAAAAAAACACCACCACCAAATAATACCCTCGTAAGCCTGAATACAGGACTGAGCTCCTTACACATGTACTGTACAAAGAGTTTTTTAAAATACTTTAAAGTAGGCGTCAAATTCTGACCCCCAAAGACAGATTGGTTGATTTATCAAAATTTTTATCTGGCCAACAGTGGGACCATCAGACAATATAGGATATTTTCCCCAACCCAGATTAAACCATATAAAAGTTTCCCCCAGTTATAAACAAAAAGAACAAAATGTAACCACAAAAACCTTGGCTGCTAATACTTATGTTTTCCTATTTCTATTTCTGTAAAATCAGAAATTAATCTAAAAGTGATAAGTCTACATACTGAAACTTAATGTTTAGGTAAAGAAAGAAAAAAAAATGAAAAAAAAAGAAGAAAGATTTTGAAAAAAAGTACAACTTTCATCAAATTTAGAGTAGTGAAAACCATGCTAATACATCACCCAATATGTTATAGACGCCATAGATAGGTGGTGACAGCTACCTGGTGAAAAGCATAATTTCTGCAATATCCATCCTCAATACCATGGTTAGTTCTGGGGCAAAAGAGAAGCAACAGAACTACCGCAAAGTATACCTCAGTATAATTCCTCTAGTTCTGCTTCATAAGTATGAAGACAGGGCTAGTGGGATAATAATTTTCAAACTACCTGGTTAACCAAAATACAAAAGCAGCTGATTGTGTGTGATTTCATGATAGCACATTATTTCTTGACACCTTGGTGCCAAGAATGACGATTTGGATTTTCCTAACAACTTATGTCAAGAGTGTAGTCTCTCAAAATGAGAATTTAGGAGAACCTAAATCCATGAAATAAAGAAATAAATGTGATTCACATTTCTGTTACTGTGACACAATAATGTGATCCTAAAACTGGCTTATCCTTGAGTGTTTACAACTCGAATGATTTTTTAAATGCAGTAGTTTAAAGAGAAAACAAACATTTATGTCAAATTATTTCCTTAGAAGTAGTCTTCATTACTATAAATTTGTACACCAATAAGCCATGGGGAACTTTGTGCAAGTACCTCATTGCTGAGCAAATGGAGCTTGCTATGTTTGAATTTCAGAAAATTTTCTCATTTAAGTAGTGTGTAGAATCAAGTTTTTTAAGAATACATTTTTTCTTCATAATATTTACTTAAAGTTAAGATTAAAAGATAAGTTTTATCTTAAAGTCATATTTTTAAGGCAGTAAGTCAGTAAACTATTTTAGGAAGCCAACTCCCATTGTGCTTTGTGGCTGTTATTCTAGTAAACAGAGACCATAGTGAACTGAATCTACAGAGATGTCCCAAAGTAAACAAGAAAAATTGCAGATGTGTAACTGAACTTTAAAGTATGGGGTGTTAATGAAGAAAGGAAGCTGGGCACATATCATGAAGGGAGATTGAAATCTGGGGTAGCTCAATAGAAAGGACTGAAAATATTTAAAGTGGTTCATGAGTAATGAATATTCCCAATTTTGCTGTTACTCTATCTGGATTTTTTTATATCCTTTGCCAGGTGAAACAAGAAAGTGAAGAGATAATTAAATTTCATAGTCAGTGCACAATAATAGAAGAAATTATGTCTATACCTCACTTTGTAGATGAGTACCTGGAAGCCCCAGCTCTTTATAGAAGCAATGAAGGGGGACTCCTGCCCAGCCAATTCCCCCAGACATGTGATTGAAACATGAAAGTTCTAGCAGGTTGTGAGTAGCACTGAGACAGAATACAGTTTTATTTTAGTGTACTTTAGTTTTTACACTAATGCCCTTGTTCAGAATAAAAGGCACTGTTCAAAATATTTGAAAACTAGAAAATGATATATGAAAAGAGTTGACAAGAAAAGCTCTGAGTGATTAGGTCTGTTGAAGTAAGCTAAAGAGCCCCAGAGGAAATAGTAGGAAAGGATAATCATTTAGATAGTAAAATAGGAAAAGCAGAAATTATACATGGGCACATACACACATGTATGCATACATACATTCATACACACAAACCGTTAGAATGCATAATTTTTAATATGTTCAGTGCTACCAGTATCTAGAGAAAATAATCACTAGGTATTTTCTGTGAAAACTAATTTAATTGAAACAGTATTCATAAAACTAGGAATAATGCCACATGCATTCAATGGGATCTTTTAAATATCTTCAATTCTTTTTTAAAAAATGTACCTATTTAAATCAATTTGTATTCAAGCTGTGCTTTAACTTTAAAAATTATTGAAATAATCTTTGAGACTGTTAATTGTTTCATTAGAAAATCTGCAATGAACCATTGTTCAACCTCTAAAAATAAACATTTTTTAAAAATTATTGAATGATATCATTATTTGAAATATGTTTGTCAATGCATCAGAACTAGGATTTGTTCAGGGAATATATATTTCTTTAAAGTATGTAATAAGGCACTGATTGGAGGATGTTAGGGGTTTTACTTGTTGTTCCATTAGGAATGCTGGCTAAAGAGGGTTATACTGATATGACTAAAATTTTTCTAGGTACAATGGTGGAATGAGAAACCAATTCATTTTCCTCAAAATGTGTGGGACTTTACACAGACAAACAGCATTACACAGCGTAGGTAAAACCCAAGGAAATTTTAATCTGGCTCCCTTCCCATCCCACCCCAGTGTCCTGAAGTCCAGTGGAGAAGTAAGAGGAGAAAACTTATACAAAGAGAGAAGTAAAAGATTTATAGTTTTGGGGCACCTGGGTGGCTCAGTGGATTAAGCCTCTGCCTTTGGCTCAGGTCATGGTCTCAGGGACCTGGGATTGAGCCCCACTTGGAGCTCTCTGCTCAGCAGGGAGCCTGCTTCCCCCCCTCTCTCTGCCTACCTCTCTGCCTACTTGTGATCTCTCTGTCAAATAAATAAATAAAATCTTTAAAAAAAAGATTTATAGTTTCTTAGCATTCAAGAAAGTGTTTAGTGCAGACTGATTTTTGAAAATGGAAAATGGATTAATTATGGCAGGTTGTCAAGGAAGCTGAGTCCTTTAATTGGGAAGATAAGAGGAATGACACTTCTTTCAGCAGATCACAGAAGCATTAGAGTCATGGTCTCATGAGTATTTTATTGTCTCGGAACTTTCCAGAGAAAAGTTTATCAAGCTTTCCCATTAGGGCCAGCTGAGTGTGGTGCTAATTTGTCAAGTGTGTCAAGTCACCCACAAGTTGGGCTACCTGGACATGACAAGCTCATCCAGGCTTTCAGAGTCTAAATTCAAAGTGCTTCTTTGATCAAACTGACCATTCAGCTTAGTATATAGTGCCCACATGGAGGACATTAGGAGAAAGAAAGGAAAAGTGAATTGGAGTAAACTGGAGAGGGAGACGAAGCACGAGAGACTATGGAGTCTGAGAAACAAACTAAGATGTTTCAAAAGGGAAGAGGTGGGGGGGATGGGTTAGCCAGATGGTGGGTATTAAGGATGGCACGTATTGCATGCAGCACTGGGTGTGGTGCATAAACAATAAATCTTGGAACAATGAAAAAAAATTAAAAAATATATAGTGCCCACAGGCTCCAACTATCTTAAGGGGCAGTGAGCCAGGGAATAAAAATATCATCACAGATTGGAATTAGAATGGGTAGGGGGATAACCCCAGGCTGAAAGAGGGCATTATCCTAGGAACACTTTACCAAAGCATAGGGACAGAGTAAGTCATGAGTAGACGTTGCTATTAATAACTTTATCATTCTCAAATGGACCAGTGGGTTTACAGGCTCCAATATTGCAAATCTATTAACTGAACCTTTTCCAACATTATGATTTCCAGTATAATAGCACCTTTTTATTTACAGAGACTTTGGCCATCACTTAAGAATACTCAGGCTCCTGAAGGTAATAAAGGCATTGAGTATAGCTACTCTTTAATTCCAAAAATTGAGTAGAAGGTAGCTAATGAATTAAAGGCCAAACATGTTCCAGAAAACATTGTCATATGTCATGTTTTATGTTTTTCATAACCATTTCAACAAATTAAAAATAGTTCCTGAAGGAGTAAAATTTATTCTATATAGATTTATATTTTTAGAAGCTAGTACACATCCTACTTTGTAGGTGAATACAAAATCAGGTTGGGGATTAATTTTTTCTAATAGCTTTGCCACCTTATATGTCAAAGTGCCTTGTTTGGTGCTTAGCATACAACAAAGACATAAAAACATGAGTTGAAAAGGAAAAGGGGACATTTTTTTTGCCTTGATTGTCCTTAACTATTTTATCTATAACAGTTTAAAAGTAAAATGCACATATCCATTTGTTTCATCAAAGTACCATCTGTATCTGGTGACCAAAAGAGTAATGACCTATTTTGGGTAATTTCAAATGATTTTACCCTTCAAACCTGAAATGAAAAAAAGAATAAGTCAAAATAAAATTAAAATTTAAAGTGTCTTCTCAAGTTTTGTTTACCTTTATTTTTTGAAGTTTTATTTTTTGTTTTTTATTAAAGTATAATTCGGATACAGTGTTGTATTAGTTTCAGGTGTACAATGCAGTGATTCAACAATTCTGTACATTAGTCAGTACTCATCACAGTAAGTGTACTCTTAATCCCCTTTATTTCACCCATACCCACCCCAGCATTACCTTTAAAGACAACACATGAGAGGCCAGTATGCCTCTTTAATAATTACCCAAAGGTCATAGTAATGACAAAGATTGTTTAATAACATAAAAACAAGCCATTTGACTGGCTGTTTTGTACAAACATTTGTTTTGAATGTAATTCTTCATAAGATTGACTCTATGTTATATCACCTTAAGGCATATTTAAGGGTCATCAAACCTTGTCAATATACTTTTTGATCTCAAAATTTTAAGTTATGTTCTCAAAGATACATATCAAATCCCAGGCATTCCCTGAATGTACATTTTGAGCATATGGAGTATATCTGACTTGCAGGTAGACAGATAGCCACTAAAATGCATAACAAATGGGACCTTTTTTCCAGAAGTTTAAAGGAAAGCATGCAACACCGTGGAGTTGAGAATTGCAAGTGAAGGGAATCAGAAATGAATATAATAAATTTCAAAGCAAATTAGACTACTCACAGAACTAAAACAAACAATCCTAAAATTAATATGGAACCACAAAAGACCCCAAATAGCCAAAGCAATCTAGAAAAAGAAAGCAAAGCTGGAAGCACCACAATTACAGACTTCAAGTTATATTAGTGATGAAAATCTTCTCTCTACTAAAATTAATATTATATGACAGACTGGAAAAATAAGTGCTTAGTTTGAAAAAAAATGGGCAGAAGACATGAACAGATATTTCTCCAAAGATATTCAGATGGCCAACAGACACATGAAACAATATTCAACATCATTCATCATCAAGGGAATGTGAATCAAAACTACAATGAGATATACCACCTCACAACTGTCAGAATGGCTAAAATCAAAAGCACAAGAAATAAGTGTTGGTGAGGATATAGACAAAAAGGAATCATCTTGCCCTGTTGGTGGGAATGCAAACTGGTGCAGCCACTGTGGAAAATGGTATGGAAGTTCCTCAAAACATTGAAAATAGAACTACCCAACAATCCAGTAATTACACTACTGGATATTTACCCCCAAAATACAAAAACACTAATTCAAAGGGATAAATACACTCTTATGTTTATAGAAGCATTATTTATTTATCTGTTTATTTTTAAAATTTATTTTATTTTTTTAAGATTTTTATTTATTTATTTGTCAGAGAGAGCGAAAGCACAGGAAGCTTCAGGCAGAGCAGGCAGAGGGAGAAGCAGGCTCCCTGTTGAGCAAAGAGCCCGATTCCAATGTGGGACTCGATCCCAGGACCTTGGGATCATGACCTGAGCCGAAGGCAGACGCTTAACCAACTGAGCCACGCAGGCATCCCAGAAGCATTATTTATAATAGCCAAGATAGATGTGGAACCAAGGTTAAAGATGTGAGACACACACACACACACACGAATATTATTAAGCCACAGAAAAGAATGAATCCTTGCCATTTGCAACATGGATGGAGCTTGAGTGTATAATGCTAAACAAAGTAAGTCAATCAGAGAAAGACAAATACCATATGATTTCACTCATATGTGGGATTTAAGAAAGAAAACAAATGAGCAGAGGAAAAAACAGTAAGAGAAACAAATCAAGAAATAGACTCTTAACTATAGAGAACAAAGTGATGGTTACCAAAAGGAAGGTGGATGGGGGGGGTGAAATAAGTGATGGGGATTAAAGAGTACACTTACCATGATGAGTGCCCAGTAATGTATAGAATTGTTGAATCACTATATTGTACACTGGAAACTAATATAACACTGTAAATTAATTATACTGGAATTAAAATTAAATACTTAATTAGGGTGCCTGAGTGGCTTTGTCAGTTAAGCCCTGCAACTTAGGTCATGATCCCAGGGTCCTGAGATTGAATCCCACATGGGGCTATTCACTTAATAGAGTCTGCTTCTCCCTCTCCCTCTGTGATCTCTCTCTTGCTTTCACTCTCTCTCAAATAAATAAATAAAATCTTTAAAAAAAACTTAAGAAAGACATATCCGGGTGCCTGAGTGGCTCAGTGGGTTAAGTCTCTGCCTTAAGCTCAGGTTATGATCTCAGAGTCCTAGGATTGAGCCAGCATTTCACTCTCTGCTCAGCAGGAAGCCTGCTTCCCTGCTCTCTCTCTGCCTGCTGCTCTGCCTACTTGTGATCTCTCTCTCTGTCTCAAATGAATAAATAAAATCTTTTTTAAAAAAAGACTTATATCCGAAAATGTAAAACATATTTGTGAATTTTACTCCACAAACTTGAATGTGAAAAAACCAAACCAAACCAAAACAAAACAACAAAAAAAAGAGAAAACAAAAAATGGTTATTTGAACTCCCAACTCTTATCCCATCCGTCTAAGAGGAAATTTAATCTTAATAATTATTTGTACTTTCCTCATTCATCCATTAAGGTGGTACAAATGTCTGGGGAAGTCATAAAATTGAGGGGTACCCACTGGTCTATAGTCTACACTAGTCAATATTGATTTATTTAGTCATTTAGTCCCTTGCACTGACTCTGATACTTTTGTGTTATGTCTGGTCATGGAAGTCTTTGGCAAATCAGGGAGTCCAGATAACTTGGGTCATATCTACTGTGTTCACACTACTTCCCTGGGTGCTGAGAGGGCATGAATCCTTGCTGTTTTAGTAACCCAAATTCCTTATAACTTTCCTATTCCTGATGAATTTCTTTCTCTCGAATTTAACTCTTGTGTTTTTGTTCCCACCTCATCACTTACAAAATGTAATTACATCTTTCCCTTTCTTTCATGAGAATGACCTAACATAATTGTGTCAAAGAGCTTAGGCTTTAAAAAAATCCAGCAAGAGATATTGAGAAAATTTTTGCTTTAAGCTCCACTATATAACCTCTGTACCTGTCCAAGGAAAACCCTCCATAAAATTGGGGAGAGAAACTCAGGGAGAACAAATTAAGACCACAATTATTTTATCCTGTCACCTACATATGAAAAAGAATTCAACTTAATGCAATCAAAAAAATGAAAATTTATTGCTATGATGAGGAAGTCCAGAAATTTCTAATCATCTCTCATTACCATCTCTACAAACTCCTTCCTCATACCCTGATACTTTCCTTTATGTCCTGTTGCAGCTTCTGAACCATTGTCCCTTCTAGATCATCATCCCTCCTTTCTCCTTGGTAGCCCCCACCTTTGAAACTCTTGATATCTGATGATATTATCCGTTACCCCCTCCTTGTTGCAGTCATCTATAGACCCCCACATCATTCCTCCTCATTCCTTAAAAACGTTATGGCTGTCATTTACTCCAACACTACTAATTCTTAATAAAGTTAATATCTACTTAGCTGATTCTGTCAGTGTCCTTCCTCCTGTAATCCAAGACTTCCTACCCAAATAAACTTGACCCCATTATCTCAGCCACCTACTTCAACAAGAATATACTCTGGACTACATAATTACCAATAACTATACTTCTATTCCAACCTTATTTTCAATTGTCTCACTCTCATATCACTAATTTTTCCAGCTGACTCCCTCTATCACTGGACTCTGAAAATCTTTTGACCTCATATGCATTCACAGTCCATTGATTTTAACACATTTTTATTCCCCTTCACCCTCACTCAAAGAAGTTCTCACTCTCTTACTTAGCTACGATTTCATGGTGTATCAACCTAATCAATCTTTTGCATGGACCCTTAATTCTATAGCTTTTCTTTAGCTTGGTAAAATCACAAATATCTTTGAATTGAACTTTTCACCCCTTTCACACCCACATCTGTGCAGCTGGCTCTGGTTATGAAAAATACACAAGTGTGCTAACTTGTCTCATTTTTAATTCATGACTGTAAGCCACCAGTGGGCTGACAATGTCACCTAGTAACATGATACATTCCCTTAATCCACTCACATCTAAGAAGATTAAAAATCCATACTTTTTCTTCTATCTTTAATCCTCCAAAATCTCCTTCCTCATTCTCATTTTCACCTAATGACCTCTATTCACACTTCACTAGAAAATAAAAATAACTTTCTTCTATTACCTACCCACATATCAAATTAATTTTATTCAATTACTCTTACTCAGATCAGTTTTGTATTAATTTCAATCAGATTTTCATCCCCAGTACTCCATGTAAAGAGCTAAAGAGCTCTTCTCAAGGTCATCAATGACCTCTACAATGTAAAATACAATGCTAATTCTTCCCAGTGCTTTTCTTTTTAACATATCAATAATTTTGACAAAATTGACCACTCTCTCCTCCTTGAAACAGTTTCTTCTCTTGGCTTCTGAGATAACTCTCTTCTGATTTGTCTCCTACATCACTAATGCAGTTGATTGTGAGTGTAGAAAAATATATGATTCTGCTAACTGGTCTCATTTCTTCTGGTCTTCGCTACTGGTTTCTTCTCATCTTTCTAATCTCTAAATATGGTAATATCTCAGGGCTCAGCTCTAGTATCTTATATCTCTTTATCTACAATTTCTCCATAGGTGATAGCACCTAGTCTCATATATTTTTTATGTCCTCTATCTATCCACTGACAACACCCAAATAATTATCTCTAATCTAAACTACCCCTCTGAGCTCCAGACTCATATAACCTACTGCTTGCATACCCTAAAGTTTACCACTTTAAAGGGTATAATTCATTGACTCTTAATATATTCATATATTGTGCAAATATCACCATAAACAAATTACAGAACATTTTATCACCCCCAAAAGAAACCTTACACCCATTAGTGGTCATTCACCATTAACCCTCCAACCTTTCACAACCGTAGGCAACCATTAATATGCTATCTGTCTCTATATATCGCCTATTCTGGACAGTATATATAAATGGAATTATACAATATGTGGTCTTTTATGATTGGATCTTTTCAATTAGCAAAATGTTTTTCAGGTTAATATATTTTATAGCATGTACTTCCTTTCTTTTCTTGTTGAATAATATCCCATGGTATGAATATACTACATTTTATTTATCCACTTATCAGTTGATAGACATTTGGGTTGTTTCTACTTTGGATTATTATGAATAATGCTGAACATTCGTGCACACATTTTGTATATACATGTTTTTATTGCTCTTGGGTATATACTTAAGAGTAGAATTTCTGAGGTGTGTGGTGACCCTATGCTTAACATTTTAGGATTTGTCAAACTGTTTTCTAAAACTGCTGCACCATTTTACATTCCCACCAACAAAGTATGAAGGCTTCAATTTCTCCACATCATAGAAAATACCTATTTTTTTAAATAATAGTCATCCTAGTGTGTGTGAAGTATTATTTCATTATGGTTTTGATATGCATTTCCCTAATGACTAATGATATATATCTTTCAGTGATATATATTCATATCCTTTGTCATTTTAATGAGGTTAGTTGCCTGTTTTTGAGCTGTAAAAATCCCTTATATGTTCTGGATCCAAGTCATTTAACAGATATGTAATTAGCAATCTTTTCTACCATTCCATGAGTAATCTTTTCATTTTATTATTGGTATCATATATACTACAGAAGTTTTTAATTTTGAAGAAGTCCAATTTACCTTTTTTTCTTTGGTTGCTGTGGTTTTGGTGTCATATCCAAAAAAAAAATGTTGGAAATCCAATGTTATTAAGCTTTTCCCCTATGTTTTCTTTTAAGAATTTGATAGTTCCAGTCTTTATAGTTAGGTCTTTGATCCATTTTGAATTAATTTTTTGTATGGTATGCAATAGAAGTCCAACTCATTTATTTTTTTGTACCTGGATATCCAGTTATCTTAGAAACATATGTTGAACACACTTTCCCCAAATGAATTGTCTTATTTCCCATGTTAAAAATCAATGTACCAAACTCTCAATTTCATGCCATTGCTCTCTATTTATGCCAGTACCATGCTATTTTAATTACTGTATAATATGTACTAAGTCTTCAAATTGGGAGTGTGACTCTTCCGTCCTTGCTCTTCTTTTTCAAGATTAGTTTGGATCCCTTGTAATTCAGTATACATTTTAAGATTAGCTTTTCAATTTCTGAAAAAAGTGGAAGCCAAGTGTTTCATAGGGATTTTGTTGAATATGTAGATCAACATGGAGAGTACTACTATATTAACAATGTTAAGTCCATCAATCCATATCACAGATTGCCTTTCCACTTATTTCTGTCTTCTTTAATTTCATTCATTGATGTAGTTTAATGTGTACAAAGATTGCATTCCTTTGATTAAATATATCCCTAAGCATATCATTCTTTTTGATGCCATTGTAAATGAAATTTTTTCGTAAGTTCCTTTTTATATCTATATTACCTGAAATACTAGTTTTTTAATTTCTCAGTGAGCAAATTGCAAAGATTTATACCTGAGTTTTATTGACCACCTAGCACTATATTGATTGTATAACCATTTAATAACTGGCTAAAAACCTATTGTGCCAGGAACTTAATGTAAACAATAAAAAGACAGTTTTTCACATTTCACAGCATTAAGGGAGAGAAATATAGTATAAAAGTCATTTAAAAATTATTTTCATTTTTGCACTTTCTAAGATTGTAAATAGTTAACTGCCAACATTTCAAAAGAAGTAAATTTAGCTCAACCCAATTATCTCAAAACAAATCCAAAGAGAACAGTAAATATTTTTTAAATGTATGGAGAAGTAAAAGATTCACCAAAAGATAACTAAGCATATCTAGCAAAAGACAACAATGAAAATTTATCTTCTGTAATACAAATTCAGCTACTACATTTAGTTTTTTGCAGTTTTTATAAATGATATTATTTGCAATTTTGTTTTCTAATTTTTTCTTGCTACTGTATAGAAACAGAATTAAATTTTGTTTATTGACTTTGTTGTATCCTATCACCTTGCTAAATTAACTTAGTTTTAGGAGCTATTTGTAGATTCCTTAGGATTTATTATGTACACAACTATTTCATAATAAAGAATTATATTTAAAACTTTCTTTTTTATATAGTTTATTGATTTCATGTGTTTATCTAGTATCTGGCAACTTTGTTGGATTCATTTATTTGATGTAAGAGTTTGTGTAGAATCTTTATGATTTTCTATGTTTAAGACCATGCCATCTGTGAATAGAAATGATTTTACTTCTTCCTGTACAATTTGAATGCCTTTTACTTCCCAACATCCAAGTAAATCCCATTTGTGACAGTGCATAATTTTTTTTAAAGATTTTATTTATTTATTTGACAGACAGAGATCACAAGTAGGCAGAGAGTCAGGCAGAGAGAGAGGAGGAAGCAGGCTCCCCACTGAGCAGAGAGCCCAATGAGGAGCTGGATCCCAGGACCCTGAGACCATGACCGGAGCAGAAGCAGAGGCTTTAACCCATTGAGCCACCCCGACACCCCAGTGCATAATTATTTTGATATGATTTTGAGTTAAGTTACCAAATATTTTGTTGACTATTTTTTTGTATTTAATTTCATGAGAAGTATTCATCTATAGTTTTCATTTGGGGGTTGTGTTTATCTATCTTTGGTATCAGAATAATACTGACTTCATGAAATTATTTGGGGAGCATTTACCCTCATCTATTTTCTGGAAGAAAATTTGCAAAAGTGTGAATTCATTCAATGTTTGTTAGAATTATCCAGCAAAGCCATCTGGGCCTTAAAGATTTCTTTTTGGGTTGGAGGGAATGTTGAAATTATAAATTGAATTTCTTTAATGGTTATGGGGCTAGTCAGATTATTTAATTCATCTTGGTTAAGTAATACTTTTTATTAGTTTATTGTTTTTGAGGAATGGCCCAGTCCTTCTAAGGTGGTCATAGTATTCCCTTGTCAATTTAATGACTTAGTGATATTCCCTAACTCAATTTTGGTAGAGGTTATTTATCTCTTCTCTCTCTTTCTTTTTTCAGTTTTACCAGAAGTTTCTCAATATTATTGCTTTTTGGAGAAACGTGTTGTTTTATTGACTTTTTTTTAGTTTTCCAATTTTCACTTTCATTGATTCTTGCTCTTTTTTTTCTTGCTCTTATCTTTGTTATCTCTTCCATCTGCTTGCTATGGATTTATTTTGCTCTTCTTTTCCTATTTCCTTGATGTAAGAACTTACACTATGGATTTGAGACCTTCTTTTACTTCTAATGTAAGCTTATAGTTCCATAAATATGTTAGGGCTTAATTCTGCAATTTTATTATTTTTTCTGTTTCATCTACTTCTCTTTTTTTCTGTTTCTTCTTCCTTTCCTGTGTGTTTCTTGAATATTCTTAGGATTCCATCTTGATTTATTTATAATGATTTTTGTGTATTGCTTTGTATAATTTTTGTAGTGCTTACACGGAGTATTAAAGTATATGCATGTGACTTATCATAGCCTATTTGGTCATGTGAAGTAAAATGTGGAAACCTTATTCCCAGATAGGTTGTTTTACCTTCCTTATTTGAAAATATCACTTAACAAATGGTGTTACAAAAATACCACTTAACAAATAGTGTTATAATCCTTTTAATTATCATTTTTATACGGTGATATGTAAATTATTTATCATTTCACATAATGATATCTAAACATCATTACAATTTATATAGCTCATGATGGAAGAAATACTTTATTGTATCATTATCTTTCTGCTCTTTCTTTTTTTCCTGAGTCTTCAGATTCTTTCTTGTATCATTTTCTTTCTGTTGGAAGAACTTCCTTTTACTGATCTTAAGGTGTAGGTCTTCTAGAGACCAATTCTTTTAGTTGTCCTCAGTCTTACAGTGAATTTATTTATATCTTCATTTCTGAAGAACATTTTCACAAGAAATAGAATCCAATGTGGACAGTTCTTTCAGTGCTTGAAAGGCAGTTGTCACTTCCATTTGGCCTCCATGGTGTTAAGATGAAAAATCTCTCATTCCAGCTGATGCAACTCTATTGGTAACTCATTCTTTATCCCTGGATGTTTTCAAGATTTTTTGCTTTACATTTTGTTTTCAGAAAATTAATTATGCTATGTTTTGGGGTAGTTGTCTTTGACTTACCATTTTTTAATTTTATTAAATTCTTGAATTTTTAGGCTTATATTCTTCACCATATTTGAGATGTTTTCAGTCATTATTTCTTTGCATTCTTTTCCATTCTTCTCTTTCTCTCTTGTCCTTCTGCAACCATGATAGTACAAGTGTTAGCTCTTTATTATTTTCCCTTCTGCAACCATGATAGTACAAGTGTTAGCTCTTTATTATTTTCCCACAAGTCCTTGTTACTTTGTTCATTTTTATCTTTTTAGTCTATTTTCTTTTTATTGTTCAGTTTGAAGAAATTCTATTGACCTTTGCTCAAACTCACTGATTCTATTGCTGTCATCTCCACTCCACACTTGAACCTATTTAGAATTTTTTTTAATTTCTACAATTCCATTTTACAGTTCTATAATTTATTTGATTATTTTTATATAATTTATCTCTTTCCTGAGATTTTCTAATCTTTCATTCATTTCAAGAAAATTTGTAATTTATTTTCCACTGGGTGTTATAAGCAAACAATAAATCATGGAGCACTACATAAAAAACTAATAATGTACTGTACGGTGACTAACAGAACATAATAAAAAATAAATAAATAAAAATAAAATAAAATTGATAAAATAATTTAAAAATTGATGTTTGAAGTATTTTATGACTGCTTTAAAATCTTTGTCAGATCATTTCAACATTTTTGGGTAAGTTTTAAAAACCTAACTAAATATAGATCATTACTGCCAATGAAAACTTAGTATCCAAACTAAGATATAGTGTATCTCTAAAATACATACTGGATTTCAGAGATGTAGTATGAAATGAAGACTGTAAGATATCCTAGTAGTAAATGTTTTGTATTGATCATAGCTTACAATAATATTTTGGATAATTGGGTTTAATAAAATATGTTGATAAAATTAATTTCAGAGAGCCTTGGGAAGATTGCTCACCTTGTCCCTCATTTAAAAGTATATATCACTCACATCTCAGTAAAAAACAAAACAAAACAAAGCAAAAAGTAGAGAGTCATCCAAAGACTGGAAAAATAAATTCTACAAATTAATGTAGAGAGGAAGACACATAGGAGATATGAGGAAGGGCAGAAAAGATGATTGGAAGCTGCTTGCAGGAAGAAGGGTAGCTGCAGTCACAGAAAAGAGGAAGCACCAGGAACACACACAGGGCAAATAAATCACAGTAACATCTGGACTTGAAAATCGGAGGGACTGAATTCCCTGAGTTTGTATAACCAGCAGGACTTGGAGGCTGGAGCTTTAAAGATCAGCTGACTAAGCACTGGGAGAGCCAGGAAGGTGAGTGATAGCCAGGTCCCCAGCCTTAGAGAAAACACCCTGCAGAGAGGCAACATAGAAGACAGCTTGCACAACAGGAGGGGGACCTGTTTATACTGATTTCAGAATATGTTGAGGATTTCTCTGGGAACAAAGGAACTCACAGGTGCCATTCCCCCCCCCCCCCCCCGTCACAACATAAACACAGGGCCACCTGTGAGAGGCAGCACTGCATAGACACTTGTTATCTAACCTGCTAATAGTGCACGCCACCCACAAGTTCTCCTGAGGACTCATACACTCCAAGCTTGCTTCCACCCTGGGCTTAGTACAAATTTTGTTAAGGCCCTGCATACCCCATCCAACCACTGTCTTCACACACCATGCCCCGTCAGCCTTCACACTTCAGGGGATCCTGCCTAGGACAAGTGGCTCAGGGCAAATTTTCTTAAGGCCTCGAGCACACCGCCCAGTTACCACATGCCTCCAGCCACCATTATGCTTCATGCTCAGCCTCTGCATACACAGATGTCATATGCCATGTCTAGCAGAGTCTTGTCCCTGGCTGCTGCCTCTAATGCATGCAATCCACCAGGCTACCACCATGCTTCAGGGCATCTGGTCAAGGACTAGTGGCTCAGTGCAATTTTACTAACACCACAGCCCCATTCCTGAGACCTTCTATGATCATGTGCCCTCAGAACCAGCTTGCTTGGGTCTCACTAACACCACAGAGAGAAAGCACAGCCCACAATAGGCAAAGAGCCAGTGCAAATGTCTGGACTGAAAGGGAAAGCAGCTGAGACACAATAACAGGATACAGCAATACATATAGAAGACTCCACTGAAATGCCAGGCTCTGGTGAACAGGGGACACTGAACTGCAGGGCACTATGGAAACTCGACTTCATAAAATCACTACTTTCAAAAGCAAAAGTTGTAGCTGACTTTCCTAACACATGGAAACAGATACAGAGGGACAGACAAAATAAGAGACAAGAATTTGTCCAAAATGAAAGAACATCACAAAAATTAAAGCAGGAGATTTAAGCAAAAAAGTAGTATGACTGAAAGAGAATTTAAAGTAATGATCATAAAGACATTCATTGGATTTGAGAAAAGTTGGAAAACGTCAGTAAGACCCTTAACAATGATGAAAAAAATATCAGAGATGAAGAACTCAATACATGAAATTAAAAATACAATAGTTGGAATAAGCAGAAGGATACAGGGAGCAGAAGAACATATCAGTGACCTGGAGGACATAAGGTAATGGAAAGCAATCAAGTTAAACAGGTGACAGACAAACAAATACTGAATAATGAGAATAGACTTAGAAAACCCAGGGGTGTCTGGGTGGCACAGTGGGGTAAAGCCTCTGCCTTCAGCTCAGGTCATGATCCCAGGGTCCTGGGATCGAGCCCCACAACAGGCCCTCTGCTTGGTAGACAGCCTGCTTCCCCATCTCTCTCTCTGCCTGCCTCTCTGCCTACCTGTGATCTCTCTGTCAAATAAATAAATGAAATCTTAAAAAAAATTTATAGAAAACCCAGTGACTCCATCAAGCATAATAACATACACATTATAGGAATCCTGGTGGGGGGAACATAAAATGTGTTTGAAGAACTAATAGCTGAAAGTTTCCTGACTCTGGGAAGGGAAACAGACATCCAGATTCAAGAGGCAAGGAGAGCCCCCAACAAATTCCACCGAAGAAGGTCCTCACCAAGACACACAGTAACTAAAATGGCAAAAAATAGTGACAAAGAATGAAATTTAAATGTTAAAAGAGAGAAGATAGCTGCATACAAAGGGAACCCCACAAGACTATCAGCTGATTTTTCAGCAGAAACTTTGCAGGCTAGAAGAAAGTGACACATTATATTCAAAGGGCTGAAGGGCAAAATCTTTAGCCAAGAATACTCTATCCTGAAAATCTATCATTCAGAATGGAAGGAGAGATAAAAATTTTCTCAGACAGAAACAAAACAAAACAGAACAAAACAAAACTGAAGGAGCCCATGACCTCTAAACCAGCCCTACAAGATATATTTAAAGGGCAGACTCTGGGTAGAAAGAAAGACCGTAAGTGAGAATGTACAAAGTAAAAAACACAAGAGCAGTAAAAATAAGTACTTTTATAAAAATGAATAAAAGGATCCGTAAAATAAAAGGATGCAAAATGATACCAAATATCTGAAACATGGAGGGAAAGTGAGTAAATAATGAGTTCAACATTGAGTGGTCATCAGCTTAATATAGACTGCTATATGTAGAACATGTTTTATACAAACCTAATGGTAACCACAAATGAAAAAACAATACTAAAATTGCAAAACTTAAAGAGGAAGGAATCCAAGTGTGTCACTAAAGAAAGCAGCAAACAATCAAAGAGAGAAAGAGAAAAAAGGATCAGAGAAAAACTACAAAAACAACCAAACAAGATGGGAGTAAATACATATTGATCATTAATTACTTTAAATGTAAATGGATTCCAGTCAAAAGGCATAGGGTGACAGAGTGGATAAAAATACAAGACCCAGGGCGCCTGGGTGGCTCAGTGGGTTAAAGCCTCTGCCTTTGGCTCAGGTCATGATCCCAGGGTCCTGGGATCGAGCCCCACATCGGGCTCTCTGCTCAGTGGCGAGCCTGCTTCCCCTTCTCTCTCTGCCTAGCTCTCTGCCTACTTGTGATCTCTGTCTGTCAAATTAAAAAAAAAATACAAGACCCATCTGTATCCTGCCTACAACAGAATCATTTCAGGCATAAAGATATCTGAAGATTGAAAGAGAGGGGATGGAGAAGTATTTATTATGCAAATGGATGTCAAAAGAAAATCCAAGAGTGGCAATATGTATATCAGACAAAAAAGACTTTAAAACAAAGTTGGTAAAAAGAGACAAAGAAGAACAATATAAAATAATGAAGGGGACAATCCAATAAGAAGATGAAACAATTTTAAGTGTTTAGGCTCCTAACATGGGGACACCAAAATATATAAAACAATTAGTAACAAACATAAAGGAACTAATCAATTCTAATACAATAGTAGAGGAGAAGTTTAATACCCTACTTACACTGATGAATAGATAATCCAAAAAGAAATTCAACAGGGAAACAGTGGCTTTGAATGACACACTGGCCCAGATGGATTAAACAGATATATACAGAACATTCCATCCTAAAACAGCAGAATACATATTATCAGAATACATGTTCTCCAGAATAGATCACATATTAGGCCACAAAATAAGCCTGACCAAATTCAAAAAGATTGAAGTTGTACCATGCATCTTTTCTGAACACAACACTATGAATCTATAAATCAACCACAAGAAAAAGTCTGTAAAGACCACAAATACATGGAGGTAAATTAACACACTACTAAACAATGAATGGGTGAAATAAGAAATCAAGGAAGAAATTTAAAAAGTATATGAAAACATATGAAACTGAAAACAAAACTCTTAAAATCCTTAGGGATGCAAAAAAGTGGTTCTAAGAGAGAAGATTATAGCAATACAGGCTTACCTCAAGAAGCAAGAAAAATCTCAAATGAATAACTTCACCTTACACCTAAAGGAGCTAGAAAAAAAAATAAAACCTCAAAACCACAAGAAGGAAAAAAATATATATAAATTAGAGTAGAATAAATTATATGGAAACAACAGCAACAAATATAACAATACAAAACATCAATAAGGGGCACCTGGGTGTCTCTGTTGGTTAAGTGTCTGTCTTTGGCTCATGTCAAGATCCCAGGGTCCTAGGTTAGAGCCCCGTATTGGGCTCCATGCTTAGCGGGGACCCAGCTTCTCCCTCTCCCATTGTCCCTCCCCTTGCTCATGCTCACTCTTTCTCTCTCTCTCTCTCTTAAAAATAAATAAAATCTTTAAAAAAAAATCAATGAAGCCAGGAGCTGGGTCTTTGAAAAGATCAACAAAATTGATAAAACTCTATACAGACTCAGCTGAAGATAGAGGGAGAGAGGACCCAAATAAATAAAATCACAAGTGAAAGAGGAGAAAACAACCAACACCACAGATATACAAAGGATTATAAGAGGATATTATGAAAAACTATATGCCAACAAATTAGACAACCTAGAAGAACTGTATAAATTCCTAGACACATTTAACCTCCCAAAACTGAAGCAGGAAGAAAAAAGAAAAATTGAAAACACTGACTATTAGCAAGGAAATTGAATCATAATCCAAACACTCTCAACAAACCAAGAGTACAGGAGCACATGGATTTATAAGTGAATTCTACCAAACATTTAAAGATGAGTTGATACCTATTCTTCTAAAACTATTCCAATAAATAGAAGAAGAAAAACTTCCAAATTCATTCCATGAAGCCAGTATCACCCTGATATGAAACCAAATAAAAAGATGACAGAAAAAGAGACTACAAGCCAATATCTTTAATGAACATATATGCAAAAAACCTCAACAAAATACTAGCAGGTTGAATCCAATGATATATTTAATAAATCATTCACCATTCTACATATATACCACAACTTCTTTTTTTTTAAAGATTTTATTTATTTATTTGACACAGAGAGAGAGATCACAAGTAGGCAGAGAGGCAGGCAGAGAGAGAGAGGAAGCAGGCTCCCTGCTGAGCAGAGAGCCCGATGCGGGACTGGATCCCAGAACCCTGAGATCATGACCTGAGCCGAAGGCAGAGGCTTAACCCACTGAGCCACCCAGGCACCCTATACCACAACTTCTTTATCCATTCATCTGTTTATAGACATCTGGGCCCTTTCCATATTTTGGTTATTGTGGACATCAATGTTATAAATATCAGAATGTTATCCAGCCATCAAAAAGAATGATATCTAGCCATTTACAGTGATGTGGATGGAACTAGACGGTGTTATGCTAAGCAAAATAAGTCAGTCAGAGGAAGACAAATACAATATGATTTCACTCATATGTGAAACTTAAGAAACAAAATAGATGAACATGGTGAAAAGGAAGGAAAACGAACATAAGAACAGAGAGGGAGGCAAACCATAAAGGACTCTGTTTGTTTTTTTTTTTTTTTTTTTTTTTTTTTTTTTTTAGAGAGAGAGATATCACAAGTAGGCAGAGAGGCAGGCAGAGAGAGGGGGGAAGCAGGCTCCCCACTGGGCAGAGAGCCCGATGTGGGGCAAATGCAAGGAACCTGAGACCATGACATGAGCCAATGGCAGAGGCTTTAACCCACTAAGCCACCCAGGCACCACCATAAAGGACTCTTAACTACAGGAAACAGACTGATGGTTGCTGGAGGAGAGGTGAGTGGGAAGGAGGGGTAACTGGGTGATGGGCATTAAGGAGCGCATTTGATGAATGAGAACTGGGTGTTATAGGCAAATGATGAATCACGAAATTCTACCACTGAAAATGATAATACACTATGTTCTGACTAAATTGAACTTAAATAAAAATTTAAATAAAAAATCATTCACCATGATCAAGTGGGATTTGATTCTGGGTTGCAAGGGTGGTTTGATATTCACAAATCAACAAGATACATCACATCAATAAGAAAAAAGACAAAACGATGTGACTATCTCAATAGACTCAGAAACAGCATTTGACAAAATACAATATCCATTCATGATAAAAGCCCTCAATAAAGTAGGTTTAGAGTAAACACACCTTAACATACTGAAAGCCAAATATGAAAATCCCACAGCTATCATCATCCTCAATGGGAAAAAACTGAGAGGATTTTCCCTAAGGTCAGGAACAAGACAAGGATGTCCACTCTCACCACTGTTATTCAACATAGTACTGGAAGTCCTACACACAGCAACCAGACAACAAAAGAAATAAACAAAAAGAAATAAAAGGAATCCAAATTGGCAAGGAAGAAGCCAAACTTTCACCATTTGCAAAGGACATGTTACTGTATGGAAAAAGCACTAAAGACTCCACCAAAAAACTACCAGAACTGATGAATGAATTTGGGAAAGTCTCAGGATACAAAACCAATCTACAAAAATCTGTGGCATTTTTATACACTGATAATGAAGCAGAAGAAAGGGAAATTAAGGAATCAGTGCCATCTACATTTGTACTAAAAACAATAAAATACCTAGGAATAAACCTAACCAAAGAGGTGAAAGACCTATACTCTGGAAACTATAAAACATTAATGTAAGAAACTGAGGAAGACAGAAGGAAATGGAAAGAAGTTCCATGTTCATGAGTTGGAAGAGCAAATATTGTTACAAAGTCTATACTACCCAAAGCAATCTACACACTTAAAGCAATCCTTATCAAAATACCAACAGCATTTTCCACAGAACTAGAAGGAACAACCCTAAAATTTGTATGGAAACACAAAAGACCCTGAATAGCAAAAACAATTTTGAGAAAGAAAAGCAAAGCTGGAGGCATCACAATTCCAGACTTCAAGTTATATTACAAAGCTATAGTAATCAACAAAATAGTATGGTACTGACAGAAAAATAGACACATAGATAATACAACAGAATAGAAAACCCAGAAGTAAATCCACAACTACATGGTCAATTAATCTTTGACAAAGCAGGAAAGAATATCCCATGAGAAAAAGACAGGCTCTTCAAAAACCGTTGTTGGGAAAACCGGCGAGCTCCATGCAAAAGGATGAAACCGAACCACTTTATTATGCTGTACACAAAAACAAACTCAAAAGGATTGAAGACTCAAATATGAGACCTGAAACCACAAAAATCCTGGAAGAGAACTCAGGCAGTAATGTCTCTGACATAAGCCGTAGCATCATTTTTCAAGATATGTCTCCTGAAGCAAGGGACATAAAAGCAAAAAATAAACTATTGGGACTTTGTCAAAATGAAAATCTTCCATATAGTGAAGAAAACAATCAACAGATGTCAAAAACAACTAACTGATTGGGAGGAGATATTTGGAAATGACATATCTAATAAAGGGCTAGTATCCTAAATATATGAAGTACTTACACAACTCAACACCCAAAAAACAAATAATCCAGTTAAAAATGCAAATCAAAACTACAATGACATATCACCTGTCAGAATGGCTAAATTAAAAACACAAGAAACAGCAGGTGCTGGTGAGGATGTGGAGTAAAAGAACCTTCATGCACTGTGGAAAACAGTTTGGAGCTTCCTCAGAAAGTTACAAATAGAACTACCCTATGATCCAGTAATTGCACTACTGGGTACTTACCTGAGGAATACAAAAATAGTAACTCAAAGGAATACATGGACTACTATGTTTATAGCAGCATTATTTAAGATAGCCAAGATACGTAAGTAACCCAAGTGTGCATTGTCTGATGAATGTATAAAGAAGTGGTATATATATACAATGGAAATTATTTAGCCATAAAGGGAATAAAACCTTGCTATTTGCAATGCCATGGGTGTAGCTAGAGAGCTTAACACAAAGCAAAGTAAGTCAGCCAGAGAAAGACAAATATCATATGATTTCACTGATATGTGGAATTTAAGAAACAAGATGAAGAAGCAAAGAATAAGAAATGAGAGAGAGAGAGAGAGAAACCAAGAAACAGATTTTTATTTTTTTATATTTTTTAAAGATTTTATTTATTTATTTGCCAGACAGAGATCACAAGTAGGCATAGAGATGGAAGCAGGCTCCTTGCTGAGCAGAGAGCCCAATGAGGGGCTTGATCCCAGGACCCTAGGATCATGACCTGAGCTGAAGGCAGAGGCTTTCACCCACTGAGCCACCCAGGCGCCCCAAGAAACATGTTTTTAACTGTAGAGAACACACTGCTGGTTACCAGAAGGGAGGTAGGTGGGAGGATGGGTGAAATAGGTGATGGGGTTTAAGGAGTTAATTTTCATGAAGAGCACTGAGTGATGTATGGAGTTGTTGAATCACTATATAGTACACCTGAAATTAATATAACACTGTACATTAACTATACTGGAATTTTAAAAAAAGAATAAAAATTTATTAAATCAGAAAAGATGCCATTAACAAAAAAAGAACCTATCTGGGGTGCCTGGGTGACTCAATCTGCCTTTGGCCGAGGCCATGATCTCATGGGTCCTGGGATCAAACCCCAAGTCAGGCTCCTTGCTGGGCAGGGAATCTGCTTCTCCCTCTCCCTCTGCCTCTCCCCACTGTTCATTTGTGCTCTCTCAAATAAATAAATAAAATCTTGAAAAAAAAGAGCATACCTATGTGGGCCAAGATGGTAAAATTTATCAGATTCATTAACGGGACAATGCAAGGTACAAAAATGTACTCCATATAATTAAGGATTATATTATTTATATCACCTTTTATACTATAATAATACATAATTACTATATTTATATGTATGTAATAAAGTAATAATTTATATATTCATATTATGTGTTTTATATTTATATTTTCTATTATATTTATTTTATAAAAACTTTTAACTTTAACATATTTCCTCTGTGAAAGGAAAAATAATGTCTGAGTGGGTGAAATATCTATTTTTCCTTTTCTATCTCTTTTTATTCAGAATTTTTATTCATGCCCTCACATTTCTTTCTCAGTTATAAAAAAAATCACCAAATAATGGATGTTATGTTCCTCAATTGTAATTGAAATTAATCTTCAGTTTAATTTGACCTATTAGTTTCGTAGAGAACAATTATTGCTCCGTAGACCTTGTGCATAGAATAAAAAACACACACACACACCAAAATGTTAAAAAGCAGTTATGTACATAGAGGTAGGGTTGTATATTTTTATTTATTCTTCATAATTTTCTGAATTATTTGCAATGTGCACATATTACTTTAATAACAAAATAAAATAAAATAAAGGCCTCTCCATCAAAAAATATTTTTATAAACTGCATAATATTTCTGGCTGTCATTATCCTGTTTAAAGCTCTTTTATCCTATTATTAGATGCTCACTTTCCTTTGACCCTTCTACCTTGGTCGAATGTTTTTTTCAGCAGAATCAGGCAGTTTGAGAGAAAAGGAGTCCCCTCACTTGGATATGTGAGCTTAAGCCTATAATACATTATCTATCAAGGGGGAATATGATTTTTCTTTGAGATTAGATGAACCTACTACTATTTGATATTTGGATTATAGTTCTGATAAACTTGATTATTTTAAGTGTTTTCTCAAAATCAGAACATAGAAATAGCATCTATTTTCCTATTAGAATTAGGAAGAAAACTACTCTTGCTTTTCCTATGAACCATACTAGCCACTAAGAGGAGCTATAGTCTCAAGTATAAGAAATGTGAGACATGTTCAATTATTTTGTGAAAATATAATGGTGTTCTTGGAATTCTCAAAAAGAAATAATAACAAAAATTGAGGCCTATTCCCTCCCTTGTTCAAAATGACTATTCAGGAGCCAGGGTGTTGAATAGCTGGATGAGGTCAATTAGAAGGCCTGGCTGAGATATATAGTGACATTCAATTTCATTATTCCACTTCATACTAGATTATTTAAAAACAATTGCAGTATTACAAAATGTTCAACAATTTTAGTATTATAGAATATTTTTTTATTGCCTTGAGTAGTGATTTTCAACTGGAGTCAAATTTGCACCTCCCCACCAGGGAACATTTGGCAATGTCTGGAAACAATTTTCATTGTCACAAATAAGTGAGGTAGGTGCTACTACCATGCAGTGTGTAGAGACCAGGGGTGTTAAGAAGAAAGTACTTTATATTTTCCCTAATGTATTCTTATTACGTCTCATGATTCTTGGTACCACAATATGAAGAAGGAAAGAAAGAAACAAAGAAAAAAAAGAGAAAGAAAAAGAAAGAGAGGGAAGAAGGAAGAAAGAAAAAGAGAGGGAGGAAAGAAAGGAGAGAAAGAGGAAGGAGGGAGAGAAGAAAGGAGGAAGGAAGAAAAAAGGGAAGAAAGAGAGAAGAAAGAAAAAAAAATGAAAAAAACAATTCCCAAGTCCATCTGAGTTAAAACTCAGTGCTTCTGACTTTAGAGTCGTTTCATAAAGCCACACTATCTCTTTGAAAATTGATACACAGTAATACAATAACTTTGAAACTACTATTTGAAAAGCCTCCCTGTGGATATATGGGTAAGTTTTTATGTGTATATATATATATATATATATATACACATATATAATTTTATTTATTTATGTAATAAAGTAATAATAAATAAAATAAATAATAAAGCATAAATAATAAATAAATAATAAAAATAAATAAAATAAAGTAATAATAAAATCTTCTATTTGTTGAACTTATTATGTGTCAGACACTTTATTCAAGCAATTTGTATATATTATTGATATTAAAATTACAGAAACCTCAAGATTTTGTGATATTTCTGCTTCATCATTGGGAAACTGAAGTTCAGGGAGATGAAATAATTTGTCCAAGGTCATAAAGCTCATTAGTGGAAGAACTGAGTTTTAAATCTGAGGCCTACTGACTCACGTTCATGAGGTTGTTTTCTATTTTGGATATATTTTATTTTTTAGAGCAGTTTTAGGTTCACACCAAAATTAACCAGAATCAAATCCAAGACAACTATCTCATCTTATAACCCCCTTTCCCATAAAAGCGGCTACTACTACTACTATTACACACACGCACACACACACACGCACGCACACACACATACACCCATACACCTATAGATGCTCACTGTATTATGCATATATGTAACAGAAAGGTAGCTTAGTTAAGAAGGATTGTAGCATAGATTGCTCCTAATATCCATTCTTTGCAAGCCTGATTCAGGCCCTTAGACTCAATCACCAAGCAATTAGTATTTTTAGGTGGAAATACAGCTGCTCAGACTAAAGAACAAATTTCTGAGAGTTCCTATTCGTGACATATGATTAAATTTTGGCCAACAAGATGAAAACAGAAGTGTCATGTGAGAGTTTCCAACAACCATCTTTATAAATGTGCCAAAATTTGCACTTTGTGCCTTTTTCTTCATTTTTTCCTCTGCCCTGCCTCCTGGCATGGAGTTGATGCTTCAGACCTAAGGAAGAAGGCTATATTCAACAAGGTGAAGAGTAAACTGGAGGAACTTAAGTTCTCAAGGATTTGAGAACAGCAGAGCTGCTTTGTCACCACTGAAATGTGAAATTCCAGACTTTCATATGAGAGAAATGCATTTCTAAATTATTTAAGCCACTGTAATATTGAATTTTTTTAGGCATTGACAGCAGATCCTAATCCTATCCTAAGGATAAACTATTTTTCAAATGGACAACTAAAGGACAGGAAAGCAGCCACACTTCAGACCTTATTGGTTATACTGGAACACTGCTTTTCCAGATGGGGCCACCCAGTCTTCAAGTATATGGTGTCTTTTCCCCAACAATATTTCCTCAGATACAGCTGAAAGGAAATTCAGGGGGTCTTTTTCCTTTGATACTTCTGGGACACAATCTCCCTCAGATAAAAGTACTCTGACTCTATGAAACTAAATCCACTTTCACTTTGTCATATAAACACCTTACAAGACACATGTGACAAGTAGGAAAGATTGAGTCTGTGTAGGCTAGACCTCAGCTATGCCATCCTTAATGAAGGCCTTTTTAGATGCAATTCATCTTCAAGGGAAGAACTTAATTTTGTATACTAAAGGTTAATATGCTCTGCACAGAGGCACAACTGACAAAATGTATGGGGATGACTTGACAGAAGAGCTTGAGTCAAGTATATAACAAAGACTGAAGTTAGAGGACAGTAAGTTTTGGTACAGTACGGGCATTCTGACATCATCAAGGCATACTCAGTCCAAGACGATTGAACCCACCTTGACTCCACTCCCAAGAAGCACCTTTGTGTCCTAGGAAAAGAAATAGCTATGAGCATAAAACCATTCGGAACGAGAGTTCCTTGCATATTTACTACTGTACCTTTTTAAACCAGTACAAAGATGTAATTAGAAAGTCATTTCCTTGTAGTTCCAAGAAGCTTAAGCCCAAGAAATCATTATAACAAATTGTATACTGTGATGGTGTGGATAATGATTCAGGCAAACTAAGTTATGATCTAGAGTTCTGAATAGATAGGAAATCTACTAAGGTGACTTTGGACAAATTTACCTCAGTTGGTGACAGTGATAACTAGCACTTATAGATGGAGAGTGTCAGTCAGTAATAGCAACCACCTGAGTGTAGGCAGTGGCAGCAAGATAACACCGGTAAAAATGGGTTAATCCAGGTTGTGACACATGTTCAGGTAAGAACAGCCTTGAAAACAGTTCAAGTGGAGCATGCTTCAAAATTTTCCAACTTTTCTTGAGTAACTAATATTTGTGAGTCTCCCTTCTACATGCTGGTGATATAGCAGTGAACAAAAGAGACAAACTCTTTGTTCTCATGGAGCTTATTTTCTAACATAATGAGATACCAAATAAGCAAAATTACTTGAGTAAATTTTAAAATTTTAGAAGGTGAAACACTATGGAAAAAATAAATCATGCTAAGAGGGAGGTATGCTTGCTTAAAGGAGTTGGTTACAATTTTAAATAAGGTGGTCAGGATAAATTTCATTGAGTTAATATTTGAGCTATATGTCTACTTCAACAAGACATAACAAGAAGGGAAAAATGGCAAGTACAAAGGTTCTGAGGTAGGAATATGCCTCCTATGTTCAAGGAGCAAAAAGGTCAGAATTGTTGTAGTTGATTGAGAAGAGGAATAGTTAAAAAAAAAAAGGAAGTCATAAGGTTAAGATCTTATAGACCATTTGAAGGACTCAAATTTCCTTCTGAGAGTATGTCATTGGAGGGTTTTATGCATAAGAAATATATGAGCTGACTTAGGTATTAAAAGGATTATTCTGACTTTTTAAGAATTGGCTTCAGGAGAGCAAGAATAAAAGCAGGAAATAGGCTACTAAAATGAATTGAGAGACCATGGTGGCTTGTACGAGGGTATAGCATTAGAGGGAATGAGAGATAGTTGGTTGGAGATATTATATGTAAGTAGGGCCAATAGAATTTCCAGATCAATCAGATTTAAGGAGTACATGAAAGAGAGAAGTCAAGGATGATTCCAAGGTTATTGTTCCATGCAAGTTGAAGGAATTGAAATGAACTGAGATGGAGAAAAAAAAATGGTGTAGTAAGGTTTTTGTTTATCTGTTTTGCTCTGTTTATTGGCTTGCCTGTTTGTTTTGGGGTGGATTGGTTAGTTGGTTTCAGACATATTAAATTTGAAATTTGTTTAGATATTCAAGAGGAGATGTCATGTAGGCAGTTGAAAGGTGTATAGATGGTAATATAGCCAGGAAATGTGAAGTCACATAGTGGAAGAGTGTAGATTGAGAAGACAAATGGCCTAGTAATTGAACCTTGGGGATTATCCAATCTTTAGAGGTTCAAATGAGTAGAAGAAACAAAAAACAAGACTAAAAATGAGTGACCATGAGGTAGGTGTAGAACCAAGAATGTGTGATCCTGAAAGCCAAGTGAAAAAAGTACTTCCAGGAGAAGGGAATAATTTGTCAAACACAAATAGGTCAAGTAATATGATGACTAGGAATTAGGCATTGGATTTAATAACATAGAAGTCCATAGTAACATTGACAAAACTGTTTTCAGTTAAATTATGGTGACAAAAATCTAATTGGAGTTGATTCAAGAGTGAATGGGAAGAAAGGAATTGGAAACAGTGACTAAATATAGGCAACTCTCTTCAACAATTAAGATCTGAATATGAGTACAGCCGTGGCAAGGTTTGTACATTGGGAGATGGACCAAAGCAAAAGGGAAGGATGCTCTTGCTCCTGAAAATGCAATATCCATAACACCATAATTTGGGGAAGTTGATCCTAGAAGTTGAGTTAAGCAAGAATACAGCTTCCTTGGAAATCTGAAAGAGGAAATTGTACACATTTTAAGGGAGCAGGAACATGTATCAATTTGAGGATTGTTGAAAAGTTGGGAGTCAAAGTTTAAAGATGCCCATATTTTCTGATTAAATAGGTAGCAAATAACTTTTGTGAAGGGCAGAGTGGTTGGCAGCTAATGCAGTGTAAGGGCAAAAGTTTAGATCAAGGTGAAGATCATATGTGAGACCATCCTTAGGAATTCACAAGGAGATACACATAAGAGGACAGACCCTAGGAATAGCAGCCTATAGATAGACCCACTCTTGACCATGCTAGAATTAAAAGTGCTAACTTATTGTCAATAGGACAAGAGGAATATGAGAGACACCAGGAAGTTCAGATTTGAACCTTTGAAGGATAACACCCTTCAGGGTTGGATATGTCATTAATAAGTGATATTTTTAAAATAATTTTTACTTTGCCTTATTCAATGAGTATTTTCAAACTCATAATATGGCCTGGCACTGTTATAAGTACTTGCAATACATCAGGAACAAAACAGAAAAGTATTTAGTATTCATGTTCTCATTAAAATTGTATTCTAGTAGGGACAGAAAATAAACAATAAATATAATAAAGATATAAATGATATAGAATGTTAGTTTGTGTTAAGTTCTGTGGGAAAAAAGAAGACACAGAGAAAAATTAAGGTAGATTCCTCCAGTGAAGTTCTATGGGAAAAAAGAAGACACAGAGAAGAATTAAGGTAGATTCCTCCAGTGGTGACATTTGTGGTATATACAATATCACAATGAGCATACTGGTATTGATACAGTCGAGATACAAAGCAGTTCCATCAACACAAATAACCCTCTTATTGCCCTTTTATAGTCACACTGTTCTCTATCCTTCTCCTCCCCTCACCTAGGTATCCTTGTGATGATGGAACTGTTCTGTATCCTGACTATATTAATGTTAATATTCTGGTTGGGATGTTGTGCTATAGTTTTGCAAGGTATTAGTCACTATGGGAAACTGGATAAAGGATACAAAATATTTATCTGTATTATTACAACTACATGTGAATCTATAATTACCTAAAATGTTTTAAAAGTCTCTTGATATAGCTTATTTTTTGAAGTTGTTATTGAAATTCCAGTTAGTTAACCCACAGAGTAATATTAGTTCCAGGCGTACAATATAGTGATTCAACATTTGCATATAACACCCAGTGCTCATCACAAGTGCACGCCTTAATCCCCTTCACCTATTTCACCTATTCTCCCACCACCCCTCCCCTCTAGTAACCATCTGTTTGTTTTCTACAGTTAAGAGTCTGTTTCTAGATTTGCCTCTCTCTCTCTTTCCCTTTTGCTCATATCTTATCCATTTTTCTGTAAATCTAAAACTATTACAAAAAGTTTATTTTTTAAAATTAACTTTATTGAAGTATCACTTATATATAATAAATTGGATCCATTTAAACTATATGAAAAGAAAATTAGCAAAAGTCTCTTTATATATAAGGGAACACTGTTGATACATTATTACTAAGAAAAGTTAATAGTTTATTCATATTTCCTTAGTTATTACTTAAAGTTCTTCTTCTGCTCCAGAATCCCATCCAGGATATCACATTGGATTTATTTGCCATGTCGCATTGAGATCCTCTTGGTTATGACAGCTTCTCAGATTTCCTTGGTTTTGATGACTTAGTTTTCATGAGTATTGGTCAGGTATTTTCTGGATTGTCTCTCAATTGAAAATTTTCTTATTCTTTTTTTTAAAGATTTTATTTATGTATTTGACAGAGAGAGATCACAAGTAGGCAAAGAGGCAGGCAGAAAGAGAGGAGGAAACAGGCTCCCTGCCAAGCAGAGAGCCCGATGGGGAACTCGATCCCAGGACCCTGAGATCATGACCTGAGCCGAAGGCAGAGGCTTAACCCACTGAGCCACCCAGGTGCCCTCTTATATTATTCTTATGATTAGACTAGGGTTATGAGTTTTATGAGAAAGACAACAGAGGTAAAGTGCCATTCTTATCACATCAAAGGTTCATATGATCAACCTGGCTTATCTCTCTTGATGCAGACCTTGATCACCTGGATAAAGTAGCATTGATCAAGTTCTCCATTGTAAATTTACTATTTATTTTTCTTTGTTCCATCCAATACTCTCTGGAAGGGAGTCACTATGTAAAGCTCACACTTAAGAACAGGAATTTATGCTCCACTTTCTTGAGGGTAGAATATCTACATAGAATATTTGGAATTCTACTTCTTTGGTTATCTGTCTATTCTTCTCCAATGTATTTATTTATTAAATAATTTATGGAATTATGGATATTAATTTTATACTTTGAGCTATAATCCAATAACATGTTACTTACTTTGTTGCTCAAATTGTTTCAAAATTGGTCAATGAAAGGTGTTTCAATAGGATCCATGTATCTTTGACATACCTTTACATCAAGCTTGTTTTGAGCACTTCTTTACTTTCTGGCATTTAAGAGGCTCGAGATTCATTCTGTACATTTCCCATCCTATTTCTAGAATTATCCATTGCTCCAAGAAGTTGTGGACTCTTTCTTGGAGAACAGTAATAAAAAACAAGATCTGGGGATGAGATACACTCATTGCTACTGAAGTGTCATTGTTCTAGGCCCTCTCAGCTGACAGAGCAAGGAGATATGTATCTGTGTACTAGTGTATGTGTACATATTTACAAAGATTTTTATATGTAATCATTGCATCAATATTGAGCCAAATATGGGTTTATACTGATGTCTCCAACTCTAGTCCATTACCACATGTATCCTTAGCCTCCTCTATTTGCTTATCTCTAACCTCTGAGTCCAATAGTGAGAAATTTATTTCCTACCATCTTCCAGTGTTCTACTTATTTGTTCTATTCCAGTATTACATGCTTAGTAGTTTTAGAATTGTTAAATCAGGGGCGCCTGGGTGGCTCAGTGGGTTAAGCCGCTGCCTTCGGCTCAGGTCATGATCTCAGGGTCCTGGGATCGAGCCCCGCATCGGGCTCTCTGCTCAGCAGGGAGCCTGCTTCCTCCTCTCTCTCTCTCTGCCTGCCTCTCTGCCTGCTTGTGATCTCTGTCTGTCAAATAAATAAATAAAATCTTAAAAAAAAAAAAGAATTGTTAAATCATAGCCATAAGGAGAAACATTTTTTCTCATATAGAATACAATACTAATATGAACTCTACTTTGTCCTTCATCTTACAGACTCCAGTCTTTTCCAAATTTGTTTAGGTCAGCACCTTCTCACCTAGCCCTTAGAAGTAAAGTTGTTTCATATATTTTAATACAGTTAGATTCTTTTTACACTCTATACTTATTCATGGGGTCCTCTGACCTCCTAAACCATTTTTAAAATCTATATACATTAAGATTCACTTTCTGAAATGCAAGTTTTGTGCTATGGATTTGAAAAATGCAGAATGTCATATATCCAACATTACATTATATACCAAATAGTTTTACTGCCTTAAATATACCCTATGCTGTATCTATTCAATTCCCCTTCTTCCTGAACTCTTGATAACTACTGATATATTTACTGTTTCTATGGTTTTGCCTTTTCCAGAATATCATATAACTGGAATTGCATGATATGTAGCCTTGTCAGACTGGCTTCTTTCATCAAGCGGTATGCATTTAAAATTCAATCATATCTTTGTATGGCTTGACAGTTCTTTTCTTTTTATCATTCAATTATATTCCATTGTATGGCTGTGCCAATTATTTATTCATTCACTTTTATTAAGGCATCTTGGTTGATTCCAGTTTTGGGCCTGTTAGGAATACACCTGTGATAATTATTTATATGAAGTGTTTTGTGTGGATGTAAATTTTCAAATAAGTTAATACCCAAAAGTTCACTGGCTTTAGCAGATGATAAGACTGTGTTTATCTTTGTAAAAATGTTGCCAAAATATAAACCAAAGTCTCTAAAGCATTTTGCATTCGATTCACACCATAAATGAATGAGAGTTCTTCTTTCTGTATGACCTTGCCAGCGTTAGATGGAGTCAGTGTTGTGGATTTTAGCCATTCTAATACGTCTGTACCTGTATCACACTTTTTAAGGTTTTTTGTTTTGTTTTGTTTGTTTTTAGTTTGTTTTTTGAGAGAGGGAAAGAATATGAGTTGAGGAGAGGGACAGAAGGAAAGGGAGAAACAGAGAATCTTAAACAGGTTTATGCCCAGCATGGAGCCAGATGCGGGGCTCAATCTCATACCCATGAGATCATGACCTAAATCTAAATCAAGTCAGACACTAAATGACTAACCCCCACAATTTTTGTTTCTATTTTTATTTTAATCACCCAATGCTCATCATAAGAAGTGTGCTCCTTAATCCCCATCACCTAGTCCACCCATTCCCCCACCTGATTACCCCTCTGGTAACCATAGTTAAGAGTCTCTTTCTTGGTTTCTCTCTCCTTCTCTCTCTCCTTTTCCCCTTTGTTCCTTTATTTTGTTCCTTAAATTCCATCAAATTTAAATTATATGGTATTAGCCTTCCTCTAACTGACACATTTCACTTATTATATGCTCTTAGCTCCATCCATGTGATTGCAAATGGCAAGATTTCATTTCTTATGGATGAATACTATTTCATTGTTTATACATACCACTTCTTAATACATTCATCAATTAATAAACATTTTGCCAACTTCCATAACTTGGTTACCATAAATAATAATGCTATAAACATAGGGATACCTGTATCCCTTTGAAGTAGTGTTTCTGTATTCTTTGGGTAAATACCAGTAGTGCAATTACTGGATAATAGGCTAGTTCGATTTTTTTTTTAATTTTTTTAATTTTATTTTTTTAAACATATAATATCTTTTTATCCCCAGGGGTACAGGTC